>NC_086329.1:7727886-8076011 GCF_036172605.1 Pelobates fuscus
AACGCTTTGGTCCATAGAGGGCAGTCTCGCCTCACTAAACCTTCCTATCCAGGAAAGAGTTAACTTTTCCTGATGACGATTTTGATGTCATTTGGCTTATGTAAAATAACTACCATAACTTAAATTTGCTGTCAGTTCAAATACCTAAATTGCAATCTGCAGGTTGACTACACCTTCAGTTTCCTATTGGCCTTATCAACTAATGATGTACAGAGAGTCTGGCCGTTTAAAAGTTAGGACAAAGGGAAGAGAGAAGTTAAGTGGAGTTTTTGGGCTTTCAGATTCGGACATTCAGAGAAATCCAGGACAGATATTCACTCTGGGACTAACAACACTTAAACTCTCTTGGACCCAACTCAAGAAACACTCCTTGACACTTACTTTTTACTATTACTTACATACCTCCATACAACCAATCATACATGCATTCAAGTTCCTTGGACTACCTACTCATCTGATGAGAATATCTACTTAAAGCGAAACTCCAGTGCCAGGAAAACTATCCGTTTTCCTGGCACTGGAGGCTCCCTCTCCCTCCCACCCCCCAATCCCCAGTTGCTGAAGGGGTGAAAACCCCTTCAGTGACATACCAGAGGCAGCGACATGTCCCACGTCGCTGCTGCTTCCTCCTCCCCGCCGCTCCTTCTGCTTAAGTCGGCCGGTGGGCGAGACTGATCCCGCCGGCCGAGGAGACCTAATGCGCATGCGCATTAGCGCACCCCATAGGAAAGCATTGAAAATTAATTTCAATGCTTCCCTATGGGGAATAGAGCGACGCTGGAGGTCCTCACACAGCGTGATGACGTCCAACGACGCTCTAGCACAGAAAACCTGTGCTAAAGAGCAGGAAGTTCCCTCTAGTGGCTGTCTAATAGACAGCCACTAGGGGAGGACTTAACCCTGCAAGGTAATTATTGCAGTTTAAAAAAAAAAAAAACTGCAATAATTACACTTGCAGGGTTACGGGTAGTGGGAGTTGGCACCCAGACCACTCCAATGAGCAATAGTGGTCTGGGTGCCTGGAGTGTCCCTTTAACTGGTAATTATGCTGGTTTTATTTAATTAATCCAAATTAAAAATCTAATAGCATGATATATGACTGGATAAATCTTAAACTGGATATATGACTGGAGAAATCTTGGTTAACTAAAGAATATATAGTTATAAACATTCCATTCTGCAGGTGGAATTAAGAATAATTATATATTAATGTGATTATTATCACGCGTTAGCATACCGCTGTTTTTATCCAGGTGTACGGATTTGCTCTTAATAAGATGAGATTTTTTAGGCAAATTAAAATTCAGCTTATAGAACCTGGTAGATTATTCTTATTAGATGGTTCCAGGAAATGATTAATGAGCTGGTTTAAATGTTATTTTAATTGAAAATAGGATATTTTATGCCTAGGAGGATCTAGCCAGCATTGAAAGGGTTACACAGTTGATATAACTGTTAGCCAAGGTTTTACGACTTTTCGCTGGAAGTTTAGCTTTTTGTCTGTGAAGTACCCTCATAAATCTAAAGTCTTGCCCGTTGATGCTGTTAGCCATTGGAACGCGTTTTAACATTGCCATTGTATTGCATACTTATGTTATACTAAAATATTCACTGATTATTATTATGCATGCTGCCTAATATTATTATATCACAATAAATTATATCTATTTTTATAACAAATTGTGATTTTATTTGTATGGAATACATTTCACTTACAACGATCTCTAAGATCTGAGAGAATTGAAATAGTGGGCAATTCTCTACGGTTTATTATTATCATCCCATAAATATCCCCACACTACCACTAGAGTGAAAGCACCGCCAGCATTCTAAAGTGACCAAAACATCAGCCAGGAAGCATAGGAACTGAGAAGTGGTTTGTGGTCACCACCTGCAGAAACACTTCTTTATGTCCGCCTGTTGTCTATCCCATTTGCACAACAGCATGTGAAACGGATTGTCACTCAGTGTTGCTTTTTAAGTGGACAGTTTGATTTCACAGAAGTTACATTGTGTTGTTTAAGTGTTCCCTTTATTTTTTTGAGCGGTGTAAGTATATAAAGCACTAGCACATTTTATAGTTATAATATATAGAAAGAAATCACCCAAGTTAACCTAAAGTGTAATACAATAAACCTTTAAAGCAATTTTCTTAAATTTGACATTTCAATAGATAACTCCCTTTTTTGTTGGGTACACCTGCTCTATCACATGTATTACAGAGGCAATAAAGTCATACTTATAAAGATATTATCACACCAGCCATGTCAAATGATAAACACTAGGAATTTAAATGAATAAAATACAAAGTAATCCCCATTTCTGGTACTTTGCATTACTGTATTCCACTCCTGTTGGAGGCAGAAAGATTTTGTGTCACCGTGATTTTTTTCTATTTTATTCATATAAATGGATAGTGTTATCTTGTTTTCCATGGCTAGAATAATAAATCACAGATAAAAGTAAGATGTTATTGCCTATGTAGTACATATGATGGGTAAATTACTCTATTAAAAAATCTATTTGTATAGGATATATATTTATTTCCTATTAAGCCAATTTACCTTCTGTATAATTAACAGTTTATTTGTGTTGACACTGACTGACACACACACACACACACACACACACGTTTGCAGAGGACTGAGGACATTGCAGCTTCCATTGTACGTCAGGTGAGTACGGGACTAAATACGACGCTGAAAAGCTGATCGCTGTGGCTTCTCCCTTCAGGTCTCAATAGAACGTGGGAAACCTACCTTGCTGGGGACTGTCAGTCTTCTTAGGACCATCCTTGTTCCGTGAGGAAGGCAGTCTAGGAGGGCGGACTTTGGGTTTCGAAACAGCAGCCATTTCAAAACTATTGGAAAAGATTTGTCAGTAATAATTTGTCAGTAATAATCTATCAGAGGAGATGCATAAAGTAATTAACAGGCTAAAACTGAACGTACGGAAGAAAATACCCAGCCCCGTCCAATGAGCATTTCATAAATGCCAAGTTGGTATTTCACTGAAATTTCAACCCAGTTTAAAGGCATCATAAGACAAAGTAGACAATATTTCCTATACTTGACAAGCCCTCACCCATCACCAATGCACAGCACTGACAACTCCTTGCAGATAAAGTGCCAGGAGCCAATGATTCAGGCAAGTAAAAAACGTACTATCCCCAACTACCCGGGCCAGTGAGGTCAACATTAGGGATCTTAGCAAAAGACTACACATTCTGTCATCTTTTGGGATCTCTACATGTTTTGCAACTAACCAGTCCTTAAAGCTGCTCTAAACCCTGTCCATTTGTTGCAGGCAACAGCCAATGGCAGCACATCCCCTCCCCCTGCCACATATGTTTAAACCCCTTCAGCAACTTGGGATGAGGGGTGGGAGGGAGAGGGGCATTGGAGAGTCCCTTTAAATAGAATTTTCGCTATTTTCTTTCTACTTGCCATTCCTTTGTTCCATTTGTTATTTCAATCCTGACAGAATTTCTAATAGAGGCCATGGACTCTGTTTTAATACATTTTGGATAAACTTAAAACATCTGTACATTTTTAAATATTTAGAAATTTCTTTTAAATATATCTAAAAATAATAAAATCATGTAATTTCTTAAAATGTTTTTAAGTTTTATTTTCCATGGAATTGGCAAATTCCCACAACACCATCTGAACAGGAGGAGAAGAAGCTACACATGCATCCATTCTTGACCTTTGTATTTTTTACCACGGCATCAAAATATCCAATTACTAAATTTTTCGCTGAGTTCTTCCTTCTCCAGCATTGCCATTTCTGATTTACATATTTTTATTTAAATTTTCCCAAGTAATTTTGATAAAGCATGTGCACTTATATATTGTGATGAAACTACCCTGTTTATTCGGTACTTTGACTTTCTTTTGTTTGGTTGTTGAAACTACCGAACACCAACTGCAAAGAAAACCATGAATTAAGTGCTCTCCCTGTAGAGTTGAACACCACGTGAAGGAGTAAACCGCAGCCATCTTGTTCGGATGAAAGGACTTGGTCGTCGAGTGTCTGGAACTAAAAATCGGACACTACTTCCCGAACACCGGTCAAACTTTGCGAACGCCGGCTTCCTTTCCCAGACCAGCCAGGAAAGTGCTATTTAGTAGTTTTGTTCCACGAACTAGGGGAACTAACGCATCTATGAGCAAGGGGGTACCGTTCGTGGATTTGTTCGGTTTCAAGACTTACCGAAATAGACCGACCGCACAACCTAAACTCATGGAACTATTTTTGGGCAGGAGCCTCGTGTGCGGTCGGTCAAATTAAGACAGCCGTGATCTGGGTGACCAACATATACAAAAATCACCCAGATCAGTTCAGGGGTTTAGGAATTTCATGGATATCAAGGGATGCAACATTTATGGGGATTGTGTGTGTTTTGGGGTACTTTTAAAGTTTTTGGGAAAACGTGTTTTTTCTGCCTGGAGATAATGGAGTAGCTACAGTATCTGACTTCTCACAGGCAGAGAGGAGGGATTGTATGGTATATGTAGGAGTGTGTCATACTTTGTAACTTTGCTGTTATTGGTTTGTAACTTGTGTTGTAGTCCCCCACAAGGTCCATATGGGAGTGCCCCTTGCATAAAAGCCAAGTGTGGCACCATTAAAAATCATTCCTGTTGTACCATTCATCTAGTCTAGGCTGATGTTTGGGTAACTGTCTACTTGCTTGCTGTGGAAAAACTGCTTGTATGCTGCATTCGTCTGGGAACCGTTCAAATCTACACCTGAACTGCAAGCTATAATCACTCAGGCTTCATCAGTTCGGGAGGAAATAGGCAAACGGGTATCTACAATACCAGCGTTCATAACATATCCATTTCCCAATTGACACCTGTTCCTCTCTTCACAATTGTCTATTCTGTATTCTTTAAACAAGACTTCCATTAAACCATAAAATTCTATCTTCATTTAAAACTCAAACTGGATGGTTTCATTGGAATTTCTTTGGACATCCAATACATTCATAAACTTTGTGCAGGTTTGTAGTATAGATCAATGTAAGAGCCATCAGAAAAAAACGCAAGGTTTTACTTAAGGCCAACCACAGTTCCTGGGAGATCTAGTAATCAGGAAGAGAAGAAGCAGTAATATGGCAGTGTGCAGGGAGGAAGAGCTTAACCCCTTAAGGACACATGACGTGTGTGACACGTCATGATTCCCTTTTATTCCAGAAGTTTGGTCCTTAAGGGGTTAAAGGAGAGTTGCGCTCCTGGGAGCCTGTTCTATTAAGTGACAATATATAGATTAAAATGTGGTGTGTTTATTTGGTTTTTTTTTGGCGTGCGCACTGTTCTTTAACATTTGCATGGCTCTATGAATTTAAAAATAAAATTATATGAGAGATTTCATTACTCCGTAAGGCCATAGTGTATTAGCAAACCAGTACATCACTACACTAATGTAGGTGTGTCCACACTAGATTTAACCTGGGAAATAAAAAAAAAACCCACTGCAATGCTTCCAGAGACTCTTCAAATTATGCTTTCCTGTGGTCACCACCTCACAATAGGAACCTGTACTGGTGGGGTGTGATGCTCAGCACAACAGGAATCCGGTCTGGATTCCCAATATACACAGAAAACAAGGAAACGGTGGGGCACACACCTGGGACATCTATTTCTAAGCATTGGTGCTGCCATAAAGCAGACTGCCCACTTATTCTGCTCTGGTACTGACAGAGCCAAACACATTAGCAGTCTGCCGTGTCAGTACCAGAACAGAACACAGAAGGAGCCGAACACATTGGCAGTCTGCCGCCCTACCTCCTGTGTTCTTCTCAGGTACTGATATAGAGCACAACACATTGGCAGGCTGCCGCCCTACCTCCTTCTGTGTTCTGCTCAGGTACTGACATAGAGCCGAACACGTTGGCAGTCTGCCACCCTACCTCCTTCTCTGTGTTCTTCTCTGGCACTGAAATAAAAGGTAGGGCGGCAGACTGCCAATGTGTTCGGATGTCAGTACCAGAGGAGAACATGAAAAAAGGAGGTAGGTGGCAGACTGCCAATGTGTTCGGCTCTATGTCCATACCAGAGCAGTAGTTCACCCAGTATCAATCAATGAGTAAATAGAAAAAGGATTTCTGTTATATCTAATGTAATGGGACAGAAAGTTCACAGCCCCTCTGCTTTCACAGACTTTATTCACAGGGATTAAAAAAAAAGTTAAATACTAATAACCATGCTGGACTAGATTTGAGTTTGCTTTTCCTTTAAGAGGTCTGCGAGTTCCTCTGAAAAAGGTCACCAGTAGTTACTGTTTAACATCGGACAGGAATTTCACATAGTTTTAAACTCACTGACAAATCCTCTGCTATGTAAGAGCTGGATAATTTCCAAAGTCCTTGAGGAGGACGCAAAGCCTTTAAAATTTCAACATAGTTGTAATGTTAGAAGCCATTCCATGCAGGAACTAATCCCGCTCTGCTTTGATAAGGCATTGTGGAAATATACATATATTATATATTTTACAGTCATGTTATACCCATCAAGGATGTAAAATTTAAGGAAGTGGCACCTCAAACCTGTACTTACGGTTTCTTGATAGGAGGAGTTGGCGACAGTGGCGTTCTAACAGATTCCATGCTGTAAATGCCGCTCTCCCTGTACGAGCCAATCACTGGAGAAGAAGTCAGACTTGGGGAATCCAGATTTAACTCCATTTTGGTGGAGTCTGGACTCTCCAGGTCAGACAGGCTGCCGCTCATCTTGGCTCTCTTCTTAGCTGCGCTATTCCGAACATTACGAAGAGAACTAATCATCTAAACATGAAGATACGAGGGTTAGATTTGCTATCAGAGGAAACTAAATAACTCAAAAAGAAAAAGGGAGAGCCTAGATATAAATATGAGGCACGAATATAGGTAGACAAAAATGGGGGGGTAACCCCTAAATGGTGAATTTATAAAAAAAAAAAAAAATTCTAAATGCTATCAGAGGAAGGAATAACAAATTAAAAAAAAATATATCATTTGTCAGCCATTAGCAATTCAGCTTTTTGTAAGGAAAAAAAAAAAAAAGACTTAAAAAAGCAAGAGCTAATTAAACCCAACACAGAAGGACAGTCAATGTGCAATGTTTGAGTACAGCACAGAGTCTCCTTGTGGATTAAACACCAGGAGCTGAAGACAGAAGATTCAGACATCAGAGGACAGCTTTAGATTAGTAGATCTACATTCCACTGCAGCGCCAGCCCACCACACCCCAAGCAAAGATGGCGTTGAACTACTCCCTTGTGCTGGCTTTAGTACATCTTTAGCCAACATCTCATGACAAAGAAAAAAAAAAAATAGAAAGTTGTTTTGGGGAAATGTTAAAGGACCACTATAATGCGAGGAAAACACACTCGTTTTCCTGGCACTATAGTGCCCTGAGGGTGCCCCCACCCTCAGGGTCCCCCTCCCGCCCGGCTCTGGAAAGGGGAAAAGGGGTAAAACGTACCTTTTTCCAGCGCTGGGCGGGGAGCTCTCTGCCTCCGATCCTCCTCCGATCCGCCCCGTCGGCTGAATGCGCACGTGCGGCAAGAGCTGCGCGCGCATTCAGCCAGTCGCATAGGAAAGCATTATCAATGCTCTCCTATGGACGCTTGCGTGCTCTCACTGTGATTTTCACAGTGAGAATCATGCAAGTGCCTCTAGCGGCTGTCAATGAGACAGCCGCTAGAGGCTTTGGGGGAAGGCTTAACCCATTTATAAAAACATAGCAGTTTCTCTGAAACTGCTACGTTTATTAAAAAAAAAAAAAAAAAAAAAAAAAAAGGGTTTAACCCTAGCTGGACCTGGCACCCAGACCACTTCATTAAGCTGAAGTGGTCTGGGTGCCTAGAGGGGTCCTTTAATGTTTACATTTAATATAAAACAGCGCTAGTTACCATCATTAGAGGCATTTCATTCTTCAGATATTATTAAATCAGAGTTTGATGACACTGAACACTGTTGAGGCTTCTCATTAAGAAACAGTGGATTCAATGGTTCAATATGAGGAGCATGTTATTGGTGGAGCATGGCAAATTGGCAAGCATGTGTCCCATGTCTATGAGAAGCACTTCATTGAAGAAAAATCATGAATCCTGAAGACATCATGGAAAGCAGAGCAGAGAGAAATCTGTCCCAGCGCCGGATTACAGGTACATTTAAAGTGTTTATTTTGCAGTTTATTGGGGGAGGGGGGCTAAATGTAACAGATTATGGGAACATGCAAAAAGGTAATATTTAAACAGATACATATTTAAAATGTATGATTTATTATTTACAGAAGCAACCTACCTCTTCTCGATCATCATCGTCGTCATCTTTCAAACTTAAGTCCAAGAGGTCAAGGACGATATTTTCTTCATTACTGAACTCATCATTGACCTGGGAATCATCCAGCACATGGCTGGTGTGAATGCTATGAATGTCTGGCAATGATCTGGCTGCTTTTGTGATTGGTGGCATCGGTTTGGATCTGTTTAAGTCTTTCCGTGTGGACGGGACTCTCACTAAAGCAGCTTTCAGTATAACTGGAGATTCTTCCCGAACTGGATAGGAAAAAGCACATGAGCAAAACATTTTAAGAAATCCTACAGAATTAGATACTGTGTTATACTGCAGGTATATATTGCAAGAGACACTACTATGGGTTAATTTTTTTTTTAATGCTTTTATCAGTAAAGTTTTCACTATTTTGAAATAGTTAACGGTGGCAACATAATTTCTTGTTTATATCTCATATAGTGGGACTTACTCACTACATTGGCTTACTGTTTGGATGTCCTCTTACTCCACACCTCTTTGGGAAATAACCCAATTAGACTTAGAGACACTATAGTCAACCAGACCATTCAGCTCAATAAGTGGTCTGGGGGCCAGGTCCCTCAGGTTTTAACCCTTCACATGTAAACATAGTTTTAGATAAACTGCTAGGTTTATATTGCAGGGTTAAGACAGCCTCTAGTGGCGGTCTTCCTGACAGCCGCTAGGGGCACTTCTGCAGCGCTGGATGCGAAATTCGCATCCAGCGTGCAGAACGTCCATAGGAAAGCATTGAGAAATGCTTTCCTATGGACGGTTAGAATGCGCGTGGCTCTTGCCGCGCATGCGCATTCCGCTCCACTCGGGAGCCGACTTCGGCGTGGAGGAGAGGTCAGCTGGAGCCCGGCGCTTGATTAAGGTAAGCTGCTGGAGGGGTCTTCAGCCCAGCGGGAGGGGGGTCCCAAGGATGATATAGTGTCAGGAAAACAAGTTTGTTTTCCTGACACTATAGTGATCCTTTAGTATTCAGCTGTAGGCAGACTGCTCCTGTACCAGGTTCAAGTCTCATTCTAGTCTACGGTGTCTGACCATATCACCAAAAAGCAGTTCCACATTTATCACGTAGAACTGCTCTGTATATTTACAGCAACCATGTCACAGCTGCTACCAGTTTACCCATTGCCCTATTCACCGCAACAGATTGTGCATGCGCGGTTTGTGGCGGGGTTAACTCTTCTGGGAGGAGAAAATGATAACACCATATTGTGCATGCGGACATCGCAAACAACACTTTGAAAATTGATAGAGGCAGGTATGGCTACTTTGTAAAAATCCCTGCAAGTTGCAGGTAGACCCAAAAAGGCTTTTTATAAATTGCTGTAATACTAAGCTGTTTTCAGAGCTGACAGTATACGAAGAGTCATCTATACACCATGTACAGTGTCGTAATGCAAAGTTATGCTGCTTCAAGAAACATTAAAGTTACACTAGAGACCAGAACAACTACAGCCTATTGTATTTGTTCTGGTAGGTAGAATTGTTCCCTTCAGGCTTTTTGAACTAAACACGGTTTGTTTCAGAGAAAAGGCAGTGTTTACATTACAGCCTAGAGATACCTCCTCTAGCAGTGGCAGAACTACTAAGCTAGCACTTCCTGTAAGACCGGGAACCGTGGCGAACCAGGTACAGGAGGGGAGGGGAGGAGGGAGAGGGGTAGGAAAGGTACACATGGAGGGGGAGGAGGGAGAGGGGTAGGAAAGGTACACATGGAGGGGGAGGAGGGAGAGGGGTAGGAAAGGTACACATGGAGGGGGAGGAGGGAGAGGGGTAGGAAAGGTACACATGGAGGGGAGGAGGGAGAGGGGTAGGAAAGGTAAACATGGAGGGGAGGAGGGAGAGGGTTAGGAAAGGTACACATGGAGGGGAGGAGGGAGAGGGTTAGGAAAGGTACACATGGAGGGGGAGGAGGGAGAGGGGTAGGAAAGGTACACATGGAGGGGAAGGAGGGAGAGGAGTAAGAAAGGTACACATGGAGGGGAGGAGGGAGAGGGGTAGGAAAGGTACACATGGAGGGAGAGGGGTAGGAAAGGTACACATGGAGGGGAGGAGGGAGAGGGTTAGGAAAGGTACACATGGAGGGGAGGAGGGAGAGGGGTAGGAAAGGTACACATGGAGGGAGAGGGGTAGGAAAGGTACACATGGAGGGGAGGAGGGAGAGGGTTAGGAAAGGTACACATGGAGGGGAGGAGGGAGAGGGGTAGGAAAGGTACACATGGAGGGGAGGAGGGAGAGGGGTAGGAAAGGTACACATGGAGGGGAAGGAGGGAGAGGGGTAGGAAAGGTACACATGGAGGGGAAGGAGGGAGAGGGGTAGGAAAGGTACACATGGAGGGGAGGAGGGAGAGGGGTAGGAAAGGTACACATGGAGGGGAGGAGGGAGAGGGGTAGGAAAGGTACACATGGAGGGGAGGAGGGAGAGGGGTAGGAAAGGTACACATGGAGGGGAGGAGAGAGAGGGGTAGGAAAGGTACACATGGAGGGGAGGAGAGAGAGGGGTAGGAAAGGTACACATGGAGGGGAGGAGGGAGAGGGGTAGGAAAGGTACACATGGAGGGGAGGAGGGAGAGGGGTAGGAAAGGTAGACATGGAGGGGAGGAGAGAGAGGGGTAGGAAAGGTACACATGGAGGGGAGGAGGGAGAGGGGTAGGAAAGGTACACATGGAGGGGAGGAGGGAGAGGGGTAGGAAAGGTACACATGGAGGGGAAGGAGGGAGAGGGGTAGGAAAGGTACACATGGAGGGGAGGAGGGAGAGGGGTAGGAAAGGTACACATGGAGGGGAGGAGGGAGAGGGGTAGGAAAGGTACACATGGAGGGGAGGAGGGAGAGGGGTAGGAAAGGAGGGAGAGGGGTAGGAAAGGTACACATGGAGGGGAGGCGGGAGAGGGGTAGGAAAGGTACACATGGAGGGGAGGAGGGAGAGGGGTAGGAAAGGTACACATGGAGGGGGAGGAGGGAGAGAGTGAGGAAAGGGACACATGGAGGGGAGGAGGGAGAGGGGTAGGAAAGGTACACATGGAGGGGAGGATGGAGAGGGGTAGGAAAGGTACACATGGAGGGGGAGGAGGGAGAGGGGTAGGAAAGGTACACATGGAGGGGAGGAGGGAGAGGGGTAGGAAAGGTACACATGGAGGGGAGGAGGGAGAGGGGTAGGAAAGGGACACCTGGAGGGGAGGGGGAGAGAGTGAGGAAAGGGACACATGGAAGGGCTTTGTGGAGAAGGGAATGAGACACATGAAGGGGCTGGGGGTGAAGGAATGAGATAAATGGGAGCGCCCAGAGAAAGTTTCCCACCAGAGCCCGGTGGTTTGTAGTTACGCTGTAGCTCACTGGCCACTCCTCAGATGGCGGCTAGAGGGGCTTCCTGGGACAATGCTGCACACTGTGACTGACATTCAGTGTCTCCACCCTCTGCATGGAGACATGGAAGTTTCCACATAGAGATGCGTTGATTCAATTAATCTCTATTGAGAAGATACTGATTGGCCAGGATAGTGTTTGGCTCTGCTCCTTGGCCCAGATCATAAGAATTGATCAGAGCACATGGAAGGTAGCCTTTTAACTGATTACGTGTCAATTAACCTTCTGCACGCTGCCCATAATATAGCATGTTAGCAAGGGTTAACAGACCTAAAATAAAAATATTCAAAAAAAAGGTCAACTGATCTCCATGTGCTAAAACATGCTGCAACCTCAGGAATCCTCTTCACACAGGTACATGCTGGGGAATCTCATTTACAATGCTCCATGACAACAGATTTTTGGCATACATAATGGCTTAACTTGATAATGCATTTTGAACAAATACAGAAACACTTTACCATTTGTACGTGGTACCGAGTGCATAAAGTTATCTCTAACACCTCCACAGTTTGTTGCTGGATTGAGTGACAAGACCACGTGTGCGGATCAACTATTTTGGAAGTTGATACATTTGATTACATGACAAGTGACGGTATTTCCCCTGAGAGTTACATTTTATCCCTCTTGTGAAACAGAATAAAAAATAAATATATATATATATTTTTTATTTATTTATTTTTTTTAAAGCCCATCGACAACATATTGTTAGACTATGGATGGAGTTAAAGGAGACTTTCACACATTGTGGTTCGATATGTTGATGAAATGAGCATGTATTAAAGTAAGACTTGAGAATTTATACCCCCGGTAGTGTTGGAACAGGTGAGGTGCATGGATATTGGGATCAGTTACGTCATGCATATTATTCTTATGCTATCCACCCAATATGAAAATCAAAATGTTAAAAAGTTAAACAAAATGATATATTTTCCAGAAGACATTCCTCTGTTAACCAAAGAGAGTGTCAGTGCCTTGTGCAACATTAGAGAGGTTTTAGAAGTGGAATTTCCACACCCATTATGAAGGATTGCTAATGACGGGTTCTTTTTGTAATTAGCAATATTACCGTACTTTAACACCAGCAAGATGAAAGGACTGAAAGCCAATGAATCAGTGTGCTGGGAGGCATGGAAAGTCGTCCCTTGGGGAGTTTACATTCATTGCCAGCACCAAGATACAAACTAAACAAGCTGCCTCGTTTATTATTCAAAGCATTCATGTTGTAGTCAGCACAGCTTTTGTCTATAGAGAGCTGTTGCTAGGGCTGGAAAGGAAATCCAAGTAACTCATCTCCAAGACTGTTCAGCAATAAAACAGGAATTGACAAAAAGGTTTAACTTCCCCCAAGTTGTTGTAAAACTACAAATCCCATGCTCCTTTTCCAAGACATTGAAGCAGTAAAAACAGTTGTGGCTACAAGGTAAACGTCCTCAGTGTATAATGGGAGTGGTCGCATTTCCACTAACCCTTGCCACAGCTGTCATTATTTTTTAATGGTGTGAATGTTATACTGCTCCCTCCCCTGTGATTGCCCTCTGTCAGACATTCCTTCCCTCTATCACTTCACCTCCCTACATAAAATTGTGACCAATAATACATTGCTTCCCCCCACGTCTTGCAGCTCGCTGTAATATTATGAAACCGCTGTCGCCCTGCCATCCCTCATTAAAAGTAGTCAAGCCGTTTTGGAACAGTTTAACTTATAACCTGGGGTTTATCTGACGCCACTCCCCACCATGCTCTGGCTGTGAGTGACCAGGCCATCTTCCTGCCCGCTTCTTCCACCCTGCCATGTTCCATTTAGGTCAAAGAAAATAACGCTGTGCATGCTGGTATAACTGAACTACAACTCACAGAAACCCTTGTAGTGCCATAGATATACGTATTTTTTTGATATAATGAACTGAGAGAGAATGGTTCCTTTAATGATCAGTGATGGGATTTGAATACTTAAGCGTTGGTGAATTATATTAATACTTTAGGTTCTGTGCTCTCGAAAAGATTATTAAACTGTATTTGTCAGGGTACACACAGCTGCAAATTAAATCAAAGCTCACTAAAAATAACACAACTGCAAATTAAATCAAAGCTCACTAAAAATAATCTATACATTGCACTGGCAGGTTTCCTAAAAATGCCTTTTAATAAAGGTGTGTGGAGTTCTGGGATATATAAAAATAAAAGCAGTGTCATCTTACCAGTAACCGCAGCTGGTGGATCGGGAGTTATGCTGTAAACGCTGTTAGATTGATTTAGAACAGAATGCCTAGTTTTAGCTGTGGGAGTTTTCACAACAGGTGTGTGGTGCATGTCAAACCTCGAGGACAGCTGAAACGGATTAAAAAGACATTTGTTAGATACAAATGTGGCACAATTAAAAACTCATAACAGCTAAAAGGACACTCCATTGCCCAAATAGAAGAACAAAAAATAATAATAATAAATCACTATTTAGCACAATAACCCCAGCATTTAATTATATTTTCTGTCCAATCACAGACTCCCAATGCAGCTCAATGAGAAGTCTTTGCAAGGCAGGTGCTCTGGGAAATTGCTGCCTCTAGTTTATCTCCACTGAGCTAACCAAACCAGTAACAGGACTTGTTTTCCCTTTTTTTTATTCAAATCTACACTTTTGTAAAATGAAAAAAAATAAAAAACATTCATTCAACACAACTAAAGTGTTTTAGCAGTTTGAAGTGTCCCTTTAACGGTGATAGAAAGATCCTCCATCTCTCTACAAACTGGAATAGCGCAGGTTGTCTTTGTACGCAGCACTGGGCACCCTCATCCTTCTTTGCGGCAATCAGATGGAGTATCAGAACGGAGTAATACAACATAAAATACTCTGAGCGCTGTCTATCAAAATATTGTGCACAAGTACAGAGAGGACCAAAGCAGGGATAGGCTAGTACCATCTGCTAGACAAGAATTACAGTGATGCAGACCCCACCCCAGCTCAAACAGATGATAAGTAGGGGGAAGAGGAGAATTACTGAATGGGAAAGGGTCGATTGTCAATACTGAGTTTGAAGGGTTACTCCAAGAACCATGACCACTTCCTGGAGCCTGCCTGTGCATCTTATTTTGAAAAGCTGCACACTGCATGTTTAACCCCTTTGCTACCAGAGGTGTAACTCAACTTTTGGTAGAGTCATAGGGCAGCATTAGCCAAACCAGAACTAGAATTCCAGGCTGGCCAATGACAATCTTGTATGCACGAACACTAATTCAAAGGCTGCGAGCAGTCAGTGGACACTCCCAGCCAATAAATAAGCAGCGGGATGGGCATCTGGCCGTAAACAATGCTTCAGAGGACCATCAGAGCGAAGCAGGACATTACCAGGAAACTGTGCCAGGGTACTCCAATCATAACTACTACAGCATGTGTAGCTTAGTTAAATGGACAATTGCAAATTGAAAATTATTATTTTTTGTTGTTTTTAATAGGATAATCATTTCATCAAGTTTTGAAAGAAAATGGATTTTAAAATTAAGTATATGGACCACATACATGTACCTAGTTAGTCTCTATGAATGAAGCAGGGAAGACCATAGGGACGGTCAGTTTTCCAACACTGTCTGACCCAAGGTTCATTTATTTGGCTGAAGGATCGGGTCACATACTAAAAATGTAGGGATAGCCCTGATAATGAATTGGTCTTGGACACTACGCAGATCTCATTGTCTGCAGTAATGTATGCAATCAGTGCATGATCCTCTAGCGGATGTAACTTGGCAACCACACACCTTGTAAATCATATGTTGGACAAACCTTGCAGGCAAAAATAATATTTAACTACGGTCACAAAAATCTCACGTCAAACATGTCTGTGTAAAAGAAATAGCGGAAGAAGTCAGTTGTGGAATTAATGCTGCCTGGTTACAGTCTGAGGTCTTTACATGTGTTATGGAATAAATAACATGCTTGTTTTAAATGGAATCTGTTCAGCTCGTGAAATTGTATTTACATTTAAAACACAGTCTTGAGTGGTGTAGCGTAATGACTTTTCGACAGGTGAAAATTTACATACAAATTTTGGGTGGGTGGGATTCAAATTCATATCTCAACAGTCCCTTTCAAAACAACCCTATTTAAATTGATTCTGCAATAAAATAAAAACCATGTAAGTTAAGGAGTAAAAAAATACCAGAAGTCAAGGGTCCTGCAAACTTTGCTGTGGGTGGCTAAATGAGAATTTTACATAAAAATGTAATGGTAGTGGATCCTAAACAAAATATTCTACTCTACAGGGAGAGTGTTAATTTGGCATAGAACGGATGTTGCGTTTATTCACTCATCACCACTTTGTGGAAGACATTCATGTATGCATTATCAATAAAATATACTAAATCCAGCGGTTTTAAGTCAGCCTGGAGTGTCCCTTTAAAAGAGGACACTGTAGGCACCATAAACGCTACAAGGGATTGAAGCAGTTATGGTGCCTGGAGTCCATGGGCGTCCATTCTTGCCTTGCCCCCAATGACAATATGGTTGAGGTGGAGATTGCGCCAGACTAATTCATATCAGGGGCAGTGATTGGCAGATATCACCAATGAAGGCCAGGGGTTCAGGCCGCGAGGGACCAAGAATCTCTTCTAAAAGGTGTTCGTTTAGTAGTGAAGCAGTACCGGGTGACCCCACAAACTGAAGGCACCATAACCACATAAATCAGTGGAAATGGTTATGGTGCCCGCAGTGTTCATTTCAAATATTAAAAACACACAAATCAAAAATGTTCGTGACTAGCACACATTCATTTCAGAAGTAGTGAGATATTTCGTCATTCACGAATGATTAAAAGATTTTCATTAGCTGGTCACAAAAGCACCCATGAGGTAAGCCCATTCAGTGAATGTGTTCCTCTGGCACAGGAAGCACATGAAAATTGGCCAAACGGTAAATTACAAATATCACACACAGAGCTACGTGCATACGGACTACACAGACACAAAGCTCTTTAACATGTAGGAGGATATTGGGTAACTAACAAAGACCAATTAGAAGGGAGCTAAAAGTTTAGAAAACTTCAAGTGAGATCAATTTCTGTGCTGCTCCTCAGAATAAAATGTGCCATGTCAACACAGTTTTGTTTTTAGAATTAACACTACATGGAAAGCCTCATCATTCGTTAATAACAAGCTCTCAAATTTCCCTATTATTATAGGCAGCTAATGGTCATTAAAAAGGACTTGGTGGCAATTACACCAAAGACTAAACTTGCTTAAAAGGGAACGGTTTAAAAGAGCCAGAGAAAAAGACAAAACAATGTCAGGAAGCTACTAAGCAGCTATGTCACCAGGCCATAAATATGGAGTATTTCATAAAACATGGAATCTGTATGAAATAATGCACATTGACTGCGTCGTAATCAAAATGTAATCAAAATATATTGTAACACAAAAACAGGGACTACTATATCTTATGGTCAAGAAAAAAAAATTAAAAAAAAAAAAGTTGACAAAACTAGGAGCCAGGGTTTTTATTGAATAATAAAAAAATAAAATGGAAGAATAAAAGCTTTATTTTTATTAACCAAAATAAAATTCTCAAAAGGGACACTATAGTCACCAGAACCACTACAGCTTAATGTTGTGGTTCTGGTGTCTATATCCTGTCCTTCTAGCCAGTACTTCCATTGCTAACTAGTAACACCTCTAGTGAGTCACACAGACAGCCGCTAGAGGCACTTCTTAGGCACGTTCTCCATCTGCACACTTTGCATGGAGGCGCTGAATGTTCCCCATAGAGTTGCATTAATTCAATGCACCTCTGTGAGTTGATGCGGACAGGCACCAATGCTTTTTTCAAGATCGATTATCTCAGCCATTAAGGAGGGGCCAGCCAATGCAAGACCGGCACAGCATGAGAAACAAAAAGTAAAACAAATACCTTTCCCATGCCATCGGATGGGGGGACAGACACACTCACACAAATTATTAAGTCCACCCAGCCTCCCTACCTCGGGAGGTGGAGTGGATGCATTCCTGAGGTCAAGAGGGGCTGCTGTAATCTTCAAGCTCTTGCTCCACTCCCTGGTGCACTGTTTAGGGACGTCGGGGCTGGAGTGATGTCATATTCCAGCAGGTGAGCAACCCCCTTGCAACCCCGCGGCAGCCAGCTGTCTGCTCCCTAGGGTGACGCAAGGGAGCAGAGCAAGAAGAGCTTAAAGATTATAGCTCCCTCGCCACCCGCATGCATTCTCCTTTAGCCGGCCAACACGGGAATGCAGTGGGGCTCAATATGTAGATCCTGAATGGGCTGCCAAACGGTTTTCCTGGCACTGGAGTGTCCCTTTAATTCAATGTAAAACCCATTTGCAACCAGAGGATCCCTGATCATCAAGCAATGTTAATTCTAACAGCAAATTTCTATTTAGTATAAGTCGTAGTCTTTTGACTAAAAAGCTGTTTTGGTTGTATTTTAGTCAATGCGACTAAAATCTAATGGGTTTAGTTAAAGCCTCTCTCTCTTTTGCCAGTTCCCCAGCTCCAGTTTTGCTATAGCTGGGATAGGCTGCAAATCTGCTGCTGTTTAGGGTTCACCTGGAGCCATTTTCACACAAACCTCACTGCCTCCATACTGTACCGTTTCAGTCGAACCAGAATACAGTGAACCCAAGAGAAACTTTGCCAGCCAAACCGAAACAAAGTGAGCTATACTAAACTGTCTCAACTTTCAGCCAAATTTGTGGCGATACAACCACTTTGTTTAATCTCCTCCTTACAGTGTGTTTAAAAATGGTTTCTAAATTAATTGATAATTAGAAGGGAACTTTACAAACACACACACACACACACCTCATCCTTGATCTTAGAAAACATAAAATCGAAACACCAGATGCAATAGAATACCAACAAATGAAAACACACATTTAGCACATTCACTAGCAGAGATCTGCAGTGTTTTGAGTAACAGAATTGAAGGTAAAAAACCTCTACGCATATTGTGCATTGCTGAGCACTTTAAATGATATCAAGGCCAAACTAATTAAACTGGAAAAATTCTCCAACCCTATGATTATAATCTAAATTGTGCATTTGCCTTATCAATTCAACACGACTCAGTGAAGTTATTCAAAAGTGTATTCCTGCATTACGCTGTCCAATATCTGCTGGCTGCACCAGAAAAATGATCCTGTCAACAAAATGTAAATAATAGCCTTCTGCTTTAAAGCATACACTCTACACATAACATTTACAGTCTGCTTTTCTCAGGATTTACAATTTGCATGCACATTGTTAAATCAGAAGGGAAAACAAAGTATTTTTAAGTCACAAGTGAAAACAATTTAAAGTGACATTTAGAGAGAGAGAAAGGACAAAACCATGAGAGAAAAATGTAAGTCAAGTTAATGTAAAAATAGGTACCTGGTCAGGTTCCAGCCCACTAGGGGTTTGATTTCTTGGAAATATCTCCAGGACTTCAGGGTGATGATTATCCCACGGGAACTTATTTTTCCCTTTACCTGCACTCAACATTCTGCGAGCGAGTGGGTCAATGTGGGGAAGTGTAGTTCTGCCATTATGATCACCATATTGTCCACTCTGTGTTCGACTCTCTGGCAATATCCAATCTGTATCTGCCCCTGGTAAGTGGTGATTGCCCCTGATATGAGCAGACGAAGGGCATGGAAGTGCATACTCTACCAAACCAAGAGAATTGACTTTTGGAAGAGTTTTACGTGCAAGTCTGGCCTGGACAGCATTCATTAACCCATCTCCGTTCTCTTGAAGCTCAACTTCATCCACGGCTTTAAGTAGGCTGCTTTTACCGGCTCCTATGGATGCAGCCAAGACTGCAAATGCCTCTAAGGCAGCATGACGAACTTTTCTCTTGCTGTCTATTAAACAAGGGGCAATTTCACATGCTAAAAAAGGCAAATCAAAGTCTTCACTTGGGTAAGTCAAGAGTGAAGCGATGCAAATATTCACAATTTCTTCCCTTACTCGAGAATTTTTGTGCTTAAGGTTTTCCAACAATATGGTTAACACTTTGTAAGGCCCAGTCAATTTCATCAACTTCATATATATTTTCATATACTCTTCTTTAATAGTTATCTTGCTATCCCCCAGGAGTTTGACTGTTGAGGATATAACAGGCCTAAGGAACTTACTAACCGCATGTCCAAGGTTTATTACAAAGCAGTTAAGGGCATCCAGAGTAACAAGCACAACTGTAAAATTCTGATCATCTAGTAATGTACGTAGAAAGCTAATAAGTCCAACAACGTCATTATGGGATATGAAGCTAAAATCGCACTCTTTGATTAGATATTTCAGTTCTTCTATGGCATGTGTTCTAGCCTTGTAATCCTTCATATCTAGAAGTCTGGAGTGCAGTTCTGCAGGGATAATTCCACAACGAAGATTACCGTTATTAATAAGTGGTTCCTCTTGTGTAGGACCTGTTTTTCCAAAACAGCTTTTTGGGTTATAAGAAGATGGTCTAGAGTGCAAACTACCTTTTCTGCAGGACATTTCACCTTGCAAATCAGAATAAAAACTGTCCTGAGTGCATGATCTTCTTCCAGCAGAACCATTTGGTATCTGTGCAATGCTGTCACCTTTCGATCTAAAAGGAGCCACTCTAGACATGTGGACCTCCATGTTTTTTGCCTTCAGATCAAAGTACCTGTGCATATCACATGGTGACAGATTAATTTACTGAGATACAACCACAGACCTAGCTATATGTTCCAAACATCAGATTATTTACATGCAAAAAGAATCAAACGACTATAAAAACTGTCCGTTTAGCAACGATAAAGGTAGCTGTTAATGGCAAAAAAAAAAAAGTCTCAATCTGTCTTACAGGTTACTATTATTAATAAAAAAAAAGTGTATTCTTAATTTCATTGGTGATTGCAGTCAGGAATGAGACACAAATTCCACATTTATCCCTCTGTCAGAATTCTCTTGGCAAAAAAAGAACTGAAATTTAAAGAAAAAAAACAAAAACAATTAACATTACTTAACAGCAAATGATTCACATCCAGTTAGCCATTACAAGTTATATGCAAAACACATATAATCAACTAAATAACTATCCTGTAGAACCTAAATGGAGCAAAAACAATTCATAAAACACTGATAAATATTTAATCAAGGGCTGCTGTGAGTGACCGTAACTTTGCAATAGTTTACTATATAAAGCCTCTATCCATAGAGAGTGCAAAGCAATTAAAAATACAAACATTATAATAGAAATTATTAGCTTATGTGTAAGGATGTAAATATAAACTTATCAATAAATATTCTATTATGAGCTCCAGTTACAGACTGTCAATACAAACATTCTATAAATATATTACCATATGATGTGTGCAACTTGCAGCCACTGGGCCCATTTACAGATTGTTAATACAAAATAAATATCTATTAACAGCCCAATATTAACATATATAAATATATTAACAGTCTGTGGAGGGGGGGGGGGGAGATATATATAGATAGATATAGATATAGATATTTTAACAGACTGTAAGTGGGGGTCACATATTATTGGGGCTCCAGGCTGTTAATATATTGATATAATGTATCTATAGGGCTGTTCTTGGGGTTCCAGGCTGTAATAGATTGATACAATGTATCTATGGGGCTGGTATTGGGGTACCAGGCTGGGGATAGATTGATGCAATGTATCTATGGGGCTGGTATTGGGGTTCCAGGCTGGGAATAGATTGATACAATGTATCTATGAGGCTGGTATTGGGGTTCCAGGCTGGGAATAGATTGATACAATGTATCTATGAGGCTGGTATTGGGGTTCCAGGCTGGGAATAGATTGATACAATGTATCTATGGGGCTGGTATTGGGGTTCCAGGCTGGGAATAGATTGATGCAATGTATCTATGGGGCTGGTATTGGGGTTCCAGGCTGGGGATAGATTGATACAATGTATCTATGGGGCTGGTATTGGGGTTCCAGGCTGGGAATAGATTGATACAATGTATCTATAGGGCTGGTATTGGGGTTCCAGGCTGGGGATAGATTGATACAATGTATCTATAGGGCTGGTATTGGGGTTCCAGGCTGGGGATAGATTGATACAATGTATCTATGGGGCTGGTATTGGGGTTCCAGGCTGGGGATAGATTGATACAATGTATCTATGGGGCTGGTATTGGGGTTCCAGGCTGGGGATAGATTGATACAATGTATCTATGGGGCTGGTATTGGGGTTCCAGGCTGGGGATAGATTGATACAATGTATCTATGGGGCTGGTATTGGGGTTCCAGGCTGGTAATAGATTGATACAATGTATCTATGGGGCTGGTATTGGGGTTCCAGGCTGGTGATAGATTGATACAATGTATCTATGGGGCTGGTATTGGTGTTCCAGGCTGGGGATAGATTGATGCAATGTATCTATGGGGCTGGTATTGGGGTTCCAGGCTGGGAATAGATTGATACAATGTATCTATAGGGCTGGTATTGGGGTTCCAGGCTGGGGATAGATTGATACAATGTATCTATAGGGCTGGTATTGGGGTTCCAGGCTGGGGATAGATTGATACAATGTATCTATGGGGCTGGTATTGGGGTTCCAGGCTGGGGATAGATTGATACAATGTATCTATGGGGCTGTGATTGGGGTTCCAGGCTGGTAATAGATTGATACAATGTATCTATGGGGCTGGTATTGGGGTTCCAGGCTGGTGATAGATTGATACAATGTATCTATGGGGCTGGTATTGGGGTTCCAGGCTGGGGATAGATTGATACAATGTATCTATGGGGCTGGTATTGGTGTTCCAGGCTGGGGATAGATTGATACAATGTATCTATGGGGCTGGTATTGGGGTTCCAGGCTGGGAATAGATTGATACAATGTATCTATAGGGCTGGTATTGGGGTTCCAGGCTGGGGATAGATTGATACAATGTATCTATAGGGCTGGTATTGGGGTTCCAGGCTGGGGATAGATTGATACAATGTATCTATAGGGCTGGTATTGGGGTTCCAGGCTGGGGATAGATTGATACAATGTATCTATGGGGCTGGTATTGGGGTTCCAGGCTGGGGATAGATTGATACAATGTATCTATGGGGCTGTGATTGGGGTTCCAGGCTGGTAATAGATTGATACAATGTATCTATGGGGCTGGTATTGGGGTTCCAGGCTGGTGATAGATTGATACAATGTATCTATGGGGCTGGTATTGGGGTTCCAGGCTGGTGATAGATTGATACAATGTATCTATGGGGCTGGTATTGGGGTTCCAGGCTGGTGATAGATTGATACAATGTATCTATGGGGCTGGTATTGGGGTTCCAGGCTGGGGATAGATTGATACAATGTATCTATGGGGCAGGTATTGGGGTTCCAGGCCGTTATTCAGACCGGGGGCTGGGGTAGAAACTCTCACCGTGCTCGGGGTTCTCCCGCCGGCCCCCGCCATGCTCCCACTCCCGCCTGGAGACCGGACAGCCTTATTTTGTTGCCGGTTGCTCTGGGTCGGCGCTGACCATGTGATCTCTGTGACGTCAACAAATCAACAAACTACGGCAGCGCGGTGGGGACACATTTCGCAGGGAGTGTGATACAATGTATCTTATTATAAAACACAGACTGGGAAAGTCACAACATAATACATCAGCTCACCTGCAGGGCTATGCACTACAGTGGGGGATTGCTGAAAATATTAGGTGAAATTCGAATTTTAATCCAAATAGCTAACCTGAGATATAGCTAAAATAAAAAAATAAATATATATATATATATATAAAACTGAGACATATCTAAAATAAAAAAATAATATATATATATATATATATATAAAACTGAGACATATCTAAAATAAAAAAATCTAAAATATGTAAAAAAAAAAAAAACAGACATAGCTAAAGTAAAAAAAAAAAAAACTGACAGCTAAATTAAAAATTAAAAATTAAAAATAACAAAATATGACACATAGCGAAAAGAAAAAAGAAAAGAAAAAACACAGTAACAGCTAACATCAAAAATATTACAAAAAACTGAGACCTAGCTGACATGTTCTGTGACTCCAGATTGACTATATGGTTCTAAAATGTAAAATTGACTTTGAATTCACAACAAATCACTTTGTGTTTCTCTTTAGGTTATCAAAGAATACGAGCTAGCACACAAGGGTTTATCTGTTAGAAACATAGAAACATAGAATGTGATGGCAGATAAGAACCATTCGGCCCATCTTGTCTGCCCAATTTGTTAAACGTCAAACCGTAACAAATTAACTGAACCTAAACATTCTGTTTAAAATAACAAACTGTGACTATATTAAAGCTAGGGAATTTATCCAAATCAGCCATTTTGATCTCAATATTGAAATTCAGCTTTGTTATGTACAATTTGGCTTTTAGTGAATAAACCCCAGTTGATAACCCCCCCAGGAGGAGAGAACTTCCAATTAGCCTAATTTAGAGTTCTACTGCACTAGTCCTAAACCCTGCTTAATAGAATCACATAATTTATTTATTTTGTGTACATTTTAAACTCCGGTGCCATTAAAATCTTAAATTGTAAATATAATTTTCTTAAATATCCTCCTGATTTCCAAAAAATACTGCAGTTTTTTTTGCCCAAAAAGCCTTCCCTCAATATGTTTTCATGTAGTAACCCTATGAATAGAACGATATCAATAGCTCAGCCACTTCGCACTTGCCCAGTCAATAGCTAGTTAAACATAGGGCACAGATTGCTCATTATTATTATTTTTTTATTATTTATATAGCGCCATCAGATTCTGTAGCGCTGTACAATGGGTGGACTAACAGTTATGTAATTGTAACCAGACAACGGGACGTAACAGAACCAGGGCCGGCGCGTCCATAAGGCGGCACAAGCGGCCGCCTTAGGGCGCACTGGCTCTGGGGGCGCCAGATTTTAGTGGCCGGCAGGAGGGAAGCGCTCCCTCCTGCCAGGTCACCTTCTGGACCCCCGGCGGGCGGCAGCGTTCTAATGAGAGGCGGCGAGGGAGCTCTAACCTGTCTGCTCAGCTCCCTCGCGCGCTGTCTGCTGATTCTGCGGGAGCCGGAATATGACATCATATTCCGGCTCCCGGCATCAGTAGACAGCCCGCGAGGGAGCAGAGCAGACAGGATAGAGCTCCCTCGCCGCCTCTCATTAGAACGCTGCCGCCCGCCGCACTGAAGCCCCACTGGACCCCAAGGACAGATCCACGCCAGCTCTCCAGGTAGGGAGGCTGGGTGGATATTATTAATAATTTGTGTGTGTCTGAAAGTGTATGTGTGTGTGTGTCTGTGTATGTGTTTGTCTGTGAGTGTGTGTGTGTGTCTGTGTATGTGTGAGTGTGTGTCTGTGTGTGTATGTGTTTGTCTGTGTATGTGTTTGCCTGTGAGTGTGTGTGTCTGTGTTTGTCTGTGAGTGTGAGTGTGTGTATGTGTTTGTGAGTGTGAGTGTGTGTATGTGTTTGTCTGTGAGTGTGAGTGTGTGTATGTGTCTGTGTATGTGTTTGTCTGTGAGTGTGTGTCTGTGTATGTGTTTGTCTGTGAGTGTGTGTGTGTCTGTGTATGTGTTTGCCTGTGAGTGTGTGTGTGTATGTGTGAGTGTGTGTATGTGTGTGTGTGTGTATGTGTCTGTAAGTGTGTGTCTGTGTATGTGTGAGTGTGTGTCTGTGTGTATGTGTGTCTGTGAGTGTGTGTCTGTAAGTGTGTGTGTTTATGCATTTGTGAGTGAGTGTGTGTCTGTGAATGATTGTATGAATGTGTGTGTCTGTCAGTGTATGAGTGTGTTTTGTCAGTGTGAGTGTCTATCCGTGTGTGTTTGTGAGTGTCTGTCAAATCAGTGAGAGTATGTTTGTGATTGAGTGTGTGTCTGTCAATGAATGAGTGTGTGTCAGATCAGTGAGTCTGTGTCTGTCAGTGACGTCTGTGTGTTTGTCATTGAGTGTGTGTGGCTGTTAGTGTGTATACACCACTGAGTGTAGCGTGGCGGAGCGGAGCGCAGTACAGGAGCTTCTGTTTCCTTTACCTGGCCAGACTGAGAGGAAGTGCTCACTGAGAGAGCACTTCCTGTCAGTCCAGCCAGGTACAGAAAAATGAAGCTCCTGTAGAGCATCTGCTCTGCAACGCTACAAGACAGGTAGGATGCACACCAGGAAGGGGAGTGTGACCGCTAAGAGGGTGGGGGGTGCACCAAGGGACAGAGAGGGGAGAGAAACACCAAGGGACAGGGAAAAGAGGGGGGGGGGAGAGAGGAACACTAAGGGACAGGGAAGAGTGAGGGGCTGGTTAGGAGGCACATAGGTGAAGATGTTAATTTTAGAGGAGGGGAGTGGGGGGCGGAAAAATGCATCTTTGCCTATGTACCTAAAAACCCTTGCACCTGCCCTGAACAGAACAGAGAGGTGGAGGGCCC
The DNA here is from genome assembly GCF_036172605.1 of Pelobates fuscus. Taxonomy (NCBI): domain Eukaryota; kingdom Metazoa; phylum Chordata; class Amphibia; order Anura; family Pelobatidae; genus Pelobates; species Pelobates fuscus. Next base: position 7,753,935 of record NC_086329.1, read on the forward strand.
TGCTCAATGAGCTTACATTCTCCTTGAGTCCTTACTGTTAAATTAGTTTGTGCATTTTTAGTCCCATCTAGGATTAACAGGGTCATTTGCTAGACTGAGAATTCAAAGTGAATTTCAAATTTAAGGTCAGAGTAGCTGGACTGAGAGTCCACCTAAAGAGAATATTTCCAGTTTGGCTACTTTGACATTCATTTTGAATTCCCCATGAATTCTTATGTTAATGATTAAGCCTGTAAGTATGGAATTTGCACATAAAACAAGTGAGGTGGTGAGACTTCTTCTGTGTGGCTGAGGCCTAGCTGTATCCTGTGAATGGTTTTGGATCTGCCACGCAAGCTGTTATTGCTCCTGTTAATCTGTTTTGTATTGAATGGAATGTCAGGAATCACTCAGGATAGTATAGCCAAGCTTTAAACATAACTGACTTAAAGAACTGAAGTCTGATATCCCGACAATATACACATAAAGGGTCCCTTGCTAAAGTGTAAATTGTCAGGAATTCAAAACGAATTTAAACTTTTAGGCAAAAACAAAAACCAAACCATAAAATGGAGAAACTCATGCAGGGCAATTTTCATAGATCTACTGTGGTTTCCTGGACACATAATTTCTTTATTGCTCTAGATCAGGCTTCCCCAAACTCCTGCCCTCCAGATGTTGCTGAACTACAACTCCCATGATTCCATGAATGAAATAGATAGGCAGAGAATCATGGGAGATGTAGTTCAGCAACATCTGGAGGGCCGGAGTTTGGGGAAGCCTGCTCTAGATAAATAGCTCCCAACCCAGTCCTCAAGTACCCCCTACCAGTCCAGGATTTAGTGATTACCCAGTTGTGTTAAAGGTGTTTTTAGAAGAAGAAAAAAAGACACAACAGGTTAATCCCTAAATTCTGGACTGGTGGGGAGAGGGGTGGGGGTACTTGAGTACTGGGTTGGGAACCCCTACTCTAGAGCACTACATGAAAAGCGTTCTCTTGTACTACATTGAATCCACATACTTCAAGAGTAAATTAAATAGCTAACCAAGAAGGGAATCTCAAAGGAACCCCCTTGAATTATAATCGAATTTCCCTTCTCCTGAAGTAGTGAATAATATTTTATCCAGAGGAGCACTCCTCATGCACTGCTCATCATCATGACTCCATACCATCCTACATTCAAGGGGGCATCAGCAGTGATTCAACTTGCATCTGTGGTTGACACCTATGAAATGGGCATGCCTGCCCACTGAAGAACGCCAGGCTGATTAGCAGCCTCCTGGCCAGCCCCCAACTTACCGGATCATGCAAAGGCTGCTGCTGAAGTGCTTTCTGCATGTCCTAGCACACGCTGCACTGTGTGTCTAATGATAACTAAGTTCGCACTCCGCTGCATTGAGACATCTTGGTGCTCCCTGGAGCAGGACACCAAGGAACTAAATTGGGGCAGCACTCCAAAAATCAGGGCTGATCTGCCAAAATTGGGACAGTTGGAAGCACTGTGAATAATTGATATATAGGAAAACATTGTTAGATCTGGTAACAATAACAGATAACCGTGTCGCCCCCTAAAAGTCTGTTAACTACACTTCCCATGATGCTCAGCTAGCCATAAAGGGACACTAAATACCAAAATTATCTCAATGCAGTGGTTCTGGTGCATAGTCGCTGAGTGTAAAACAGTGTGGTTTCTGAGAAATGTGTAAATGTTTGTCAGAGGACACACCCCTAGCAGCTTTCGGACAGACACACTAATAATAATAATTAGTATTTACAACGATTGATTTTCCAAGGACGTCGCGTCCTGCTACGTAGAGCAAGGCTCTGACAGAGAACACTATTAATAATAATAAATAAAGCAAACAACGCAGAGCCAGTATGGTAAACTCAATGGAAAAAAGGTTTCAGGGAGCCTGTATATGGGAAACACTGGCTCCGTATAAAGGCTTGTGTGCTGTTTTGGTAGCACCACCCTCCTACTTCGGCTTGGAGAATTTCTCGGGAATACAAAAAGGAAAGCAGACCAATGTGTAGATTTATGATGATAAATAACACAAATATGTGTTTAATAAATGTGGTGCTCACCTGGTCCTGAGCCTACGGATCCCGGCTCTGGGTGTATAGGTATTGTGCCAATTTGCATGGGGAGGGCACTACCCCTGTGAGGATTCCTTGGAGGCTCCAAAAAGAACTTGAGTGAGGTCTTAAATGAAAATGGTAAATTTATTGGTATAAAATCTATATAAAAACAAAGATGATAAAAGTCCTCAAATAAAAGTCCTTTAAAAATGGCCAATACGCGTTTCACTCTCAAATAGAGCTTCTTCAGTCAGCTGTAATGTTGGTCCTCTGAATCCTCCATTTTAAATGTCATTTGGGTCTTCCCCTTTAATGAGTTAAGTGCATATTGTCCAATCAGATTCAATTTTACATATTGTGTGTGCAAGGGGGTATAGGGGGTATACCTTTAATAGGTTACTACTGTTGGCGCCTTTATTTGTCTTTTCCTTCATTGGTGGACAGCGTTGGTTGGCGGAAGTGTTTGCTTCCGACCGGGTGGTTGGTGGAAGTGACGTCACGCAATCACGTGATCGTCACCTAGCCGCCGGTAAGCGGAAGTGACGTCACGCATCACGTGATCGTCACCTGACCGCCGCCCGGAACCTCTCAGCCCCTCCGACCCTGCCGCACATCTCCCATGCAAGGCATGACAGCACGTCCGCTTGGCTCCTCCCCCTCCGAGATAATTAGAGAGATGTTGGAAAAGCAAGTTAGGCTTGAGAATAGTAGTGACAATAAAGTTATATAGTTATATAATACTAGTATTAAAGTTTAAAAGAATCAGAGGGATATAGTATAACTTTTGTGCATTTAAACTAGTATATTTGCATTATTGAAAGTGCATACAGTGCTAGTGATACATATATTAAAAAGGTGATATTGCATACATATGTGCTAGAATAGATATCCTTGTTGGGTATTTACCCAAAAGGTGGTTAAATCAATATTCTTTAAATGGTATTCACAGTACTTATAGTGATGGGGCATAAATAATATGCCACCAATTGGAAAAGTGGAAAAATTATGAGAAGCTGTGGAAAAAGGATATATAAAAACAGATGGTACAAAAAAGATGTAATAGGTTACAATGGATAAATTCCATTGGACCCAAAAAAAGAAAAAAAAAAAAAAAAGATACCCATTTTAGATGAAATGGCAGAGTTCGAAGTCTATATTCAAACCCCGGGGTTTTAAAGTCGCGAGGTTGAATATCCACATCATCTCACTCTGTCCCAATAGCTTATTGAGGTCACCTCCCCACCAATTCCCCCTAACCTTTTGTATACCCATAAAAAGTAGTTGGGTGGGGTCACTATTGTGGGCTAAGGTGAAATGGTGTGATATGCTGTGTCCTTCAAATGTTTTCTTTATATTTCTAGTGTGTTCCTCAATCCTAGTGTGCAGATTCCGTTTAGTGCGTCCCACATATTTTAAACCGCAGGGGCATTCCAATAAGTATACTACGTTGTTTGAGTGACAGGTTATGAGTTCTTTAATGGGGAATTCCTCATCGTTATTAGAATTCTTAAATGTCTTGATATGCCTTTTTTTTATTGTTGGTGTTCCTGCATGCAAGACAAGTACCACATCCATAGAAGCCCTTTCCTTTATTTAGGAAGGTAGTGGTTTTAGTTTTTTTGATGTGGTTCTTTACCAAAAGTCTGTTTAAATTAGCTGCACCCCTGAATATTATCTTGGGTTTTGTTGGTAAAATCTGGGATAGGGCATGGTCCTAAGGTTAAATAGGCCAATGTTTGTTTAAAATGTTCCTTAATGCCTTATTGTTATGGCTATAATTACATACCATGGGTAAATTAACTTCACATTCATTTTGTGTTTTGTTCTTTTCTTGTAATAAAGTGCTCTGTGAAATTTTAAGGACTTGTGTAAAAGTGTTGTTTAATGTCTTCTTTTTATAACCCTTATCCAACAGGTCAATAATTAATTTGTCTGCTTGTTCTTTAAAGGTATCATTATCCGTGCAATTTATTTTAATTCGTATAAGTTGTGATTTAGGTACACTATTTAGCCAAGGGGAAAAGTGACAGATTGAAGTGTGGATAAAGCTGTTCACATCCACATCTTTAAAATGTGTTTTGGTCTTAACCTTTTCATTATCAATAAAAATATCCAAATCTAAAAATGTAACCATATGTTTACTAAAATTAGTGGATAAAATAATGCCCCATTCATTATTATTTAATTGGTTTAAAAAACTTTGTAACGTGTCTTCTGTACCCTTCCAAATAAAAAAACAGGTAATCTATGTAACGGCGATAGGTCACCAGGCCCTCTACCCAGCCCTCATTGAGTTGTAAATGTTGGCGCTCGCAGTCTGCCATGAACAGATTGGCGTAGCTGGGTGCGAACCTGGTGCCCATCGTCGTCCCACATGCCTGTAAATAGAAAGTATCATCGTACCAGAAATAATTACTGGTTAAAATTAATTGTATCCCTTCAATAATAAAATCGATTTGATCGAATTTATGAGATTGTTCTAAAAAGAATTTTACCGCTGCACAGCCCTTTTGGTGTGTAATAATGGTATATAGAGAACTGACATCAGCAGTTACTAGGTAGTAGTTATGTTCCCATTTAATGGTCTGCAGATGTCTCAGAATGCTCCCTGTGTCTTTAAGGTAACTAGGGATGCCTTGCACTATAGGCTGGAGGCATCTGTCCACATACTCCGAAAATCTACATGATATGGAGTTGATACCTGAGACAATAGGTCTTCCAGGTGGAACTGCAGGGTTTTTGTGGACCTTGGGGAGGTAATAGAACACAGGGATCTTAGGGTGTATTACATTTAGATATTCAAATTCTTTTTTATTTAAAATCTCCTTTTGTAAACCCCTGAAGACCCAAATTACATTTAAAATGGAGGATTCAGAGGACCAACATTACAGCTGACTGAAGAAGCTCTATTTGAGAGTGAAACGCGTATTGGCCATTTTTAAAGGACTTTTATTTGAGGACTTTTATCATCTTTGTTTTTATATTGATTTTATACCAATAAATTCACCATTTTCATTTAAGACCTCACTCAAGTTCTTTTTGGAGCCTCCAAGGAATCCTCACAGGGGTAGTGCCATCTCCATTCAAATTGTGTCAGGATCGGGACAGGGATCCAACACGCAGAGTACAAACAGTAGCCAGATACGTATACCGGACCTTAGAATGGCCGGACTAACGTAAGTAGTACAGTATAGAATGGTCAAAGACAAGCCGAGGTCGAGGGTAACAGAAGACAGGTAAGCGAGAGACAAGCCGAATCAAGGGTAACAGAGATAAGCAGAGTAAGGTAAACAAGCCGGGTCAAAACCAAAAGGGATAATAGAATACACAAGCACTGAGTGACTAGAACAAGCTAGAACCACGACAGGGCAATGAGCTAATGAAAGAAGCTCTGTTAAATACCCTGTTCAGAGCAGTAACCACGCCTCCGAGGCGTCCTGATTGGTCCTGCAGCAATTGACTGACAGGTCGTTCCGGGGGAGTGTCCTGATGACTACTTCCTGCCTAGATGCTGTAAAAGGCAGTCACTCCTTCGTGGCCGGCCTAGCATGACCGGATAGACCGCGGGGAAGGGAGCCATCAGACCGTCTGGATGGAGGAACAGCTAAGTCTCTACCTCTTTCGGAGGTAGAGACCACAGGTACCCTGACAAATTGGCACAATACCTATACACCTAGAGCCGGGATCCGTAGGCTCAGGACCAGGTGAGCACCACATTTATTGAACACATATTTGTGTTATTTATCATCATAAATCTACACATTGGTCTGCTTTCCTTTTTGTATTCCCGAGAAATTCTCCAAGCCGAAGTAGGAGGGTAGTGCTACCAAAACAGCACACAAGCCTTTATATGGAGCCAGTGTTTCCCATATACAGGCTCCCTGAAATGTGAGTGTAATATTCAGCACGATATTATCATAATCACTGCAAAGCCATTTAAAGTACCATCTACACTATATTGTATTTTTTGTATTTTACTTTGACATGTAGTCCATATTGTACCATTGAATGAGACTACGTTTTGGTAAGCCATATATGTGTTTGAGCGCTCCACTTATAGGTGTAGGTCTTTGTCACATACACCGCACCAATATTTACTAAATTTGTTCAGTGGAATAGAGGGTATTTCCACACTAGTGTATTGAGCTGCCTGTAAATCACTTTTTGACTCTTCTGAGCACTTTTGTCATACACACTCCTCCGTAAAAAGAGGCAACCTTTGATTGGTATTCATAAACACAGGTTACTGGCTATGGGGGGGTAATGTATAAAAAACACAGGTTACTGGCTATGGAGGATAATGTATAATAAACACAAACACAAAAAAAAAAAAAAAAAAAGAATGCAGCTTCAGAATTAATTTAAATTGTATGCTGTCTAGGAGGTGGGAGGGTCTGCTGCTGATTGGCTGGAATGTGTCTGCTGACTGTGAGGTACAGGGTTAAAGTTTACTCAATGATGATGAATAGGGGCGGACCGACGTTCGGGACATCACTATATATATATATATATATAGTCAGAGTTAATAAAATATATATATTTTGATCCTGTTGGTTGATCCTGAAGAAAGCCCCGGACGAGGGCTGAAACGTTGATGCTTTTATGGAATAACTCCGAATAAAGAAAACCCTATTTTTACGTTATAAGACCGTGATTGCAAGCCTTTTTTCATTACTGTATTTTTGTTGGCTATGGCTTAGAGTGCACTCGGCATTTAAGTATCTGGGTTAGTCTGAGTACAAGGACCTTGGTGCCTTTTTATATATCTATATATATTTATATATATTAATTAGGGTTAATGAAAGGTCTATATATAGTTATTTATATTAATCAGAGTTAATTAAAGGTGTATATATATATATATATATATATATATATATATATATATATTAATCAGGGTTAATTAAAGGTGTATATATATCACCCAGGACATACTTGAAAATGAGAGAAATCTTAATGTATCTTTCCTGGTAAAATATTTTATAAATAAATTAAATAAATAAAATATAATTATACATTAATCAGAATTAATGAAAGGTTTATATATATTTAGATTTTTTAATCAGAGTTAATGAAAGGTTTATATATTTATATTTTTTTTTATCAGAGTTAATGAAAGGTCTATATATATTTATATATTTTTTATCAGAGTTAATGAAAGGTTTATATATATTTATATGTTTTAATCAGAGTTAATTAAAGGTTTATATATATTTATATTTTTTTATCAGAGTTAATAAAGGTTTATATATATTTATATTTTGTTTTATCAGAGTTAATGAAAGGTTTATATATATTTATATTTTTAATCAGAGTTAATGAAAGGTCTATATATCTATATTTATAAGAGTTAATGAAAGGTTTATATATATATTTATATTTTTTAATCAGGGTTAATGAAAGGTTTATATATATATTTATATTTTTTAATCAGGGTTAATGAAAGGTTTATATATATTTATATTTTTTAATCAGGGTTAATGAAAGGTTTATATATATTTATATTTTTTAATCAGAGTTAATTAAAGGTTTATATATATTTATATTTTTTAATCAGAGTTAATGAAAGGTTTATATATATTTATATTTTTTAATCAGAGTTAATGAAAGGTTTATATATATTTATATTTTTTTAATCAGGGTTAATGAAAGGTTTATATATATTTATATTTTTTAATCAGAGTTAATTAAAGGTTTATATATATTTATATTTTTTAATCAGAGTTAATGAAAGGTCTATATATATTTATATTTTTTAATCAGAGTTAATGAAAGGTCTATATATATTTTTTTATCAGAGTTAATGAAAGGTCTATATATATTTATATTTTTTATCAGAGTTAATGAAAGGTCTATATATATTTATATTTTTTATCAGAGTTAATGAAAGGTCTATATATATTTACATTTTTTTTATCAGAGTTAATGAAAGGTTTATATATATTTATATTTTTTATCAGAGTTAATGAAAAGTCTATATATATATATTTATAAGAGTTAATGAAATGTTTATATATATTTATATTTTTTAATCAGAGTTAATTAAAGGTTTATATATATTTATATTTTTTAATCAGAGTTAATGAAAGGTTTATATATTTTTATATTTTTTAATCAGACTGCTCCTACAAGGGATGGACATATCAGGACGCTGTAGCACCCGCTATATCCATGGCAACAGCCACACCCTCCCACTCCCCGCCCACTCTCCCTGTGCTCCGGAAACGGAAGTGACGTTACGTCCCTGACTCTGGAGCTGCGTGAGCGCGCCGGAAGTGAAATCTGGTTTCCTCTGTGGAGGCGGGTTTGCCGAGCGGAAGTGACGCAGGGTTGCCCCCGCTGTGTTTTGGTTGTGACAGGAGAGGGAGGCTCGGCTGTTCGAGCGTTGGTTCCGCTGTCTCCGAGTGACTAGATATCGGTGACTCAGGTACGGCCTGTGCGAGGCCTCCGGGGGGGCCGTTCTATGGCTCGTTCGCATACTGGGGGGCAGTGTGGGGGACGGAGCTGGGGGACAGTGGGGGACGGAGCTGGGGTACAGAGGGGGAGAGGGAGACTGGGGAACAGGGGGGGTAGGGAGCTGGGGAACAGGGGGGGTAGGGAGCTGGGGGACAGAGGGGGAGAGGGAGACTGGGGAACAGGGGGGGTAGGGAGCTGGGGGACAGAGGGGGAGAGGGAGACTGGGGAACAGAGGGGGAGAGGGAGACTGGGGAACAGGGGGGGGGTAGGGAGCTGGGGGACAGAGGGGGAGAGGGAGACTGGGGAACATGGGGGGTAGGGAGACTGAGGGGGAGAGGGAGACTGGGGAACAGAGGGGGAGAGGGAGACTGGGGAACAGAGGGGGAGAGGGAGACTGGGGAACAGGGGGGGTAGGGAGCTGGGGGACAGAGGGGGAGAGGGAGACTGGGGAACAGGGGGGTAGGGAGCTGGGGTACAGAGGGGGAGAGGGAGACTGGGGTACAGAGGGGGAGAGGGAGACTGGGGAACAGAGGGGGAGAGGGAGACTGGGGAACAGAGGGGGAGAGGGAGACTGGGGAACAGAGGGGGAGAGGGAGACTGGGGAACAGAGGGGGAGAGGGAGACTGGGGAACAGGGGGGGGTAGGGAGCTGGGGGACAGAGGGGGAGAGGGAGACTGGGGAACAGAGGGGGAGACTGGGGAACAGAGGGGGAGAGGGAGACTGGGGAACAGGGGGGGTAGGGAGCTGGGGGACAGAGGGGGAGAGGGAGACTGGGGGGGAGAGGGAGACTGGGGGGGAGAGGGGGACTGGGGAACAGAGGGGGAGAGGGAGACTGGGGAACAGAGGGGGAGAGGGAGACTGGGGAACAGAGGGGGAGAGGGAGACTGGGGAACAGAGGGAGACTGGGGAACAGAGGGAGACTGGGGAACAGAGGGGGAGAGGGAGACTGGGGAACAGAGGGAGACTGGGGGACAGAAGGGGGGAGGGAGCTGCCAGACTAAGGAACAGAGGGGGAGAGGGAGCTGGGGGACAGAGGAGGGGAGGGAGCTGGGGGACAGGGGAGGGAGCTGGGGGACAGAGGAGGGGAGGGAGCTGGGGTACAGAGGAGGGGAGGGAGCTGGGGTACAGAGGAGGGGAGGGAGCTGGGGTACAGAGGAGGGGAGGGAGCTGGGGTACAGAGGAGGGGAGGGAGCTGGGGTACAGGGGAGGGAGCTGGGGTACAGAAGGGGGAGAGGGAGACTGGGGAACAGAGGGGGAGCTGCCAGACTAAGGAACACAGGGGGAGAGGGAGCTGGGGAACAGAGGGGGAGAGAGAGCTGCCAGAGTAAGGAACAGAGGGGGAGAGGGAGCTGGGGAACAAAGGGGGAGAGGGAGCTGCCAGACTAAGGAACAGACGGGGAGAGGGAGCTGGGGGACAGAGGGGGGGGGGGTAAGGAGCTGGGGGACAGAGGGGGGGGGGTAAGGAGCTGGGGGACAGAGGGGGAGAGGGAGCTGCCAGACTAAGGAACAGACTGGGAGAGGGAGACTGGGGAACAGAGGGGGAGACTGGGGAACAGAGGGGGAGCTGGGAGACTGGGGAACAGAGGGGGAGCTGGGAGACTGGGGAACAGAGGGGGAGCTGGGAGACTGGGGAACAGAGGGGGAGCTGGGAGACTGGGGAACAGAGGGGGAGCTGGGAGACTGGGGAACATAGGGGGAGCTGGGAGACTGGGGAACATAGGGGGAGCTGGGAGACTGGGGAACATAGGGGGAGAGGGAGCTGGGGAACATAGGGGGAGAGGGAGCTGGGGAACATAGGGGGAGAGGGAGCTGGGGAACAAAGGGGGAGAGGGGTCTGGGGAACAAAGGGGGAGAGGGGGCTGTGGAACAAAGGGGGAAAGGGAGCTGCCTGACTAAGGAACAGAGGGGGAGAGGGAGCTGGGGGACAGAGGGGGAGAGGGAGCTGGGGGACAGGGAGCTGGGGGAGAGCTGGGGAACAGAGGGGGAGAGAGAGCTGGGGAACAGAGGGGGAGAGGGAGCTGGGGAACAGAGAGGGAGCTGGGAGACTGGGGAACAGAGGGGGAGGGGGGAGATGGAGACTGGGGAACAGAGGGGGAGGGGGGAGATGGAGACTGGGGAACAGAGGGGGAGGGGGGAGATGGAGACTGGGGAACAGAGGGGGAGGGGGGAGATGGAGACTGGGGAACAGAGGGGGAGGGGGAGATGGAGACTGGGGAACAGATGGGGAGAGGGAGACTGGGGAACAGATGGGGAGAGGGAGACTGGGGAACAGATGGGGAGAGGGAGACTGGGGAACAGATGGGGAGAGGGAGACTGGGGAACAGATGGGGAGAGGGAGACTGGGGAACAGATGGGGAGAGGGAGACTGGGGAACAGATGGGGAGAGGGAGACTGGGGAAAAGAGGGGGAGGGGGGAGAGGGAGACTGGGGAACAAAGGGAGCTGGGAGACTGGGGAACAAAGGGAGCTGGGAGACTGGGGAACAGAGGGAGCTGGGAGACTGGGGAACAGAGAGGGAGCTGGGAGACTGGGGAACAGAGAGGGAGCTGGGAGACTGGGGAACAGAGAGGGAGCTGGGAGACTGGGGAACAGAGAGGGAGACTGGGGAACAGAGAGGGAGACTGGGGAACAGAGAGGGAGACTGGGGAACAGAGAGGGAGACTGGGGAACAGAGAGGGAGACTGGGGAACAGAGGGGGAGAGGGAGCTGCCAGACTAAGGAACAGACGGAGAGAGGGAGAATGGGGAACAGACGGGGAGAGGGAGCTGCCAGACTAAGGAACAGACGGAGAGAGGGAGACTGGGGAACAGAGGGGGGGGGGGGGGAGGGAGCTGTCAGTCTGGGGAACAGAGGGGGAGAGGAAGCTGGGGAACAGAGGGGGAGAGGGAGCTGCCAGTCTGGGGAACAGTGAGGCAGCTGTCAGTCTGTAGAACAGAGTGGGAGACTGGGGAACAGAGGGGGAGAGGGAGCTGCCAGACTGGGGAACAGAGGGGGGGAGGGAGCTGCCAGACTGGGGAACAGAGGGGGGGGGGAGCTGGGGGACAGAGGGGGAGATGGGCAACAGAGGGGGAGCTGTCAGTCTGGAGGACAGAGAGGGAGCTGGGAGACTGGGGAACAGAGGGGGAGAGGGAGCTGCCAGACTGGGGAACAGAGGGGGAGAGGGAGCTGCCAGACTGGGGAATAGAGGGGGAGAGGGAGCTGCCAGACTGGGGAACAGAGAGGGAGAGGGAGCTGCCAGACTGGGGAACAGAGGGGGAGAGGGAGCTGCCAGACTGGGGAACAGAGGGGGGGAGGGAGCTGTCAGACTGGGGAACAGGGGGGGGGGGGGGGGGTTGGAGCTGCCAGACTGGGGAACAGAGAGGGAGCTGCCAGACTGGGGAACAGAGAGGGAGCTGCCAGACTGGGGAACAGAGAGGGAGCTGCCAGACTGGGGAACAGAGAGGGAGCTGCCAGACTGGGGAACAGAGAGGGAGCTGCCAGACTGGGGAACAGAGAGGGAGCTGCCAGACTGGGGAACAGAGAGGGAGCTGTCAGACTGGGGAACAGAGGGGGAGAGGGAGCTGTCAGACTGGGGAACAGAGGGGGAGAGGGAGCTGTCAGACTGGGGAACAGAGGGGGAGAGGGAGCTGTCAGACTGGGGAACAGAGGGGGAGAGGGAGCTGTCAGACTGGGGTACAGAGGGGGAGAGGGAGCTGTCAGACTGGGGTACAGAGGGGGAGAGGGAGCTGTCAGGCTGGGGAACAGAGGGGAAGAGGGAGCTGTCAGACTGTGGGGTGAAGGCGAAAAGGGGGCTGTCAGACTGTGGGGTGAAGGCGAAAAGGGGGCTGTCAGACTGTGGGGTGAAGGCAGAAAGGGTGCTGTCAGACTGTGGGGTGAAGGCAGAAAGGGTGCTGTCAGACTGTGGGGTGAAGGCAGAAAGGGTGCTGTCAGACTGTGGGGTGAAGGCAGAAAGGGTGCTGTCAGACTGTGGGGTGAAGGCAGAAAGGGGGTTGTCAGACTGTGGGGTAGAGGGGACTATCAGGCTGTGGGGTGAAGGCAGAGAGGGGACTATCAGGCTGTGGAGTGAATGCAAGTAATCTGCTTTATCAAAATGAAAGATGTTTATTTTACTCATGTATTTGCAAAATACAGGCTTTTATATAGTTTTCTTGGATTTAGGCAAGTAAAATTAATATTGGCAATGAACAGACTTTATTGGCTACCTTGCTCACCAACCCACATATATAAATGAATTCCTTCATACAGACACATGCGTGCACACGGTTCCCAGCTGTGATAGTTCTCCCTGTTGCTCACCTGTGTCAGCAGCAAGTTGGGTAAAAATGATTAGGATATCTGATGTGTTCTATACTGGTGCTTATTGTGCTGTCTCTGCTTTCTTTGGCAGGAGAAGGTTTTAGGGTCACAACGCCAATTTTATTAGCAAACACAATTTTAGGAGAGGCTTGGAATGGATGCAGCCACAACAATCGGTATAAAATACAGTAAAATGTTGAATAATGTCCAGCTTTTCTAGGAACTGCGAGAATGTTTGTATGATAAAAAGGAGTGTGTGTGTGTGTGTGTGTGTGTGTGTGTATTTTTTCCTTTTTATATATGAAACGGGGAGGAGGCTGCACTCACCTAAACATGCATAAATAGGGTGCCGCTGGGGGCAAAATTATACAATACACAAGATCCAGTGCACTCTCCTATTCACTAAACAGCAACTTCAATGTTGACAGATTTTATTAGTTTTTTTTTTTTAAAAAACACCTAATCTAGGCAAAAATAATGGAGTTTAGTTACACTATATGATCATACATTGCATAAGCCTGCCACAACGTCAATGTACCCCATCTTTGGCAGGTCCTACTCTAACAACCTAATGTCTGCTCTTATGAGATTAATCCATTTACTTGGGGGAAAAAATCCATCTGGGGCTCTTGTACTGCAGAGGTACAAGATCATATAATGTAACTAAACCCCCATTATTTTTGCCTAGATTGTGTTTTTTTCATTTTATTTTTTTAAAAACTAAAAATCTGTCAACATTGAAGTTGCTGTTTAGTGAATCGGTGAGTGCGCTGGATCTTGTGTAATATATATATATATATATATATATATATATATATATATATATATATATATATGCAAAAAACAAAAAGTTATGGCTTGACTGGTGTGCAGATATCTGTTTAACGTATTGACTATATATATTTATTTATTTTTGGGGGGTAGGGGGCTTAAGCCTTGGATGTCGGTGGTTGCAATGATGATTAGATCTATGAACACCCAACAACACATTTTATTGTCACATTAGCATACGTTGACTATGCAAACATATGATTATCTATTAATCTACAAGAACTGGGTCAAAATAGAATGATTAAAAACAAACAGTGTACATTCACCTGTGTGTAGATAGCAAACACACTTAATGGGTATTGGGTGAAACACACACACAAATTACCCTTAAATTAACTGTATTGTAGACAAAGGATTCCTCTTATATCCTCAAGGCAATAACAACAAAGTACCAAAGAAATGGCAATCTACAATACAGAAATAATAGAGAAGGACATAGCGCAATATTGTTGCAGAAAAATAATAAAATTGTGGTTTAAAGGATTGCACTCACAAAAGGCAGTTTGATTGAAGGCACATCAAATATACTGCTCTGACGAGTTCAGGACTTGTAGACCATAGAATTGCAGTGTCAAATAGGCACATCAAGTTTTCAGATGAAGTGATACATCCCAGTGGAGAAATCCAAAGGAGCATGCATGCCTGCATTTGGAGGACTTCATATCTGATGCCCCTGAGGAAGTTCATTCTATGAACGAAACGCGTAGGGCTTTTTCCTTTAGTGCTAGAGTTTTTTAATTTTTATTATATTGTTGATTTTATTTATGCACCTGGTTTTTTTGCTCCTTTGGATTTCTCCACTGGGATGTATCACTTCATCTGAAAACTTGATGTGCCTATTTGACACTGCAATTCTATGGTCTACAAGTCCTGAACTCGTCAGAGCAGTATATTTGATGTGCCTTCAATCAAACTGCCTTTTGTGAGTGCAATCCTTTAAACCACAATTTTATTATTTTTCTGCAACAATATTGCGCTATGTCCTTCTCTATTATTTCTGTATTGTAGATTGCCATTTCTTTGGTACTTTGTTGTTAAGAACTGGGTCAGCAATGGTGAAAATCATTGCATTTTCCATTCAGATGAAGGTAAATTTGATGATTTCCACCAGGCGAAGGTAAGTTCTACTTAACTGAACTTGTCCCTTGCGGCTGCTACCTTCTTCCAGTGGATACTCTTTAGCACTAGGAGTTAACGTCACTGCTGTTCTGTCGCGCTATGGAGGATTCTCCATAGATAAAGCCAATTCCAGCTGGGAGATTGACACTTCTAAACGGTGGTAGCTCTGTCCAGTGTCTAGAAGTGTCAGGTGGAGGAAATAGAGTCCCTACTTTGTCTTAGTATATTAGACTGGATTAGAATGTCAGTAAAATTCCAACACCGTTGGTACAAGTATTTCATAAGGATTATATCTTTAAACCAGAGGAAGTGCCAGTGCTGCTTTAATACAGATCCGCTGTTTGGTTTAAAACTAGTAAGCCACTCGTGCGTAGTCTATTCAGATCTGCATGTCTACCGCACACCGTGTGTCTTATTTAGGGTTAAAGGACCACTCTAGGCACCCAGACCACTTCAGCTTAATGACGTGGTCTGGGTTCCAGGTCCATCTAGAATTAACCCATTTTTCTATAAAACTGCTATGTTTATGTTAGGGTTAATCCAGCCTCCAGTGGCTGTCTCTTGACCAGCGCTAGAGGCGCTTCCGTGCTTCTCACTGTGAAAATCACAGTGAGAAGACGCCAGCGTCCATAGGAAAGCATTATGAATGCTTTCCTATAAGACTGGCTGAATGCACGCGCAGCTCCTGCCGCGCATGCGCCTTCAGCCGAAGAGGTGGAGGAGAGCTCCCCGCCCGGCGCTGGAGATAGATAAGATTTTAACCCCTTCCTCTCCCCAGAGCCCGGCGGGAGGGGGTCCTTGAGGGTGGGGGAACCCTCAGGGCACTATAGTGCCAGGAAAACGAGTATGTTTTCCTGGCACTATAGTGGTCCGTTAATAAGAATACCGTACTCCTTTTTGTCTCATTAGAGATTTTGCGTTTTAGTTGAAAGCAGCAAGGTGGATTGTTAGTATTTTCTATGGATTTTGCTGCTTGGTAGCGTAGCCATTTCTGTCCCCCAGGAGCGCAGGGTTTAATTTTGTGTTTGTCTACTGGGTCTACCTCAGCAGTATAGATTTACCTGTGGCAAGCTAGCCAGGTGAGATGCAATACTGATTGTTCTTTCCCTTCCTGCTGGAGTGACTGAATGGCGCACCTCAATCTGTAGTTTAATGGACAATGTAATTCTGGTATAGCTGTATCTTTGGTTTTGCTTCTTCATTCTAAAGGTTTAGGATGAAACCTTCCTGTGCCCACATAGAGTGAGTTATTTTCAGAAGTAGTGCTATGTGTAATGTGCACTGGGCATTTACTGGCATGTTTACAGCGCTACGGCATTTGTTGGCGCTATATAAATAATATAATAATAATAATGTTTATAGAAAGAACATGTGCCTACTTATATATTTGGGTTCTCTTAGACTGCATGTGCTGGCAGTAAGCCTTCCTCTTACAGTCTACAGTGGCTTTATTGCTCTAAAAATAGCAGATGCTGCATATAGTGAAATCATGTGGCCGAATAGTTGTTGAATGGTTAAAGCAGCAGATCACATCAGCCTTAAATTCACAGTGAAAACATGGGTAAAAGATTATATTACCAGAGATTGTGGCAGATTTAGGTGTCATGACAATGGTAGTCTCTGATTACTGGGTTTATTATTTAATTCAAGAAGAGACATGAACCCAGCAAATCAGTCCTGCAAAATTGGAGTGTCTTTTAATCTGGCCCTATCATTTCCTATAAATGTGGGAGGGGTGCAGTCACTAGGAAAGAAATGTCTCTTAATTGGTCCAAATTAACCATTGTTGCTGTAGTCCTGTTTTTATAATCATGGTCCGAAGCGATCTTAAGGTTTCCATTCAGTGAGAGCTGTTTGTTTAATAAAGTACACAACTTTATTCAAATCTCTTGGGCGCACAAAACGGCCCCACAGTTTATGTCAACAAGCGAGTGCCTGGTGATTATGTAACATGTTACATATGCAAACAAAGCTATTAAAGTCTAAGGCTAATTTCAAGCATGAGCTCTCCAGTGTTTAAATCCCTGCCTGCCCAGGCTGTCTAATGTAATGTGTTTTCCTAAAATAGAGATTGCATGCCCTCTTGGCAAAGCTACTTGATCCATTGCTTGCACTAAGCTGGCATACACATTATTTTCCATTTCATACCATGTCTAAGACACATTCTTATGTTGTAAGATGTTTCACAGCAACGTCTAGTTTAAGATTCAATGACATCTTTTTCAGCTGTGAAATTAGAAATTGCAAGGCGTCAGAACATAATACATTTGTTGAAGTGCAAATCAGCTGGGTTTTAATGTAATCTTGGCAGGTGCAAAGGAATGTTTAACTCTGAATACTAAAAGAGGAAAATAGTTTATTGTTCAATTTAATGTCAACTCACTTGTGCAAAAAAAAAAGTTTAAAAAAAAAATCCAATCTACTTGTCCTGTGCTGTGACACACTCTTCCGGCCTCGGCTCTGTTTTCCAAGGGACACTACAGTGACCCTTCTGGTTGCCCGTGGCAGGGCTAAAGACCAAATAAAAACTGCATGGCCATCCCTGCTAGTGATTTTTTTTTTTTTGTCATTCAGTTTGAAAAGATAGAGCAAGCTCCCTGACGCCCAAAATCTGGGATTTTTTCATGAGGAATATTTTTATTTTATTTATTTTTTTTACTTCTCATTATGCATTAAAGTATTTGGATTGTAAAGGAGATTTGTCTGCACCAAATTATCACTAAACCTTTCAGCGCTACCTAGTAGGAATGCACCAAAATTAAAATTTTGGGCTGAAACAGAAAATCCAGGACTGGGGGGGGGGGGGGGGGGGGGAGGGAGGGGTGACTGAGGGAGGGGGTGACTGAAGGAGGGTTATAGTAATACCTTTGTTTCCCTGGTGGTCCAGTGTCCTGGCTCCCTGGTGGGCTGTCTCTTTAGACTGCAGCTCTGCTGGGTGTGAGCCCCCTCCCGATTTTCGGCAGATTTTACCCTTATTTCGGTGCATCCCTACTACCTAGTAGATATAGGGAGAGCAGAACAACTAGGTGCAAGAGAGCACTGGACAACAGTTAAAGTAGCCTGTCTTCCGGTGGGTACCCGCTCAGATTTCAAGATAGTTTTAGCATATGCATATCAGAGTGATCCTGTGCAAAATGGCGGTCCATATCTGAAATACAGACCCCCACATCTCTCTGCACGAGAGATACATAAACCCCAGACGATCGTTTCAGCCTTTTTAGGCCTCGTCAGTGAGGTATAGCCGATACCCTTCAAGGCACAGTGAGCATGGGGCACCAAAATGAGGTTAAAAGATTTTGTTGGTTAAGCAGTGCCAATAAAGGCTGCAGGGTCACTCTAAGCACCATAACTAATGCAGCCAGGTTCCACAATTATTTATTAAACTGGCACCCTCAGCCAGAACTGTGCAGTTGGAACATAAAACCCACGACTCTTCAGTTTAGGCTACCTGGTACTCCTTATGTCCAATATAATTCGAGTACACTATTCACAACATATACTGATACTGTTATATACAACATATACTGAAGTCAGCACATTATTTTGGCTGTCAACCTTTTCCGAAGAATATAAGCTAAAATCTATATTAGACCACTAATTTTTGTGGGTCGACTTACAGACTGGCATTTAAAAAATAAAATAAAAATTTAGAAGCCAAGTTCCTACCAGTGAGCTTTCTCTAACGTTTAAAGGGCGTTCAGAAAATAGATTAGCTATTCACAAGGCTTTAAAATTCCATCATCTCGTTCTTCTTTCGTGCTGCTACATTTAAAAAGCTAGGGAAATAGTCAGTCTCTGCTTGCTGTACCTCGTGATTAATGCACACTGGAGGTACTATTGTGATTGTATTTGATGAAATAGGAATTGTGGAGCATTAATGAAAGAATTCCACATTTTAGACTAAAATAGGCAAATTGGAAAAATTAGCTGATTTTGAGAATGTTTCATATTTGGCACTCTAGTCATTGGAATATAGACTTTCAACACTGATTTTATTTTTCCTCTTCTGTTAGATGGACCAGTCCTCTCAGTCCTACACGCTTGCCAATTTAACTCATTTGCACTCAGAACAACTTCTCCAGGGTCTGAACCTTCTCCGCCAGCGACAGGAGCTCTGCGATATTGTTCTTCAAGTCGGTGATGTCAAGATTCACGCCCACAAAGCGGTGCTTGCCAGCATCAGCCCTTACTTCAAAGCCATGTTTACCGGGAACCTTTCCGAGAAAGAGAACTCGCAAGTGGAGTTTCAGTGCGTTGATGAAGCCGCCTTGCAGGCGATCATCGAATATGCTTATACAGGGACAGTCTTCATTTCCCAAGAGACAGTAGAATCCCTTCTTCCGGCAGCAAACCTCCTCCAAATCAAGCTCGTGCTGAAAGAATGCTGTGCATTCCTGGAGAACCAGCTGGATGTTGGTAACTGCATTGGCATCTCCCGCTTTGCTGAGACTTATGGTTGTCATGAACTCTACCTGGCGGCCAACAAGTTTATTTGTCAAAACTTTGAGGATGTTTGTCAGACAGAAGAATTCTTTGAGCTTACAAATACGGAGTTACGTGAAATCGTCTCAAACGACTGTTTGAATGTTGTAAACGAGGAGTCCGTCTTTTATGCACTGGAGTCCTGGATTAAGTATGATGTGCAGGATCGTCAGAAGTACTTGTCTCAGCTTCTGCATTGTGTCCGACTGCCATTGCTAAGTGTCAAATTTCTTACTAGATTATATGAAGCAAATCACCTTATACGCGATGACCACACATGTAAACATTTGTTGAATGAAGCTCTGAAATACCATTTTATGCCTGAACACAGACTTTCCCATCAAACTGTGTTTAAAACACAAGCCCGCTGTGCTCCCAAAGTGCTCTGCGCAGTGGGAGGGAAAGCAGGACTGTTTGCCTGTCTGGAAAGGTAAGTGCACATTGTTGTGTCAGATATTGCTTACTAAGAAATTGTAACCCTTGCACTGCCACACTGTCTTTAGTGTGTGTGTGTGTATAAAAACCTTGTGCAATAATGTATGTTGCCAGCTGCTTGTCAACAGTTATGTAGAAATTACATAAGGATAGCACACCAAGTACTTGATATAAAGATAATACTTAACTTTTCTTAGTTTATTAAAGCGTCACTGTCTGGGGACTTTGCAGAATTTGATGATGACATCGCCACTGGTGGTCGGGTGCAGGAGTCCATCTACTTCTAGCAGGTCCTCTACAGCTCCTGGCGATTCAGCGCATGGAGCCGACGTCACACCTGTACTCATGGGCATGCGCAAGAGTACCCCATTAATTTCTGTGGATGTGAACGTGGCATCCTCCATAAAATGCAATGTCCTGCAGCGTCACTGGTGACAGCTGGGAAGATTGACACTTCTGCACGTAGGTAGATCCGCCCAGTCTCTAGACCGGTCAGGCGTAGGAAAAATACATACGACAAAGTAGTCCCTACTTTGCCTTATATTTTTAGTTAGAAATAGATGAAAAATTTAAAAAATAAAGACCGAGTAGGAACGAGGAAGAGAAAAGGAAGCAATTGGGAACAGGTAAGTACAGCGTGACACTGCCACTTTAATAAAAAAAAATATATATATCATTTATTTGGAGCGTGGAATGATTAACCGTACAAAATTTTGCATTTCTTCAATGGGTGGTTAGTGATAGGCTGAGATTGTCAACGGACACCCTCGACCTGTCAGCAGAGCTCAAGGAGACACGGCCACGCAGACAGGTGTCAGGAGGACAGCATAGGGGCTGAACAGTTCGTAAATGGTTTAAAGGAACACTAGAGTGTTAAGTATATAAAACTGTTCCTAACGCTATAGCGTCCCTACCTTAATTCTGTAGGTCTGCCCCCTCTCTCCTTGGTGTATAAAGGGTGAAAATCTTTTAACTTGCTTCTTTCCAGTTTTTGCCCTGGCTCTGTCTCCTCCTGCGAGACATCATGCTTATGGGAAAACCTATTGCGCATGTGTGGCGAGCAATCAATGATGAAATGGTTGTCTGTCAATATTTTTTTTTCTAAAATAGATATTTTTATGGAGCATTTGTAGACTACTGAATTTTGCCCTGTTCCCTACCGACAGCCTTATGGGCAGGTCACTTACAGCATTATTTACTAAAGCAAGTATTTAATGTGAATTTCAATTTTTAAGGACACTTTAGCACCAAAACCATTTCATATTATTTCAATGATTTGATTATAGTGTCTAGATCATTTAGACACTTTACCTCCATTCAGTGTCAAACTGTTTAAAACTGAACTAACAATTGAAGAAAGGTAACTTTGGGGTGACAGAGCTGCTTCAAATGAACATTCCAAATGCTTAAAGCACTTTACCTTGGTGAAGTGCTTTGTGTTAAGTGAGTTTGTAAAAGGTTTACAAAAAGTGTGGATTTCAAAAGAATTTTGCATGTTTATAAATTAACCTTGTTACACCCCCTGTCTGTGCATCAGACAACCGTTCCTGTTACTCAGTGAGCTATACTCATTGCTCAGAGCACCTGCCTTGCAAAGACTTCTCATGGAGTTACATTGGGAAGATAGCCACAGAAATTCTGGGCGGGGTTAGAAGGGGAGGACTTACAAAGGCTGCAGACAAGAGATCTGCAGATTTTCTAAGCTATTTCTAGAAATACCCCAAATGGGGAAAAAAGGCATGATTAAATGCATGCACGTGCTCATTGGGAATCTATCTGCTAAATTGTGATTTAATATATATATATATATATATATATATATATATATGTGTGTGTGTTTATTTAGGCATTCTAGTATACCTTTAAGGAAAATGCTGGCACTATAAGAGAATAACTAAATGGAAATGGGGGTAATGGAAAAGCGCTAGGAAAAATGTCACAAAGTAAACCTGACACAGT
This sequence comes from Pelobates fuscus, assembly GCF_036172605.1. Lineage (NCBI taxonomy): Eukaryota > Metazoa > Chordata > Amphibia > Anura > Pelobatidae > Pelobates > Pelobates fuscus. Next base: position 7,775,571 of record NC_086329.1, read on the forward strand.
TTATGCATAACTCATATAGTTTCAGAGATTCCTGATATTGCACTGCAATCTATAATATTCATGAGACAAACTAGATACTACAAATGTTTTCTCTGTAAGAATACTGGATAATGCCCTGTTTGACATTACATGGTTATGTTTTTCAGCATGGAGATGTATTTTCCGCAGGACGATTCATGGATAGGTCTGGCTCCTCTCTCTTCCCCTCGTTACGAATTTGGCTTATGCACTCTGGACCAGAAGGTCTATGTAGTAGGTGGGATAGCGACTCACATGCGTCAAGGTATCAACTACAGGAAGCATGAGAGTTCTGTAGAATGCTGGGACCCTGTGACCAACACATGGACTTCTGTAGAGCGAATGATAGAGCCTCGAAGCACACTTGGAGTAGTTGTTTTAGCAGGTGAACTGTATGCCTTAGGTGGGTATGATGGACAATCTTGTTTACAGTCAGTGGAGAAGTACATCCCAAAGGCCAAGGAATGGCAGCCTGTGGCACCAATGATCAAAACGAGGAGCTGCTTTGCTGGGGCTGTGTTGGATGGCATGATCTATGCCATTGGTGGCTATGGTCCAGCTCATATGAACAGGTATGTCCCCAAGGGCACGTGGTTTTTATTGCCAGGTGACTGTGTCAGCAAGAGCATTTCGATTCTCATGGTAGCAGTCAGCAGGGGAATTAATTATCCATCACTTGTTACTATAAATATGCTGTTGTTAAGGAGAATTGTTTATTTTCACAGAACCCTTTAATGGAAACCACAAAGTATACACGTACTTTGAGGCTGAAATGTATCCTCTTGGTGCCTTGTGATTTTTTTCTCTCTAATGTAAAGTAAATGAACACTTATTTTTATAGCTGTTAACATTGCAAACAAAATATATATACACACACACACACACGTATAAATATTTATTTATAGTATTATTATATCCTTCATAGTGAAAGTATTATTATTATATCCTTCATAGTGATAGTATTATTATTATATCCTTCATACAGTGATTGTATTAGTATTATATTTCCAATTTTATATAGACTTTAATAGAGTTGGAAATGTAATCAGCCACCAGTGCATTGGTAAACCTACCAATCAAATGTAATTTATCTAGCATTTACTGTTTTGCATATAATTTTCTAGGATTATACTTTATTTGGATAATTGGTTAAAAAAAATACTTTAAAAAAAATAAAAAAATTTAAATCTGATTCGGTTACATAGAACTGAATGAAGAATGTATATTGATATTAAATTAATATGAACAATGTTACTCTTCAGTCCTATATAACAAACAGATTTAACAGATTTTTATTTATATTGTTATTTTCTGTCCAATTTTGGTGTCACTCTCAAAGTGTGATTATTTATTTTATTGACTTGTATTTTTTCATATTAGATTAATGAAAAAGTCTAATATTAAATTATAGAAAAAAACTATTTTTAAAATCATTTGGGGTGGGGGGGAGAACAGTCATGTTCGGTTTCGGTTTTCGGCTAAGGGCATCCTTAATTTTCGGTTTCGGCTGAGAATTTTCATTTCGGTGCATCCCTACTTTTTACATGACTTGACCAGTTATATCACAACTTATTTTGTTATATACAGTGCCCCTCACTCATATTGGCACCATTGGTAAATATAAGCAGAGAAGTCTGTGAGAAATAGCCTTTATTGTTTATAACCTTTTGACCTTTGGTTCAAAATATACAAAAAATGCTCTCATGGATATCAAACACAACAACACAGGCTTATTTAAAAAAAAAAAAAAAAAATACTTGTTAAATATACGTGTGGCACTAATATTGGGACCCTTTTGTGCTGCCTCCCTTTAACAAGATATCAGCTCTGAGTCTTCTCCTTTAATGGCTGATAGGTTTGGAGAATACATGGTAAGGGATCTGTGATCATTCCTCCCATACAGAAACTCTCCAGATCCTTCAAATTTCAAGGTCAATGAGGATGGACTCTCCTCTTCAGTTCACCCCACAGGTTTTCTATAAGTTACAAGTCAGGGCACTGAAATGGCCGTGACAGGACCTTGACTTTGTGGCCAGTAAACCATACAGTGAACAAAATATAAAATATAACCACTAGATGCAAACATCAAATAGAATCAGGCCCATCATCCTTAAATCAGGTATATGAGATGAATCTGCTCCGAGATGTAGATAATCTTCTTCAACTTCTTTTTTTTTTTTTTTTTTTGTAAATCTGTTTATTGAGAGATCTACGAAGGTAACAAAATCAAGCGGATAGGACTAGCAGGTCCAGCATTGCCGATTAAACAACATATGAAAACAGTTAGACATTATTAATGAGTGTTTATCAGATGATCAACAGCGATCTATGCAGTGTCATATAATACAGTGACTGGACCCGGCCTTACATAATCTTAACTTCAACAAATGAAAAAAAGGAAGAAGAAAAGAAAAAAAAAACCAAGCGTAGGTAACCCCGCATAATAAACTCTTTATACACTGAATCCCGGGGTGTTATGCAATATTCATGAACGGGTGATGTCCGGGATCGACCTGCCCTTGTGTCTTCTTCAACTTCAAGAAAAGCAAAAATAGTGCAGCTTGTATAAAACAAATATTTATTAAGATTTCACTTGCAAAATAGATGATAAAACAGGCTTGCCTTCACCCCCAGTGGATATGGATGTTACTGATGATAAACTTGTCTGGCGACTGACGTACTAAAGGCATTGCTGCAGGTGGAGTTATACCTCTAACAATATAAAATATCTCTGAATCTGCAACTTTATAATATGAAACTCTGCGCATACGAACTCCAGGCACCATGACCACTTTAAATGACTGAAATGGTTATGGTGCTTGGAGTAACTTTGTTCATTGTGTATTGATGGATTTGCATTCTAAGACTGGGATTAAGGTTGGTTTCTGTGCTTTGTGTGCTTATTTTATAACATTTTTGCAGTGAAAAGGTTCCTGTTATCTCTGCAGGCGCAAGTTCAATTAACTTGGGTTTATGGAATTAATTTACCAAAAACGTACTAATTGCATAATTATACAGGCACTATAACCACTAGGCTGTGAGGGTTATAGTGCTTGGAATGTCCCTCTCGTCATTATGCCTACTTTATGGAAGTGTGTATATAAGTTAAATCTTTGTTAAGTTTAATGTAAGAGCTATCTTATTGTCATTGTGATGAAGGGAGGATGTCCATGGATAGAATAATGTAGGCTGAAGTTCCAGATATCTGCATGTGAGAAGCTGGGGCTAGTTTATGTGATAAATTCATTTTCACGGCGCTGTATTCCACACTCCTGTTGCACCCGAACCTGTTGCAAATATGTTTTTTTCTGAAACATTTGCTGAACGACTTTTTATTTTTCTATATAGTGTGGAGCGGTATGACCCAAGTAAAGATTCCTGGGAGATGGTGGCATCAATGGCTGATAAAAGAATTCATTTTGGGGTCAGCGTGATGTTGGGCTTCATTTTTGTTGTTGGGGGTCACAATGGTGTGTCTCACCTATCGAGTATCGAGAGGTACGATCCCCATCAGAACCAATGGACTGTTTGCCGGCCTATGAAGGAACCTAGAACAGGTGAGAAGTATTAAATATTAATGTATTTGGACACTGTTTAAAGACCCGTCTTATTTACATATGAAAATAGCCGAGAAATGTGATGCAAGAGTGTCAGTCATTAGCATTTTCTGTAGATAAATAGCTTCCCTCATGTTTACATTGTGCTATGTGCAGTACATGCATCCTTCGGTATGTGGATGTGCACAGTACTTGCTGTAGTATTCATTGTCACTTTTGACCAGATTTTGCAGACCGATTATTTTTGAATCTGTATGATTTGGAATAACTCTTGAGTCACTTGCCAATTTTTTTTTTTATTTCTTCTTCACCAGGCTAAAGTTTATTCCAAATTATTGGTATGTAGGAGCAGACACAACACACCATAGACCAAACCATCAAACAAGATATACTACAACGTGCAAATCTAGATACATTGTGAAGATATAAAATAAATAGGACTGACTGCACATTAAAATATGCAAAATACATTTTATTCTCTTTAAACAAACTCAAACCGTGTAAAAAATCTTACATAGTGAGAATATTGTTATAGCTGATAATAGCCATAAATGCCCCATAATTTACCATGACGTACAAACAAACTAACAAAATAATAAAAAATCCTAACAGAAAATCAAACAATACTTGTCTGTGTATAGTACGAGCTTTACAAAGACAATTAGGAGGGATCCCTTTATAAAGGCTAGTTGTAGCCGCTGGAAGGTCAGGTGACTTTTCTCTGGTTCATCATTTGTAAAGGTAACAATAGATACAAACCAGTATTGCTTTGATTTTATGCTAGATAATTTTTATTTGTTAGAAACAGAAGTACCCATTTATACATTTCCTAGATAATTACCCCTTGTAATTACCCCTTGTGCAACCAGCAAAAATGAAATATTGAGAGTGTGTTTTTGTTTTACACAGGTGTTGGCGCTGCTGTCATTGATAACTACATCTACGTTGTGGGTGGACATTCTGGGTCATCTTATCTTAACACTGTGCAGAAATATGACCCTCTTTCTGACACGTGGGTGGACTTGGCAGGGATGGCATATTCTCGCTGCAATTTTGGTCTCACTGCTCTATGATGGAAAGCGTGAACACAAGCACAGTGTCTGATTCTATCGCTGCATGAGAGGGCGTACAGGGGTTTTCAAGCCAGGCATGGCTCCCAAAAGGATTGGAGACAGGCTGAGGGTCAGTCCTATAAAGATCAGAATGGTTATTCCTAGTCAATGACTCTCAGCCAGCATGACCACATGTCCCCAAAATGACTGCAGTAAAATGTAGACAAAAGTAAGAGTTTAAAATAAATGTCTTAGTGGCAATTAGAGGTTGCGAGGATTCATTGTACATTGTCAAACCTCAACATTTTAGTTTATGAGAAAATGTTCTGGTGCTTTAAAAAACAACTTGAAAATAACAGTTTATTTTAGAGCATTAAGCAAAAAAAATATGTAAAGGGATTGCAGTAAGTTCTGAGATGGGAGCATACTGTCCCTTTAATTTACAAGCAGTTTCTAAAAGATGCATCTCGCACAGCATTAAGTATCTGAATGCAGCCCTGTAGCATGCATTTTCCATAAGAGGCCCTAGGAGGTGAATCGTGGACCCTTATCTGGAACAGATGCTCTGATAGTTTTCAGTTATCCTACATGTGCGACAGTTTCCGGAAATGTTGAGAAGTTCTGGTTTCATTTTCAGCACGTTTTCTATCTGATCTCTGGGTTAAGCTGCAAGGTTTTTTTTTGACCAGGAAACAAATTAATTAATTGCGCTGTCACATGCATCATACAGCCAAACAGCTCCACTGTGTGTCAGTTTGGCTAATAAAATACACAATTGTCAGCATGGCCTATGCGACAGCAATATTCAATGTGTTTTAAAAGAAAACCCTTCTTTCACAGTATGATATTTACCTAAACCACATCTCTTGTCAGTGAAGTGCACAATGTTAAATCTGTAATCTGCAGAAAACCATGCATTTAACATGGGCAATATGGTGCGCCAGTCCTCACTTTAACAATAATCAACTGGAATTTAAAGACTGCAACACTGGGGCTCCCTTGTGCTAAAACAGGGAGATCAGAAATGTTTGCCAGCAGCTGAAAGAGAAACTGCTTTGTTTAATATTAAGATGGGATCCGTTTCTGGCTGCTTCATCAAGGCAGTAAACCTTGCAGGCAGTTAGATTGTAATTGTATTTTTCATTTTACATTTGCAATATGTATTATTGCATAGGAATCTGTGATGCTCATTTCTGAGAAACAACAGGAATCTAGGAGTTACGCCTAAATTATATAAACTTCCTATGGGAATAGAAAAAGTTTTAATGGTAGATGTTAAAGTGTTCAGTTAATGTAGCCATTCTAGATCTGAATCCATGCAAGGCCTCATTCACTTGGTACAATGTTACACCAATTCATGGTCTAATAATTTACTGGGAGCTGGCTAAAGTCAATTATAAGACACAAGCGTGCCTCTAGTAATTGAGTAGATGTCAGTGGAAGAATATTTAATTACCAGCATTCACCAACTCAGCTATTTTTTTCCCCAAATTATTTATTTTTGGTTAACATTTTGCATTCCTTTTCCATCATTCATGAGTCCCAGTTTAGTGAATTCATCCAAAAGTCTTTTGCTTAGTTTTAGAATATTTTTGAACAAAGCAAGTATTGTTAGTATAACTTTTATTCTTATAACCTAACTTTTTTTTTTAACAATTCTTCAATTTAAAATGCAAGAAAGTGAGTTATTGGTGTAGATGTTCCATACATTTAGCTTGTTTCACTACTGACATTGGAACAATTCATGTCAGGGGTTTACTGACGTGGCTCAATATGCAGAGATTAGCAAGCCCTTGCAGTGGTGCCACTTACTGGAAGACTTGGTTATGTGACTGGGCAACCACAATGTTGAATGGCCGCTCAGGGGCTTTCTGTTTAAAATAACTGCTCAAACAAAGTCCAAAAATAGTAGACCTCATACAATAGATTTGTACAGGGGGCATAGTTTCATAGTTGGTGATAAAGGCTGGAGTTTTGAATACAATATAAACAAACTTGTAGCATAGACTGTGATAAAATGCACAGGGATGTCTGAGTGATGTTCTAGTGCACCAAGAGGCTTTATGTAGGAGAGAGAGTGTTGAACATGCCAGCTCCTTTACCAGTCCGCATCACCAGCATCTTCAAAATACACCCCTTGTCCACTGCCTTATTTGGGGATAAAAGCAAGGTGAGTGTGTTATTGCCGTGTGTCTAGATGGAATCGCTAGTACAAACCTTGATGTGGATGCTTTGGAATAGCTACTGCCACTTGAATTGTTGTAAATACAGCTGTGCACTTGGACAGTGGCATGGAGAGAGAGACCGACAAGGACAGTCTACCTCTCCAGATCTGGTATGTAACACTGGTAGGGCATTGAAGATGGTGGAAAGGTGGTTGAAGCACTAGTAGGGCATCTTCCATCCTTAGACCAGTATGTTTTGTCTGACCAAAGCAATAAGAGTATACTGCATTTATTAAGTCTTGATACATTTTTCTTTATTCCCGTGTAATTTCATAGTAACACCACATACAACTTGCACATGTCATTGGCTAATCAAGATGTTCTTTTATTTCACACTAAAGGCATATAAGCAAAACATAATCTGTATCCACTTATCCTCAGTTAGCAACAATGTGCCCTACAATTATTTTTGTTTTCCTCCCTGTGAAATGCACTTGCTTTGAGACTATTTTTTTTCAATGTTAACCAATCTGTCATTCATGATTGTCAGTGAAACTCTGACCATGTGAATGAGGCCTAAGTCACACTCCAGTGATGCGCATGGGCTTCTAAACATTGGTAATGTCTCCTTCAAACTCGTACATCAGCAGTTGACTTACAGCACTGCATTGCTCTTCATTTAGTAATTTGGGCTTTGTGAAACTGGTCTCCAACTCAAAACGAACATTCGTTAATCACATTTGGCTAACCCCCCCCACCCCACCCCCCCTCTTTCTGTATACTGTGCTGGCTAGATGGGTCAACGATAGTGTGCAGTGATATAGACATTCCTTTGTATAGAAAATATGAAAAATCAGTGCTTCTCAATTTTATATTTAACAAAAGGGCTGCTTTTTCCTGTGAATAGTAAATGCCATAGTTTACTGCCTGTTTCATGTTACTGTTGAAATGTTTTAGGGCTGGTTTATTTACCAATTCTATATTTACAGTAATAATGTTATAAGAAAACAGACCCTATGTATAGAGAGGTTTTACTTATTAGAAATGTAACAAAAAACCATCATTCTTCAGAGTCGAGTGTAGCCAAATCTGCATTTCACATTGTATCAGGTTTAAATGTAAATGGGTTTATCTATCGTATGCAGTTGGCCACAGGATTTGGGACTGGTCTATACAAGCTGTATATTGTTCTAGCAGACGTCCATCCGCATGTAGGGTTTAAAATGACTCTTCCCGTCGGTGGTCAAAGACAGATGGGAATAACCCCTCTAGATCTGTACATGTGTTTGTAATTTTTCTTTTTGTTCTTAAAGGGGAAATAGTCAAATTTTTCAAATAAGAATATTTTTTAAATAATTTAAAAGTAGCTACTTTTTTCATTATATCTGGTAAATACAATTATATCAACCGTACAACTGCCTTCCTAAACTATATACAAGTCTATTGAGTTACACGGTGAAAGATTTTTTTTTTCTTTTCCTGAAACTAGTTTGGAAATTCTCCCTCTGGTCTATAGTCATAGCTTGGCTATCTGAGCCTGAATTTTGCAATGTGCTTTTTGATTCACTTATACCTCAGTGTTGATGAAAATCCCTGGAGACATTACAGTTGTAGTGAGGTAGCTTTTCCCATGATCCTCTTGTTCTTTTGTTTCTTTGGAATTGCTGAAGCTGCTTGGCTCATTTTGACTTTGACTGGTCACTCAATTGCAAGGTTCCACCACACTGAGCTATCTAGGCAGAGCTTATATATAGATACTAGCCCAAAGCTGCGATTCACTCATGTGTCTCCTCAGATGAATAGGGCAATAAGGTAATTTTAAATGTTCATTGGCATTTCTTATTACGCTTTGCCTTCGGACTGATTACAGGGGCACTCCATGCACTGTTGTGGCAATGGTGATAGATGTCGGTGGGTGACTTTCCAATTTACTTTACAGTTTCACAAATTGAAGCCTCTCCCAGCACCCATAGCCCAGATTTCTTCAGCCACACTGATAATGTAGAAGGTGAAACCATTCTTCTACATGGTGATGTGTGATCCCATCTAACCTGGATGGCAGTGGTGTGCCGAAAGCACTGAGGACGTGTTGGGGACAGCAATTGACTAATAGAATCATAACCCCCACAATGAACTGTAATATTTATTGTACTTAAAGTGCCGCCTTACTATCAGGGGGATTTTGTTTTAACATTGGTGCTTCCTTGGGCTGTATATAATGCATGCAATGTAGAAAATACCCAAGGGGCATTATATGAAAATGACAAATAGCTACTTTTATAAAGTTACAAAAATATTCTTACCTAACGGATGACTGTCACTGCTTGAAATCAGAAACTGCCTCTTTTTAGTTACTTGATGCCCAGTCTCACTGCTGTTTAGCAGAATCTCCTATTTTTGCAACTTGCAAAGGCTGAGAAGCTGCAGTTTAATGTATACTGTATGAGAAAAATCATCGGAAAATTGCTTTGTATGTGTGTACAATATACACCTTTTCTGTTCTGTTAATACAAGGTTGCACTTGGACTTCAATTTCCACTGGCTATCTTTTTATTAAAACGTGTGGGAAACCAAGCTATCAAATCCGTTTATTTAATCATTTCAGTGCCATGCTTTAAATAAAATGAGAGAACTTAAAAAAAAAAAAAAAAAACAACCAGTCCTTTTAAATCCCGGCATTTTTGCATTGTGTGACAACTAAACTCTGGTGCTATTTGTAGGACTGAAGACTGCTGTTACAGGGTTTAATTAAACGATTCATGATGTTGAGCTTATATTTTGTTTATTGTGCCTGTAAATTATGTTTCTAATTATAATCACTCAATGTCATATATTCTTTTGTCTCTTTCGATTTTATTTTTATAGGGTGTGTGTTTTAAACAACATATACCCAATCTGCTTACTGCTTGTATGGTATTGATATTATACTGAAGACAACATTGTTACAATTAGGCTTTATTTTATTTCCAGAAGAGAAATCTAACTGGCTAGATTTGTGACATGTTAACGTTTGGCCCTGATTTTTGTAATCGTGGTAGTAAGTATTTGAATGCGTCATGCCATGATCTACGTACATTTTTCTCAAACTTTTACAGAGAAGTACCTCTGCAGGTCTAAAAAGAAAGTGTCTGAAGTGATTTAAATTCCAAATAAAATGTGTAGACACTGATATTTAAGTCAATCCCATATTGGAGAACAGGTCTGATTAGAGATAGTAAAGAATGTCTTTTTTAAAAAATGACATTTGAATATTGTGTATGTAAGGAGGTGTGTATGAACTATTAATTTTGAAGTATAATAGTCACAAAATGGAAATATAATACACACAGAATAGTTAAACATAGAGAACACTGACACACAGTTACCTAAAGATATGAATTGCATAAAAGACATAAATGACTTGGCGCAAACCTGTTTTTTCTTGTTTTCTACCTATTGTTTTCCCTTGGATTGTTAGGGTATCCAATTAACAGAATCTGCTGCCATTTGAGTGAGCGCTGTATCTCCCCCTCTCTTTGTTACATAAAGAGTACACACTGGGGCAGGAGTGGTGTCATAACCCGGCTCCCGCTATCACCACAGGGCACACGAGGGAGCAGTGCTAGACGATCATTAAGAGAACAACTTTCTCTCCATCTCCACACTCCTCCAGCCTGCCGCTTCCTGGGGGTACCAATGTGACCAGCCATCCATCTCTTGGCATAGCCTCTTCCTTTGGTGCACTTGTTCCCAGTGTATTTCTACCACTGGTTGAGAAACTAGTTCTACATAAATTGTAATACAGTCCGTAGCTGATTGGTGTGTGAGTAATGCAGATTCATTTTAAATTAGTCGAAAGTCCAAACTTGCCGAGGTCTGATCTTGACTGAGTTAACTTCAAAATTATGGGATGGATCGACATTAGTAGAATTGGCTTTTCAGCAGGATACCCATGTGCAAATTTCCATTTTTGTGTATAGGGATTGGCTTAACCATGTGTTAGTACATACTAAAAGAAAGCAAAACCCAAAAATTCAAGTTTGAAAATTGGAAATGGGTCCAGCATGCATCTCAGATGTTGTGGCCAACGCCTGCTTTGGTTCCAGAGACATCTAAGAGTGGAGCATTCAGTCCATGGACTGCACACTACGTTTGCATGGTCAAGACAACATAGCTGTGGAGTTAACAGCTGAGACTCATGGTACATGCATACGAGTAGGTTATTAAGACGTCTTATTGCCTATCCTTCTATGTTGGCCTTGGCTACCTTTTGACTTTCTTTGGTCAGGGGCAGCATTTGGTTATCTGCATGTCTTGTTTGGATAAGCCCAAAAAGGACTCCATGTGCAAGAGTAAACCAGAAGATGCCCTGAAAATAGTTATATGTATGCACACAGAGGCTTTAATACATATATTTTAAATAAGAGATTTTCTTTAACTTTTTTTTCTGTCTTAATGTCATACATATACTTGTGAAATGGAAAGTAAAAAGCAAATTAGTGGTGGGAGTAAACATGTTAAAATATTGGAGAATCGGTTATGTCTGCCAGTTGCTAAAAGTGATTTTTGCCAAAGTATTTCCAAAGTCCAGCCATCATCTTGGGTCGGAGTACAGGTTTAGTTTTTCTCAGATTGTTTATTCTTTGTTCTATTGTTTTAGTAATATTTGCAAGACATTCTGCCTTGAACTCCTTTTATTGAATTCTGTTTTGGTCTTCGTATGTTGATATTGAACAGGTGTTTTGTTTGTTTTTCTTTGTTCTTTCCTTGTGTATGAATTTGTATAATTTCTAGACGGTGATACCAGTTTTTGAGGAGCAGTGTCTTTTAATATTGTTTTTATAACTCCTAGTCTATGTGCAATGCCTAGGGATTGTATTTTCCCTCAGGTGCTTGATTAAGGGTTCCCTCTTCTAATCTGCAAAATAAATGTCTAATATCACTCATACTATTTTTCCACGTAGATGTAGCATATTTAATAAACACCCTGAGCTGTTTTGATTAAACGCGTTTTTCAACAACACACAACGGCCTAGTTTTTATTATTTTTTTTTTTTAAACGGTAACCAACTATGCACACATTTCAACAATTTGTGGTCGCTTGGGACACCGTCAAAATAAAATAAACTAGTAGAACGTCTGTTTTTATTTGACCTTGTTCCCCATTCTAACTTCTACTCCGTAACCGCTTTACATTCAGCCCAAGATCTGTTTTTGGTTGTAACAAGCTACAGGTTCAATATCCATCACTTATGAACACCGTATAACTGGTCTCTGAGGGGGAAGAAAACATTAAACACACTGTCTGGGATGAACTGATAACCTGCTCAATGACATCTTGTCAGTAGGTGATTATTGTCTGGAACAAAGCTCACTTTTTAGTCTTTTAAATGCCCATGGTACAGGCAGCCACGTGGGTCTTCGGCAATTATAGCTCAGAAGCGAAGGATCATGGGAATTGCAGTTCAAAAACTATCTGCCCCTAACATTGGGTTGATAATGGAAGCGCTGCTTTATTAGGTTTGTATGGTTTTTTTTTTGGTAGGTGTTAACAATAGAAAATAACTTTATCAAATAATTGGCTTGCTTACATCCCTTTAGGTAATTGTTCCGTGTGGTTCTATTCATTTCACCAATAAACAATGCAAAAAGTTCCAGGTTTGCCTTAAATTCCGAATGATACCCTACTTTTCTTTGCATAACTGGATTTCCCCCTTTATGTATGCGCTGTTATAAACCTTAACTCTAAGAGAAGTGCTTTTTTTTTTTTTTTTTTTTACACCAGCTTTGTTAGCCCTTCCAGTGTTGGTGGGTGTTAAGCAGAATATTTCACGAGCGCTGTATTTGCACTCAGATGAAGGGGTTTTAATAACATTCTAGAAATAAACCTTTGTGTTTACAGTGATGTATATTCCTTTTTATAACATGTTTTTATGCTTTGTTTACATCATAGAATTTGCTTTGGCGCTTTGAGTAGCAGTGGAGTGTGAAATGTTTTCTCACTCCCCGTGCTCAGTTTATTTTATTTTCATCCTGTGCTACTGTTGTTAAGTCTCTGTAATGATGGTGCAGGTCATTTACTGTGACGTGTTTACTAAATAAATAATAATTTCCCAGTTTTTCGTTGTCCTGTTTTCAACTTCTTGCAAAAAACACACAACCGATAGACAAACATTAGAATGAAGAACACTGACCTATGTAAATCATGGATGGCGACACTGGCAAGCCTGACTGCAGGTTTAGTCCATAGGAATGATTGTTAATTGCTAGTGCACAGGTAACACTTTTTCAGTTGACTGAATCGGGAATGTAGCGATTGTACGGGTTCGGCGGCAATGGCTGCCATTTATTCTTGCTATAAAAAGTGCATAACCAATAGTGAGCTTACATCTCTATATTCCCACTGCAGACACTGACTAAATGAAAGGAATGTCACTTGGAGTAATACTGTACTTATTACAAAAAATCTTGCAAACATTTTATGCACTGATTAGCAAACCTGTATAGAGCAGGTGAGCTAACGTGTTGTATAGAGCTTCCAGCTGAGCCATCTGTGTCACAGAATATGTCAATTCTCTGGAAATGTAATTATTGAGTAAAACATCGGAAATCTCCTGTAGCTTAACTTCTTCAGTTTAGTCCTGGACAGTCAGGGCACATGGTGCATTGGAGAAGGAAGAGAAACACAAGTAAACAATGTGTTTTGCCCATCACTATACTGTAAGGGAGTCACAATGTTTAGTCTAATTGCACGTGGATTTCATTTTTCAGACCTCACAAACATATTTGTTAAATAGTGGGGGATACGTAAGTAACAGAGTTTACAATTGTAATATAATATGCAGACAGATTTCTGCTCACTCTGTTTTATTTACTGAGTAAACCCAGATGCCGTGTTATTGTTTTCATATTTAAAACATAAGTTAACATGAACCTTCAATGGCCCACTCACTAAACGGAGAATTGGCAAGGCAAAAAAAGCTAAACTGTAGAAATTCTCTTAATGTAAACACACATTGTGTTATTTTACTTTGATACGGATAGTACAAAAAACAACCTAATAAATGAAGTTATATGGTATCCTCTGTCTGTTTTGTAAAAGACAAACCTTCCTGTGTATTCACAGTGCTTGCATAAAGTGAATGCGAAAACAGAAAAAAGAACAAAATACTATTTTTTTTTATTATACATCAATTTCTGCATGTGTATAAAAATATAACCAGTACAAAGAATTATAAAGTATTGCATAGCTTTCCTCCTGGTTTTTTTTTTTTTTGTCCGGAAGGTTTATTTCCTCCAGACAGTTATAGAACTACTGTAGTTCAATCAAATCACCTTGGATGCCAAGTCAACACACACGAGGAGCCCTTCATATTGCTTGGGCGAGAACAATTTCCCCTCTTTTTACTAATGCTCCTTCTCTGCAGCACGCACATAGACTAAAGAAGAAAGCAGAAGCAGCTCTGGAGGTTTGTTTAATAAGATTAAGTTGACGTTCCTAAGGCCGTCGTAATGCATCCAATAGCCATCAATCTGGAAGGCTGCGGAGTAATGGTGTTCGTCTTTATTGAACAGTGTGGCACCTTCCAACAAATACCTGAAAGGAGAAGGGATGGACAGCACTGTTACCATCATCTTACATTCAGCCATCTGATGTGCCTCTATTTAGTATACAGAAAATGCCCAGCTCAAACTACAGACAGGGCTTTCCATTAAACAAACTCATCCATCTACTACTAAGACACATGATGGTGTGTAAATAAAGATTTGAATTCTGTTCATTTCCCCTTCTCAATCCTCACATTTTCTCCAGGAAGTGTATTGTGCTTACAATAGCAGTGGTGTGTAAACCTGTGCTTTATTGGCATTAGAGGGACTTAGAGAGTTGCAGTGACATTAACAGCTTTCTACTGTGAATGACAGTCATTATCTTATGTACAGAAGTGTCATCGGAGCAAATGGTAAAAACAGCAAGATGGGATTCATTTTAACAAATTATTAAAATTGAATGGGGGAAAGAAAATAAAACAATCTTGCCCAATCAAGTTATTGTAGCCTTCCTGCACATATTGCCTGAAACGCCTTCTACTTGAGATGGTGTAAAATGCAGGATGTGACTATCTATATCAGCTCTGCACCCTAGTGGTTATAGCTATAAACACAGGGAAACCTGTTGACTAGTTTGCTACAGTACCAATCTTACATCAGTCTTAGACTTTGTTGCTTTTTCTTCTTTGATAAGAAAAGTCACCATCAGGTTTTGCTTTTTCAAATCGTAATTCACGATTCCTCCTCTCTTTATCCTTTTAAGTAACATGAGTCCTGTATATAGCAACTAATAACATTTATTTTCTTACTTCTGTCCACTCATATATATATCAATCAGAATCTGAGTGCACCTGGACACACTGATATACCGTGGGTAGCATAAGATTCTATCTTTACACCCTGCAGACAATTTGCCAACAGATAATTAATGAAACGTTATTTGGCATTTTGCTACTGGGATGCTATCTGCATAGTAGAAAATACGGCACCTACGGGTGGTGATCTTCAGATAACTAGATCTTTTAATGAATACACTATGGGGAAATTATGCCAACACAATGTATACATTATAATAATATTTACACAATTTGTAGATAAGTTTACAAAATATCATAGAAATAAAAAGCACACAGTGAAAAGCGTTCTATCGTTTATTTCTTTTGATCTGACACACATTATTTTATAATATAGCACTAAGAACCCTCTTTTTAGAGGATATTTTATATTTGCCAATATGGCTAAACGTTGACATTGCAGCTGTGGGTCCTACAGATTCATGTGCAACACTGCCCAGAACGACAAGCAATAAAAGGTTTTAAAGTGCTCCACAGGTTTCTGTTCCCTAAAAGAGCTAGTCTTTGCATCACAGATTGGCTGGCAACTGTCATCAAATGTTCTCTGCTCGTTATAATTATTTTTTTAATCAGTAAGGGAGGGTTAAAAATGTCAAGATAGCATCCCCAAACTAAAACACAGGCAGATACTCTAACAGATAAACCTGAGAATATTGTTGTATACAGGAATTTTACGGTCAGTGCTGATTTCAAGTTGTGACTCAATCACCTGCCCATTATACTTACTTCTGCTCTGATAGATCCAAATAATAGGGTACGTAAGCCAACTCTTCTGACTTCCACTGCTCCATGTTTAATATAACAAAGGGAGGGGGCCCGTGGCAGAAAATTCGAGCTGAGTACTCCCTCAAGCATCCACACCTACGAGAGAGAGATGCTTTACATGCAAGCACAGCACATCCACTCCCATCAACTAAGTGTTGTTTGGGGCCTGAATCACCTACCCGACCTCTTCACACAGTTCAAACTTGGAGCAGAAGAGCTCATCCACTGCCATCTGAATCAGGTCCCCGTGGGGTATATCATGAGGAGGGCTGAAAATTAAAGTTATACAAGATTAATGAGACTATTCATTAAACCTTGCTGAATTGGGGGTTGTGTTTCTTTTACCTCAATCTGGTTTCTGGTTGCAATGTTATCATATTATATTGAAGAGGAACATGTACAGACAAACATTAGGCCAAAATAGCGAAGTTAGAAACCTAGCTGACGTGGCAAATTCCTTATTGTTTGTCAACTTAGATTTTTCTTTAAAATTTTTATGAATTAAAAAGCAACAATAAAAACATACACTGTATTTTCACTGTAATATTTGGGAGCTGCTCTACGAACACTCACTTGATAAGGACTGTCTGCACACTCACTTGATAAGGACTGTCTGCATGTGTTTCTCCTGAAAACGAGTGGGACATTGCGAGTTTGAACAGTAGCTCTCTTGAATTGTGGCCATCAGATGCTCGAGATTTCTAGTAAAGTTCTCGTGTTCGTTCCCAAACAAGTCAATTTCTAAGGACGCTTTGTGAATTCCAGATCTGTATTGGCGTTTCTCCATCTTGTCCCAAATCCACAGCAGCTTGACAGATGTAAAATTGTAGGAGTCCATCAACTGAAGGAAACAGTCCACAAACTCACGGCCAAGGTAGTGGGACAGTTCTCTGGGGAAGTTCTCATTTTCCCGTAAAATGACATAGAGCAGCATCAGAAATCCATCTATTGTGCAGGTGTTTTTCAGCTTTATCTCAACATATAGAGGTGTGCACGAGACCGCTTTACGCCCCGCTTTTATAGTGAAAACCCCTCCCCAAGGCAGCACAGGTCTCCAAAACGAGCGGTCATGATCAGCATTGTTTTTAATTGAAGCCTTGATTTCTTCAAACAATGTCTTCATCCTGAGAAAGCCAACAGGGATTATTAGTGTCAAACACAAAATGTTAAGTAAAAGTGGGCCCTTTCATGATACATATCAATGAAAAAAACATAATAAAATCATCCACAGAGGATTACATCAGTACCAGAATAACTGCAAAATATACAGAGATTCTGTAAATATAATTCAACTTGTGCTACCTCCCTTCAATGGTCAATAAATCATCAGGATGGCCCTCTACACCAGAAACATTAAGGTCTATGCCAACAAATGACTGACAAGAGGGAGTAGGTGAACCATCCTACATGGGGTTCTCATGCAATCCATCATTGATATAATTCAAGTCACTGATATTGTAATAATCTGCCATTTACCTATAATACCCCCTCGCTGACACCGTAATAATCTGCCATTTACCTATTATACCCATCGCTGACACCGTAATAATCTGCCATTTACCTATTATACCCCCTTGCTGACACTGTAATAATCTACGATTAACTTATTATACCCCTCGCTGACACGGTAATAATCTGCACATTTACCTATTATACCCATCGCTGACACCATAATAATCAGTCCATTTACCTATTATACTCCTCGCTGACAACGTAATAATCCAACATTTACCTATTATACCCCCTCGCTGACACGGTAATAATCTGCCATTTACCTGTTATACCCCCTCACTGACACCATAATAGTCTGTCATTTAGTTATTATACACCCTCACTGACACCATGAATAATCTGCCATTTACCTATTATACCCCCTTGCTGACACCGTAATAATCTGCCATTTACCTATTATACCCCCTCGCTGACACCGTAATAATCTGTCAATACCTATTATACCCCCTCGCTGACACCGTAATAATCTGCCATTTACCTATTGTACCCCCTCGCTGACATCGTAATAATCTGCCATTTACCTATTATACCACTTGCTGACACCGTAATAATCTGCCATTTACCTATCATACACCCTCGCTGACACTGTAATAATCTCCCATTTACCTATTATACCCCTCACTGACACAGTAAAAATCTGCCATTTACCTATTATACCCATCAATGACACCGTAATAATCTGCTATTTAGTTAATATACCCCCTCGCTGACACTGTAATAATCTACGATTTACTTATTATACCCCCTCGCTGACACCGTTATAATCTGCACATTTACCTATTATACCCATCGCTGACACCGTAATAATCAGTCCATTTACCTATTATACTCCTCGCTGACACCGTAATAATCTGCCATTTACCTATTATACCCCCTCGCTGACACCGTAATAATCTGCCATTTACCTATTATACCCCTTGCTGACACTGTAATAAGCTGCCATTTAGTTATTATACCCCCTCGCTGACACTGTAATAATCTACGATTTACTTATTATACCCCCTCGCTGACACCGTAATAATCAGCACATTTTCTTATTATACCCATTGCTGATACCGTAATAATCAGTCCATTTACCTATTATACTCCTCGCTGACAATGTAATAATCCAACATTTAACTATTATACCCCCTCGCGGACACGGTAATAACCTGCACGTTTATCTATTATACCCCCTCGCGGACACGGTAATTACCTGCACGTTTATCTATTATACCCATCGCTGACACCGTAATAATCAGTCCATTTACCTATTATACTCCCCGCTGACAATGTAATAATCCAACATTTACCTATTATACCCCCTCGCTGACACCGTAATAATCTGTCATTTACCTATTATACCCCCTCGCTGACATCGTAATAATCTGCCATTTACCGATTATACCCCTAGCTGAAACTGTAATAATCTGCCATTTACCTATTATACCGCCTCGCTGACACCGTAATAATCTGCCATTTACCTATAATACCCCCTCACTGACACTGTAATAATCTGCCATTTACCTATTATGCCTCCTCGCTGACACTGTAATAATCTGTAATTTACCTATTATACCCCCTCACTGACACCCTAATAATCTGCCATTTACCTATAATACCCCTTCGCTGACACCGTAATAATCTGCCATTTACCTAGTATACCCCCTCGTTGACACCGTAATAATCTGTAATTTACCTATTATACCCCCTCGCTGACAACGTAATAATCTGCCATTTACCTATTATACCCCCTCGCTGACATTGTAATAATCTGTCATTTGCCTATTAAAACCCCTCGCTGACACCATGAATAATCTGCCATTTACCTATTATACCCCCTTGCTGACACCGTAATAATCTGTCATTTACCTATTATATCCCCTTGCTGACATCGTAATAATCTGCCATTTACCTATTATACCTCCTCGCTGACACTGTAATGAACTACCATTTACCTATTATACCCCTCACTGACGGAGTAATAATCTGCCATTTACCTATTATACCCATCAATGACACCGTAATAATCTGCCATTTAATTATACCTCCTTGCTGACAGCGTAATAATCTGCCATTTAGTTATTATACCCCCATCGCTGACATTGTAATAATCTATGATTTACTTATTATACCCCCTCGCTGACACCGTAATAATCTGCACATTTACCTATTATACCCATCGCTGACACCGTAATAATCAGTCCATTTACCTATTATACCCCGCGCTGACACCGTAATAATCTGCCATTTACCTATTGTGCCCCCTCGCTGACACCGCAATAATCTGACATTTACCTATTATACCCCCTCGCTGACACCGTAATAATCTGTCATTTACCTATTATTCCCCCTCGCTGACACCGTAATAATCTGTCATTTACCTATTATACCCCTCGCTGACACCGTAATAATCTGTCATTTACCTATTATTCCCCCTCGCTGACACCGTAATAATCTGCCATTTACCTATTGTGCCCCCTCGCTGACACCGCAATAATCTGACATTTACCTATTATACCGCCTCGCTGACATCGTAATAATCTGCCATTTAGTTATTATACCCCCTCGCTGACAATGTAATAATCCATCATTTAACTATTATACCCCCTCGCTGACACGGTAATAATCTGCACATTTACCTATTATACCCATCGCTGACACCGTAATAATCAGTCAATTTACCTATTATACCCCTCGCTGATACTGTAATAATCTGCCATTTACCTATTATACACCTCACTGACACCGAAATAATCTGCCATTTACCTATTATACCCCTCGCTGATACTGTAATAATCTGCCATTTACCTATTATACACCTCACTGACACAGTAATAATCTGCCATTTACCTATTATACCCCCTCGCGGACACGGAAATAACCTGCACGTTTATCTATTATACCCCCTCGCGGACACGGTAATAACCTGCACATTTATCTATTATACCCATCGCTGACACCGTAATAATCAGTCCATTTACCTATTATACTCCCCGCTGACAATGTAATAATCCAACATTTACCTATTATACCCCCTCGCTGACACCGTAATAATCTGTCATTTACCTATTATACCCCCTCGCTGACATCGTAATAATCTGCCATTTACCGATTATACCCCTAGCTGAAACTGTAATAATCTGCCATTTACCTATTATACCCCCTCGCTGACACCGTAATAATCTGCCATTTACCTATAATACCCCCTCACTGACACTGTAATAATCTGCCATTTACCGATTATGCCCCCTCGCTGACACTGTAATAATCTGTAATTTACCTATTATACCCCTCGCTGACACCGTAATAATCTGTCATTTACCTATTATTCCCCCTCGCTGACACCGTAATAATCTGCCATTTACCTATTGTGCCCCCTCGCTGACACCGCAATAATCTGACATTTACCTATTATACCGCCTCGCTGACATCGTAATAATCTGCCATTTAGTTATTATACACCCTCGCTGACAATGTAATAATCCATCATTTAACTATTATACCCCCTCGCTGACACGGTAATAATCTGCACATTTACCTATTATACCCATCGCTGGCACCGTAATAATCAGTCCATTTACCTATTATACCCCTCGCTGATACTGTAATAATCTGCCATTTACCTATTATACACCTCACTGACACCGAAATAATCTGCCATTTACCTATTATACCCCTCGCTGATACTGTAATAATCTGCCATTTACCTATTATACACCTCACTGACACAGTAATAATCTGCCATTTACCTATTATACCCCCTCGCGGACACGGAAATAACCTGCACGTTTATCTATTATACCCCCTCGCGGACACGGTAATAACCTGCACATTTATCTATTATACCCATCGCTGACACCGTAATAATCAGTCCATTTACCTATTATACTCCCCGCTGACAATGTAATAATCCAACATTTACCTATTATACCCCCTCGCTGACACCGTAATAATCTGTCATTTACCTATTATACCCCCTCGCTGACATCGTAATAATCTGCCATTTACCGATTATACCCCTAGCTGAAACTGTAATAATCTGCCATTTACCTATTATACCCCCTCGCTGACACCGTAATAATCTGCCATTTACCTATAATACCCCCTCACTGACACTGTAATAATCTGCCATTTACCGATTATGCCCCCTCGCTGACACTGTAATAATCTGTAATTTACCTATTATACCCCCTCACTGACACCCTAATAATCTGCCATTTACCTATAATACCCCTTCGCTGACACCGTAATAATCTGCCATTTACCTAGTATACCCCCTCGCTGACACCGTAATAATCTGTAATTTACCTATTATACCCCCTCGCTGACAACGTAATAATCTGCCATTTACCTATTATACCCCCTAGCTGACACAGTAATAATCTGCCATTTACCTATTATACCCCCTCGCTGACAACGTAATAATCTGCCATTTACCTATTATACCACCTCGCTGACATTGTAATAATCTGTAATTTGCCTATTAAAACCCCTCGCTGACACCATGAATAATCTGCCATTTACCTATTATACCCCCTTGCTGACACCGTAATAATCTGTCATTTACCTATTATATCCCCTCGCTGACATCGTAATAATCTGCCATTTACCTATTATACCTCCTCGCTGACACTGTAATGAACTACCATTTACCTATTATACCCCTCACTGACGGAGTAATAATCTGCCATTTACCTATTATACCCATCAATGACACCGTAATAATCTGCCATTTAATTATACCTCCTTGCTGACAGCGTAATAATCTGCCATTTTGTAATTATACCCCCATCGCTGACATTGTAATAATCTATGATTTACTTATTATACCCCCTCGCTGACACCGTAATAATCTGCACATTTACCTATTATACCCATCGCTGACACCGTAATAATCAGTCCATTTACCTATTATACCCCGCGCTGACACCGCAATAATCTGACATTTACCTATTATACCCCCTCGCTGACACCGTAATAATCTGTCATTTACCTATTATACCCCCTCGCTGACACCGTAATAATCTGTCATTTACCTATTATTCCCCCTCGCTGACACCGTAATAATCTGCCATTTACCTATTGTGCCCCCTCGCTGACACCGCAATAATCTGACATTTACCTATTATACCGCCTCGCTGACATCGTAATAATCTGCCATTTAGTTATTATACCCCCTCGCTGACAATGTAATAATCCAACATTTAACTATTATACCCCCTCGCTGACACGGTAATAATCTGCACATTTACCTATTATACCCATCGCTGACACCGTAATAATCAGTCCATTTACCTATTATACCCCTCGCTGATACTGTAATAATCTGCCATTTACCTATTATACACCTCACTGACACCATAATAATCTGCCATTTACCTATTATACCCCTCGCTGATACTGTAATAATCTGCCATTTACCTATTATACACCTCACTGACACAGTAATAATCTGCCATTTACCTATTATACCCCCTAGCTGACACAGTAATAATCTGCCATTTACCTATTATACCCCCTCGCTGACACTGTAATAATCTGCCATTTACCTATTATACCCATCAATAACACCGTAATAATCTGCCATTTACCTATTATACCCCCTCGCTGACACTGTAATAATCTGCCATTTACCTATTATACCCCCTCGCTGACACTGTAATAATCTGCCATTTACCTATTATACCCCCTCACTGACACAGTAATAATCTGCCATTTACCTATTATACCTTCTCGCTGACACCGTAATAATCGGCCATTTACCTATTATACCCATTGCTGATACCGTAATAATCAGTCCAGTTACCTATTATACTCCTCGCTGACAATGTAATAATCCAACATTTAACTATTATACCCCCTCGTTGACACGGTAATAACCTGCACGTTTATCTATTATACCCATCACTGACACAGTAATAATCTGTCATTTACCTATTATACCCCCTCGCTGACACTGTAATAATCTGCCATTTACCTATTATACCCCCTCACTGACACAGTAATAATCTGCCATTTACCTATTATACCCCCTCACTGACACAGTAATAATCTGCCATTTACCTATTATACCCCTTGCTGACACCGTAATAACCTACCATATACCAATTATACCCCCTCGCTGACACTGTAATAACCTAAAATGTACCTATTATACTCCGTCGCAGACACTGTAATAACCTAACATTTACCTATTATACCCCTCGCTGACACCATAATAGTCTGCCATTTACCTATTATACTCCTCGCTGACACCGTAATCATCTGCCATTTACCTATTATACCCCCTCGCTGACACTGTAATAATCTGCCATTTACCTATAATACCCCCTCACTGACACTGTAATAATCTGTCATTTACTTATTATACCTCCTGTCACCCCCTAGTTGCTCTGGCTCCTTAGTTGCTCTGACTGTGACCCCTAGTTGCTCTGGCTGTGGCCCCCTAGTTGCTCTGGCTGTGGCCCCTAGTTGCTCTGGCTGTGGCCCCCTAGTTGCTCTGGCTGTGGCCCCCTAGTTGCTCTGGCTGTGGCCCCCTAGTTGCTCTGGCTGTGGCCCCCTAGTTGCTCTGGCTGTGGCCCCCTAGTTGCTCTGGCTGTGGCCCCCTAGTGTCACGGTAATATACCCCAACACGCAGGAATAGTCCAGATAGTCAAGAGACAAGAAACCAGGATTCGTCTTACCGGACCTTAGAATGGCCGGACTAGACGAGTACAAGAAAAGACAGAATCCAGAACAAGCCGAGGTCAAGGGAACGGAGAGACAGCGTAAAGTAGAACAAGCCGAGGACTGGTACACAGAAGACAAACCAGCGGATAAACAAGCAAGGATAAAGAGAGAGCGGAGTCAGGAACAAAGCCACGGTCAAGCACCAAAAAACCAACTGAACGATACAAGCACTAAAGGGAACTGGACAGAAACCACGATAGGGCAAGGTGCAAAGGAACAGGTGAGTATAAATACCCTAATGTTCACTTTGATTGGCCCCTGTCATATCCACGCCACCAAAACGTGAGTGTATGGGGAACGTGGCATGACAGGGGCCAATGGGAGACTGATTCTAATTTTGTCTCCCACTGTCACTTTAAGAGCGCGCCCGAGACGCGCGGCGCGCTCTTAGTGTCAGGCGGGACACGTGACCGCTTCTCGCGGTCACTGCCCGCCCGACTGATCTCGTCGTTGGCTGAGCCGCGCGCGGCTTGTGCAGGAGCAGGACCGTGCGCGGCGAGAAGAGAGGACCCCGGCCGGCCCCTGGAGAGGGTAAATACTGCTACAGTACCCCCCCCTGAAGACACGCCCACCGGGCGGGGAGGAGCAGGCCTGGCAGGAAAGCGAGCGTGGAAAGAACGCACAAGGCGAGGAGCGTGAACAGCGCCAGCGGAAATCCAACTGCGTTCCTCAGACCCATAGCCCTTCCAATGTACCAGATATTGCAGGCGACCCCGAAGAAAACGAGAGTCAATTATAGCAGCCACTTCAAATTCCTCATGGCCCTCCACAGAAACCGGAGGAGGAGGAGGGACATGCCGAGTATAACGGTTGCACAGGAGGGGTTTTAACAAGGAGGTATGAAACACGTTAGGAATGTGTAGATTCCTAGGAAGATCCAAGGCTTACGAGACAGGATTAACCACATGCAAGATACGAAAAGGATCAATAAAACGAGGAGCCAACTTCATAGAAGGAACACGAAGACGAATATTGCGAGTAGAAAGCCAAACCCGGTCCCCCACAGCATAGGATGGAGCCGCCCTGCGATGCTTGTCTGCCTGAACCTTCTGGCGAGCAGCGGAAGCCACCAAAGAACACTGAACCTGCTCCCAAGTATTACGTAAACCAGTCAAATGTTCATCCAGAGCTGGCATGCCCTGTAAGGAGAATGCAGCTGGAAGAACCACGGGATGCCGGCCATAAACAACGTAAAAAGGGCTGTTACCGGAGGATTCATGAGCAGCATTATTACGAGCAAACTCAGCCCAAGGAAGAAGGTCAGACCAATTGTTCTGATGGTGGGACACGAAACAACGAAGATACTGCTCTAGAGATTGGTTGGCACGCTCAGCAGCTCCATTAGACTGGGGGTGGTAAGCGGAAGAAAACGAGAGGGAGATACCCATCTCTGAACAAAACGTTTTCCAGAATCTGGAGACAAACTGGCTACCCCTATCGGACACGATCGAAGTAGGAATACCATGCAACCGAAACACCTCCCTGGCAAAGATAGAGGCAAGTTCCTTGGATGATGGCAATTTGACAAGAGACACAAAATGAGCCATCTTAGAAAAACGATCCACAATCATCAGGATGACAGTTTTACCATTCGAAGGAGGTAATTCAACAATAAAATCCATGGATAGATTGGACCACGGCCTCTCGGGTATGGGCAACGGATGCAACAACCCACAAGGAACTCTGTGGGAGGACTTCATACTGGCACAAGTAGTACAGGCATTAACGTAATCGGTGACGTCCTTGCGTAAGGAAGCCCACCAGAAATATCTAGAAACTGCTGAGAACGTTTTAGAAATACCAGGGTGTCCAGCAGTTCTAGTGTCATGATATAATGACATAATGTCTCGTCTCTCGGGTATATCAACGAACAGTTTATCAGCAGGCCTCTCCCCAGGAGCCATGTTTTGTTTAGCCTGAATAGCTTGTAAGAGGGAAGAAGAAATAGAAAGAACAGTAGTAGCTATTATTCTGTCGGGAGGAATGACAGGGGTAACATCAATTTCTAGTTTGTCAGTAGTCTCGAATTGTTTGGACAGAGCGTCAGCTTTAGTATTACGATCACCTGGTCTGTATGTGATTATGTAATTAAAACAAGACAAAAACAGAGACCACCTGGCCTGCCTAGAAGACAATCTTTTTGCTTCACTAAGGTAGGAGAGGTTTTTGTGATCCGTTAAAATGAGGATGGGATCCCTAGTACCTTCTAGTAGATGTCTCCATTCCTTGAGCGCCAAAATGATAGCAAGGAGTTCACGATTGCCTACATCATAATTCTTCTCTGCTTTGGACATCTGTCTGGAAAAGAAGCCACAAGGGTGTAACGGCTTTTCAGGTGAATCTCTTTGAGACAAGATAGCACCTACCCCAATCTCAGAAGCATCAACTTCAAGAATAAAGGGTAGTGAAGGGACAGGATGCTGTAAAATAGGGGCAGAGGCAAATGAAGCCTTCAGGAATTCAAAGGCCTCAAGTGCTTCTGGTTTCCAGACATGAGTATTACCATCCTTCTTGGTCATTCTGGTTATAGGTGCTACAATGGCAGAAAACCCTTTAATAAAACGCCTATAATAATTTGAGAACCCCAGAAAACGCTGAATGGCTTTCAAACCCTGAGGTAGAGGCCATTCCATAATGGCAGAAAGTTTCTTGGGATCCATACGAAAACCCTTGGCAGAGATTATATAACCCAAGAATTGGACTTCTGATTGATCAAATGAACATTTTTCGAGTTTGCAATAGAGACCGTTAACAAGAAGAGTTCTCAACACTAATTTAACATGCATGTGATGAGTCTGTAAATCAGTAGAATAAATTAATATGTCTTCCAAGTATACTATTACGAATGTATGTATATATTGACGTAGGACATCATTAATAAATTCTTGAAAAACTGCTGGGGCGTTACAAAGGCCAAAGGGCATCACAGTACATTCGTAGTGACCACTCCTGGTATTGAATGCGGTCTTCCATTCGTGATCCTTTTTGATACGTATGAGATTGTAAGCACCCCTAAGGTCCAATTTAGTAAAAACTGTGGCATGTTTAAGCCTGTCAAATAGTTCCGTGATCAAAGGTATGGGGTACGCATTTTTGACGGTTATTTTGTTTAGGCCCCTATAGTCAATACAAGGCCTTAATTCGCCATCTTTCTTAGATACAAAGAAGAAACCAGCCCCTGCCGGGGAAGAGGATCTTCTTATAAATCCCTTTTCTAAAGATTCCTTAATATATTCCTCCATAACCAGATTCTCCTGAGGAGATAAAGGATATATTCTCCCTTTGGGAGGCATAGTACCAGGTAGTAAATTAATAGCACAGTCGTAAGGCCTGTGAGGTGGCAACTTTTCAGCCTCCCTTTTATCAAAAACAGATTTAAGAGACAAGTACTGAGGAGGTATGACCGTAGGCACGGAAGGAATATTAGTAGAATTCAAAGGGGTGATTTTAACAATACAAGACAAGTAACAAGACTCTTGGCAAGCATCACTCCAAGAAACTATTTGTCCTGACTCCCAATCAATAGTGGGATTATGAGTACGCAACCAAGGATACCCTAACACGAGGTGAGAGGAAGGAGAAGTAATGATCTGAAACCGAATGGTTTCAGAGTGTAACACCCCTGTAGACATATGTAGTGGTACAGTTTCATGTGTGATAACTGGAGAGCATAATGGTCTACCATCTATGGCCTCAACGGCCAAGGGTGTCTCCTTCTCTCTAGTGGGTATGTTATTCTCCTTGACAAAACTGGAATCTATAAAGTTTTCGGCCGCTCCGGAATCAACCAGGGCTAGTATATTCCCTGCTATGCAGTTACTACCAAGGTGCAGGGAAACAGGGAGAAGCAATTTATTAAGAGGCAAATGTGAGGACTCTGATGTCACACCCAAGGCCAGTCCTCTATACGGTCTTAGGTGCGATAGTTTCCCGGACGCACGGGACATTCTTGTCTCATATGGCCCCTCCTACCACAATAAAGACAAAGTCCCTCCTTTCTCCTATAAAGTTTTTCAGCGTCAGTAAGTTTGGCAACCCCTAACTGCATAGGTTCCTCCTCTGACCCTTTAGATCCCTCGGAAGTCTCAGCTCTAGGTGAGTTAACGGGGACAAAGCGTCTATTTCTGGACCTGGTATATAACCTGTCACGGATCCTGTTATCTATATCGATGAGATAGTCAATAAGGTCCTCTAGGGGTACAGGGAGGTCCTTAGCTGCTACCTCATCCAACATAGTTTCAGACAGACCTTCCATAAACGCAGTAGTAAGCCCATTGTTAGTCCAATCTACCTGTGAGGCAAGGGTACGGAACTGAATAGCATAATCGGCTACAGATTTAGATCCTTGCTTAATTCTCATTAACGCCCTGGCGGCATTTTTTGACCTTTTAGTCGTGTCAAATGTTCTACGAAACGCTGTGAGGAAGCTATTGAAATCGTGTACCATAGGTCCATTAGCCTCCCAAATAGGATTTGCCCATTCCAGTGCCTTATCCGTAAGCGGGTGCATAAGAAAACCCACCTTAGATCTATCAGTGGGAAATGAACGTGGGTACATTTCAAAGTGGAATTCCACTTGATTAAGGAATCCCCTACATGTCTTAGCGTCCCCTCCATACCTAGGTGGCGGGGTTAGATGTGCTGAAGCATTAGGCATATTAGCTGTGTCTGGTACAGGGGTTACAGGAGGCGCAGGTACAGGTACCGGAGCTGATCTGGATAACAGTGTCTGGATGGCTTGAGCCATTTGATCCATACGGTGATCCTGTTCTGCGAATCTAGCCTCATGAGTGGCCATCTGTTGTCCTAAACCTGCGGGGTCCATGGCCCTATCGTAATGTCACTGTAATATACCCCAACACGCAGGAATAGTCCAGATAGTCAAGAGACAAGAAACCAGGATTCGTCTTACCAGACCTTAGAATGGCCGGACTAGACGAGTACAAGAAAAGACAGAGTCCAGAACAAGACGAGGTCAAGGGAACGGAGAGACAGCGTAAAGTAGAACAAGCCGAGGACTGGTACACAGAAGACAAACCAGCGGATAAACAAGCAAGGATAAAGAGAGAGCGGAGTCAGGAACAAAGCCAAGGTCAAGCACCAAAAAACCAACTGAACGATACAAGCACTAAAGGGAACTGGACAGAAACCACGATAGGGCAAGGTGCAAAGGAACAGGTGAGTATAAATACCCTAATGTTCACTTTGATTGGCCCCTGTCATATCCACGCCCCCAAAACGTGAGTGTATGGGGAACGTGGCATGACAGGGGCCAATGGGAGACTGATTCTAATTTTGTCTCCCACTGTCCCTTTAAGAGCGCGCCCGAGACGCGCGGCGCGCTCTTAGTGTCAGGCGGGACACGTGACCGCTTCTCGCGGTCACTGCCCGCCCGACTGATCTCGTCGTTGGCTGAGCCGCGCGCGGCTCGTGCAGGAGCAGGAACGCGCGCGGCGAGAAGAGAGGACCCCGGCCGGCCCCTGGAGAGCGTAAGTACTGCTACACCTAGTTGCTCTGGCTGTGGCCCCCTAGTTGCTCTGGCTGTGGCCCCTTAGTTGCTCTGGCTGTGGCCCCTTAGTTGCTCTGGCTGTGGCCCCTTAGTTGCTCTGGCTGTGGCCCCTTAGTTGCTCTGGCTGTGGCCCCTTAGTTGCTCTGACTGTGGCCCCCTAGTTTCTCTGGCTGTGGCCCCTAGTTGCTCTGACTGTGGCCCCCTAGTTGCTCTCGCTGTGGCCCCTAGTTGCAATGGCTTTGGCCCCCTAGTTGCTCTGGCTGTGGCCCTATAGGGGCCCCTGGGAGCCAGGTTCCGCTCTTGTTATGACAGTTGGAGGGGGAGGAGCTCCAGGTTCTGGCTGTGGCCCCTGACATGCTGACACAGTAATAACCTGCACATTTACCTATTATACCCATCGCTGACACCGTGATAATCAGTCCATTTACCTATTATACTCCTCGCAGACAATGTAATAATCCAACATTTACCTATTATACCCCTTCGCTGACACCGTAATTATCTGTCATTTACCTATTATACCCCCTCGCTGAAACTGTAATAATCTGCCATTTACCTATTAAACCCCCTCACTGACACTGTAATAATCTCCCATTTACCTATTATACCCATCACTGACACAGTAATAATCTGTAATTTACCTATTATACCCCCTCGCTGACATCGTAATAATCAGCCATTTACCTATTATACCCCTCGCTGACACCGTAATAACCTACCATATACCAGTTATACCCCCTCGCTGACACTGTAATAACCTAACATTTACCTATTATACCCCCTCGCTGACACCGTAATAATCTGCCATTTACCTATTATACTCCTCGCTGACACCGCAATAATCTGTAATTTACTTATTATACCTCCTGTCACCCCCTAGTTGCTCTGGCCCCTTAGTTGCTCTGGCTGTGGCCCCTAGTTGCTCTGGCCCCTTAGTTGCTCTGGCTGTGGCTCCTTAGTTGCTCTGGCTGTGGCCCCTAGTTGCTCTGGCCCCTAGTTGCTCTGGCTGTGGCCCCTGGTGGCTCTGACTGTGGCCCCTTAGTTGCTCTGGCTGTGGCCCCTAGTTGCTCTGACTGTGGCCCCTAGCTGCTCTGACTGTGGCCCCTTAGTTGCTCTGGCTGTGGCCCTATAGGGGCCCCTGGGAGCCAGGTTCTGCTCTTGTTATGACAGTTGGAGGGGGAGGAGCTCCAGGTTCTGGCTGTGGCCCCCTGGGGCCCCGAGGCTCCTCCCCCCTCTCGCCGGTCCTCACCCGGTCCCCTCGCCGTGTCTCAGCCGTGGATCCCGCGCGGAGGGCCCCGGGGGGCGTGTCCACCGAGCACCGACATCAACCCGTCCGCCAGGCTCGGCTCCGGGGGTGGCTCCCTCAGCGCAGCGTAAACAAAGCGTGCGTCACCGCGCTCTGCGTCAGCGTTCCACCGTGACACGCACCCACGCCGTCACTACGCTGAAAACGTTGCGTGAGGCGGAGAGCGCGCGCGTGTTGTACGCTGAGCGGAGGGAACACGGCTGGAGGATCCCGGGGCCTAGAGCGGCCAGCACTGCCGGTAAGGGGGGGGATACCGAGAGCACTGCCGGTAAGGGAGGGGGGATACCGAGAGCACTGCCGGTAAGGGAGGGGGGATACCGAGAGCGCTGCCGGTAAGGGAGGGGGGGGGGAGATACCGAGAGCACTGCCTGTAAGGGAGGGGGGGGGATACTGAGAGCACTGCCGGTAAGGGAGGGGGGGGGATACTGAGAGCACTGCCGGTAAGGGAGGGGGGGGGATACTGAGAGCACTGCCGGTAAGGGGGGGGGATACTGAGAGCACTGCCGGTAAGGGGGGGGGGGATACTGAGAGCACTGCCGGTAAGGGGGGGGGGATACTGAGAGCACTGCCGGTAAGGGAGGGGGGGGGGAGATACCGAGAGCGCTGCCGGTAAGGGGGGGGGAGATACCGAGAGCACTGCCGGTAAGGGGGGGAGATACCGAGAGCACTGCCGGTAAGGGGGGGGGAGATACCGAGAGCACTGCTGGTAAGGGGGGGGGGAGATACCGAGAGCACTGCCGGTAAGGGGGGGGGAGATACAGAGAGCACTGCCGGTAAGGGGGGGGGAGATACAGAGAGCACTGCCGGTAAGGGGGGGGGAGATACCGAGAGCACTGCCGGTAAGGGGGGGGGAGATACCGAGAGCACTGCCGGTAAGGGGGGGGGAGATACCGAGAGCACTGCCGGTAAGGGGGGGGAGATACCGAGAGCACTGCCGGTAAGGGGGGGGAGATACCGAGAGCACTGCCGGTAAGGGGGGGGGAGATACCGAGAGCACTGCCGGTAAGGGGGGGGGATACCGAGAGCACTGCCGGTAAGGGGGGGGGATACCGAGAGCACTGCCGGTAAGGGGGGGGGGAGATACCGAGAGCACTGCCGGTAAGGGGGGGGGAGATACCGAGAGCACTGCCGGTAAGGGGGGGGGGGAGATACCGAGAGCACTGCCGGTAAGGGGGGGGAGATACCGAGAGCACTGCCGGTAAGGGGGGGGGATACCGAGAGCACTGCCGGTAAGGGGGGGGGATACCGAGAGCACTGCCGGTAAGGGGGGGGGGATACCGAGAGCACTGCCGGTAAGGGGGGGGGAGATACCGAGAGCGCTGCCGGTAAGGGGGGGGAGATACCGAGAGCGCTGCAGGTAAGGGGGGGGGAGATACCGAGAGCGCTGCCGGTAAGGGGGGGGATACAGAGAGCGCTGCCGGTAAGGGAGCGGGGATACCGAGAGCGCTGCCGGTAAGGGGGGGGATACAGAGAGCGCTGCCGGTAAGGGAGCGGGGATACCGAGAGCGCTGCCGGTAAGGGGGGGGGGGATACCGAGAGCGCTGCCGGTCAGGGAGGGGGGATACCGAGAGCGCTGCCGGTCAGGGAGGGGGGGATACCGAGAGCACTGCCGGTAAGGGGGGGGGAGATACCGAGAGCGCTGCCGGTAAGGGGGGGGAGATACCGAGAGCGCTGCAGGTAAGGGGGGGGGAGATACCGAGAGCGCTGCCGGTAAGGGGGGGGATACAGAGAGCGCTGCCGGTAAGGGAGCGGGGATACCGAGAGCGCTGCCGGTAAGGGGGGGGATACAGAGAGCGCTGCCGGTAAGGGAGCGGGGATACCGAGAGCGCTGCCGGTAAGGGGGGGGGGGATACCGAGAGCGCTGCCGGTCAGGGAGGGGGGATACCGAGAGCGCTGCCGGTCAGGGAGGGGGGGATACCGAGAGCGCTGCCGGTAAGGGAGGGGGGATACCGAGAGCGCTGCCGGTAAGGGGGGGGATACCGAGAGCGCTGCCGGTAAGGGAGGGGGGGAAAGAGAGCGCTGCCGGTAAGGGAGGGGGGGGAAGAGAGCGCTGCCGGTAAGGGAGGGGGGGAAGAGAGCGCTGCCGGTAAGGGAGGGGGGGGAAGAGAGCGCTGCCGGTAAGGGAGGGGGGGATACCGAGAGCGCTGCCGGTAAGGGAGGGGGGATACCGAGAGCGCTGCCGGTAAGGGAGGGGGGGACCGAGAGCGCTGCCGGTAAGGGAGGGGGGGATACCGAGAGCACAGCCGGTAAGGGAGGGGGGGATACCGAGAGCACTGCCGGTAAGGGAGGGGGGGGACAGAGTGCTGCCGGTAAGGTGGGGGGGTCCGAGAGCACTGCTGGTAAGGTAGGGGGGGTCCGAGAGCGCTGCCGGGAGGGGGGGTCCGAGAGCGCTGCCGGTAAGGGAAGGGGGGACCGAGTGCGCTGCCGGTAAGGGAAGGGGGGACCGAGAGCGCTGCCGGTAAGGGAAGGGGGGACCGAGAGCGCTGCCGGTATGGAGGGGGGGACCGAGAGCGCTGCCGGTAAGGGAGGGGGGGGTCCGAGAGCGCTGCCGGTAAGGGAGGGGGGGGTCCGAGAGCGCTGCCGGTAAGGGAGGGGGGGTCCGAGAGCGCTGCCGGTAAGGGAGGGGGGTCCGAGAGCGCTGCCGGTAAGGGAGGGGGGGTCCAAGAGCGCTGCCGGTGAGGGGGGGCACCGAGAGCGCTGCCGGTAAGGGGGGGGGAGTCCGAGAGCGCTGCCGGTAAGGGGGGGGGACCAAGAGCGCTGCCGGTAAGGTAGGGGGTGGGGGGGGCCGAGAGCGCTGCTGGTAAGGGAGGGGGGGATACCGAGAGCACAGCCGTTAAGGGAGGGGGGGATACCGAGAGCACTGCCGGTAAGGGAGGGGGGGACAGAGAGTGCTGCCGGTAAGGTGGGGGGGGTCCGAGAGCGCTGCTGGTAAGGTAGGGGGGGGTCCGAGAGCGCTGCCGGTAAGGTAAGGGGGGACCGAGAGCGCTGCCGGTAAGGGAAGGGGGGACCGAGAGCGCTGCCGGTAAGGGAAGGGGGGACCGAGAGCGCTGCCGGTATGGAGGGGGGGACCGAGAGCGCTGCCGGTAAGGGAGGGGGGGGTCCGAGAGCGCTGCCGGTAAGGGAGGGGGGGTCCGAGAGCGCTGCCGGTAAGGGAGGGGGGGTCCGAGAGCGCTGCCGGTAAGGGAGGGGGGTCCGAGAGCGCTGCCGGTAAGGGAGGGGGGTCCGAGAGCGCTGCCGGTGAGGGGGGGCACCGAGAGCGCTGCCGGTAAGTGGGGGGGGGAGACCGAGAGCGCTGCCGGTAAGGGGGGTGACAGTCCTGCAGGTGTGGCAATATCTCGCCGAGTCCCAGGCTTCTGTGGTGTGATATTTTGCCATAACTTGGGCCCTGTGAAAACTTCATAGTATTGCTGCAGCCTCTTTGACTTTTCCCTGAGTCTCCTATTTCCTAATTCCATAATTCAATATCAGACACTCATACTTTTACTGATAAAGCAAGGGGTCGTCTGTGGGGGCAAATAAACATAAGTGATTTTTCTGAGGAAGTTTTTTCTTCTTCATTAAGAATGCTGGTATGTTTGAAATTCAGATTCCAGGAGTTTGAAATGTTTTCCGATACTGCTCGGTGTATTGTACCTTTCAACTAAATTACATGGTACTCGAAAGTCACTGGTAGCTAATCATAAATACAAACTGACACCCCCTCCTTTTTATTCTCAACTAATGGATTTTATATTCATTTCTCAGGTAATTGGTATCAAGATGCAGAACTCCACTACTGAGGACTCCGCACAAGATGTCACCCCAGTATCTAAGTCTTCAGACGTTAACATCGAAGGATCGCAATCCAATAAAGACATCTTAGAAGTGACAGAGATGGAGCAATCTCCGGAGCAAACCACCCCTGAGGAACTTCCTCAGGTGGCTCCAAAAATAGAAATGGAGATTCCTCTTCCAACAGAATTCGAAAAGCATTGGAAGGTGGTCATGGACAATCCTGAAGAATTCACTTCATGGACATATTTATTGCAATATGTTGAGCAAGAGGTTCGTAGTTAATGAGATATATTATGTGCATGTTTTTGTACAAGTTTAGGTCCAAACTTTAGGAAATGTTGTTAACTTGGCACAAGGAGAGTGCAGTGATTGGATAAGTGGATTAAAGTAACACTCCTCTTTTTTCATATGTTACCTCAGTCCTTTGTTTAATTATGTAGGTTTATTGGAAGGTAATACAAGATGAGGAACATGGCAAATGAGAGCAATTAAAGGAATACTATAATGTGTATTCCTAACACTATGGTAATATTTTAGCCGTTTGGGTCTCTGTTTAGGACCCTACTTGCAGGGAGTAAATAAAAATGTAGGTCCTTGGGTGATATCAAGATCAATAAAATAAGCATTGAGTGGCTAGCAGGTATGTGCTGCAAAATGCTGCATCAGGTGCCCCCCCCCCCCTTTTACACACGGCATTACACACACACACGGCATTACACACACACACGGCATTACACACACACACGGCATTACACACACACACGGCATTACACACACACACGGCATTACACACACACGGCATTACACACACACGGCATTACACACACACACGGCATTACACTCACAGGCATTACACACACTCACAGGCATTACACACACTCACAGGCATTACACACACTCACACGCCATTGCACACACACGCCATTGCACACACACACGCCATTGCACACACACACGCCATTGCACACACACACGCCATTGCACACACACACGCCATTGCACACACACACGCCATTGCACACACACACGCCATTGCACACACACACGCCATTGCACACACACACGCCATTGCACACACACACGCCATTGCACACACACACGCCATTGCACACACACACGCCATTGCACACACACACGCCATTGCACACACACACGCCATTGCACACACACACGCCATTGCACACACACACGCCATTGCACACACACACGCCATTGCACACACACACGCCATTGCACACACACACGCCATTGCACACACACACGCCATTGCACACACACACGCCATTGCACACACACACGCCATTGCACACACACACGCCATTGCACACACACACGCCATTGCACACACACACGCCATTGCACACACACACGCCATTGCACACACACACGCCATTGCACACACACACGCCATTGCACACACACACGCCATTGCACACACACACGCCATTGCACACACACACGCCATTGCACACACACACGCCATTGCACACACACACGCCATTGCACACACACACGCCATTGCACACACACACGCCATTGCACACACACACGCCATTGCACACACACACGCCATTGCACACACACACGCCATTGCACACACACACGCCATTGCACACACACACGCCATTGCACACACACGCGCCATTGCACACACACGCGCCATTACACACACACGCGCCATTACACACACACACACGCGCCATTACACACACACACACGCGCCATTACACACACACACACGCGCCATTACACACACACACACGCGCCATTACACACACACACACGCCCCATTACACACACACACACGCGCCATTACACACACACACACGCGCCATTACACACACACACACGCGCCATTACACACACACACACGCGCCATTACACACACACACACGCGCCATTACACACACACACACGCGCCATTACACACACACACGCGCGCCATTACACACACACACGCGCGCCATTACACACACACACGCGCGCCATTACACACACACACGCGCGCCATTACACACACACACGCGCGCCATTACACACACACACGCGCGCCATTACACACACACACGCGCGCCATTACACACACACACGCGCGCCATTACACACACACGCGCGCCATTACACACACACACACACGCGCCATTACACACACACACACACGCCATTACACACACACACACACACACACTTATTCTGCATTCCCTATACACACACTTAATCCACTACATGTGGCATGTATATTTTGTGCATTTACCTTTAGAATTAGTTTATTTTTTCAAAATGGTAAATGTACAGAATATCGGCAAGTTGTCAGCTATCGGCCTGGAAGTTCACAGATTATTGGTATCGACTCTAAAAAAAAAAAAATCAATATCGGTCGATCCCTAAAAGAGGGTAGCCAATTTGTGAATTTGAAGATAGACTTGGAGATTAAACAAAAAATGGGGATCGTATTCTTTAGGGTAACTAAAAGGGGATCGGGTAGCACGATTTCCAAATCATAGATGTCAAGTATGATACTACCGCATACTAAATCGCTGATACGAACATCTTAGCTACCCTTGTGAATGCGATCGCTCCACTGACAACCTCACCCTGCCTATGAGACACTGATGCTTAGGCACGGAAGGAGGACATCTCTAATTGGGTATTAGGAACTATCACTGAATAGTCGCAGTGACACAGTACTGATGGACAATATATTAGTTGGTAGATACCACCGCAAAATAGCTGCGGAGATATTTATAAAACACAGCCGATTAATTATTCAGCTACTCTTAATGTTCTTTGTCTCTTATATTTTGGTTGAGCTGGCAAAGGCGGGCTAACAGTGAGAGTAGTTTTTGGGTAAGGGGTGCTCTCGAAGGCACATTAGTTTGATTTTCTATAAAGATCAGCGCTACCTACATTTACTCCTTTCTCAACTCTCTATTGCAATAACGAATATATATTATAGGCAGCATTTTAAAAGATTATGGTGAAATAAAACAGTTTATCAGCCTGAAGGTCCTGCTTCTTCAAACATGTTCCTTTCATCACAACACTTTTCGTGATGTCTCATTCGGGCCACCGGGCCTTGCATTTCTTTGTAGTATTGCTTGCGTTTTGCCTGCCTTTAACCTATAGGTAGAGGAATTTAATGAAGATATTCCCAAAGTGGGTCTCTCTTACAATCTGCTGACATCTTGCTCCTCAAGGGGGGGAATAAGCATGTCCAGCTATGTGCACAAAGATCCCAAGGTTTTACTGATAGTCTCTCCTTTCTCACACTTAGAGCCTGGTACAGATGTATTTCACGGTAAACAATCGTGAAACCTACACCTTTAGCACTTCATGTATTCATTGTTTGTACATAGATTTGCAG
The DNA here is from genome assembly GCF_036172605.1 of Pelobates fuscus. Classification (NCBI taxonomy): domain Eukaryota; kingdom Metazoa; phylum Chordata; class Amphibia; order Anura; family Pelobatidae; genus Pelobates; species Pelobates fuscus. Next base: position 7,813,685 of record NC_086329.1, read on the forward strand.
AGCAACAATGGGATTAAGGTTCTGAACCTTATTTATTTTGCACCATTTTTACTGTGGGAAAAGTGCATGTTATCATAACTTGGATTAATTTCACTTGAACTATAATGTATCTTAAATAGAAAACAATCTTTAGATAGTGTTTTCCTCCAAATACATTTCCTTAAAATAAATTCAATTAATATAAAAAAGAATCATATTTAAATATGTAAAAAATATGATTTAAAAAAATATAGATTTTGGTCTGTATGGATGTTTTAAAGGACCACTATAGTGCCCTGAGGGTGCCCCCATCCTCATGGTCCCCCTTCCGCCAGGCTGGATGGAGAGGAAGGGGTTAAACTTAACCCCTTTCTCCAGCGCCGGGTGGGGAGCTCTCCGCCTCCTCTTCGGCTGAATGCGCATGCGCGGCAAGAGCCACGCGCGCATTCAGCCAGTCTTATAGGAAAGCATTTACAATGCTGGCGTCTTCTCACTGTGATTTTCAGTGAGATGGACGCTAGTGCCTCTAGCGGCTGTCAATGAGACAGCCAATAGAGGCTGGATTAACCTATATATAAACATAGCAGTTTCTCTGCTATGTTTATAGAAAAAAGGGTTAACCCTAGCTGGACCAGGCACCCAGACCACTTCATTAAGTGGTCTGGGTGCCTATAGTGGTCCTTTAACAGTAACTGAATAAATACTTGGAAAAAACATACAGGGATATTCTTTTTAGTTTGTGGGGTAATAGCTTCTTGATCAAAGGAGAGATCTGACTGCCATTCTGGGGTCAAGATAGAATTTGTTGCAAAATTGGAAGCGCTTCACACTTTTTAAAAAAAAAAAAAACATTATTTATTTTTTTTGCCTTTTGGATCAACAGCAAAAACAGATGCTAGAAAGGCTTAACTTGATAGACAGTGTCTCTTTTTAGCCTATGGAACTATATAATTGTTGCAACATTTTATTATACAGGCACTCCTCACCGACCAGGTTCTGGTCAGTAAGTGAGGATGCACTAGCGAGCATGTACAAGAGATTTCCCCTGAACATAGACCAGTTCACTAGCGCTACAATCTATGTTTGGGGATAATTCTCGTAACATAGACTAGCTCTCCAACGTGGGGAATCCCTTGAATCCACGCTAGAAAGCTGGTCGTAAACTGAGCACCACCTGTTTATTTTTATCAGGAGCCCCTCTAGTGCCTGGATGACAGCCACTAGAGGCATTTAAAACTTGCAATGGAAACATTGTGTTGAGTCCCAGCCAGGGAGGTGTGGCTATGACGTCATAAATAAATGTTATTTAATTCCTAAATGACTAAATATGAGACTGCAGGAGAATGATCCATACACCCAAAACTGCTTCGCTGAGTTAAATCAGTTTTGGTCCTTGAACCAAAAAAAAGAATGTGAAAGCTGCTTATTTGTCTCAAACTCCCGGTCTGACAGTGCAGGAAAAAATGTCAAAAGTGACAAATATATGAAGAAAATAAATAGCTTGAAGCTAAACTTGCTTTGTTGCTTTGAGAGTCGGGCATCATCCGCAGGTTTTACTACCAAATCATTATGGTATGGCTCTTAATTCCAAGTGCAACATTACTAGCCAGGCCTGAAAATGACTTGCCATGGAGGTGTGTGTGTTTTTTTTTTTTTTTGTTCCCTCAGTTGTTTGCTAATCTTTTTAATTTAAATTTCCAGAATAATATTCTTGCTGCCCGGAAAGCGTTTGATGCCTTTCTTGCACGTTATCCTTATTGTTATGGCTACTGGAAGAAGTATGCAGATATAGAAAAAAAGCGCAACAACATTCTTGAAGCCGATGAGGTAAGCTGACGTTCCGTCCACATTAGACTAAGAATAGCTGAACTTACACTCGTTATCTCCCGTCCTTTTCTGCAGACCACATGTAAGGTCATTGCAGCGTTTTGTTGTTTTTTTGGTTTTTTTTTTTGTCTTTTTTAAAGGGCATTTGTCACGGTCTGTGACATTTGTAGCTAATATCTCCTTTCTTTGTTGACAGGTACGTTAAAACATCCACAGTTTGTCAAGCTGTGCAGTGCAAGCCTCTGTATTACACTGCAGCTTAACAAGTAGGGCAGGGGTCTTATTTTTTCTGTCGCTTATGTTAATTTTTATTTTATTTTTCCGTCCAGTGGCGTAGATTTAATTTTGTTAGTCTTATTTCGCTGCATGTTATTGCATTGTTGGTCAGACGCTGTGAATGAGTATCTAATGGGTCTGTGCCCTATGGTCTGTACCCCAAAGCCAGCCCTCAGTTCCTGCAATGAATACAGCTACGCACTGAAGATCAAGACCTGCAAGTGGAGCTCAGAACATATCCCATGTTCTATTCAACCTCCACTTCAATGGTAATGGCAGATTAAATGAAATTCCAAATATTTAGCTTTTGTAAGGTTGACCGGATACAATTGTCATTTAAAAAAGTGAAATCTATTTTAAGTATCATTCTTCTTGCTCTTTTTTTTTTTTTTCCCCTCCCAAATATTTTTTTCATTTAGGTTTACCGTAGAGGAATTCAGGCCATAACCTTAAGTGTCGATCTATGGATCAGTTATCTCAATTTCTTGAAAGAGACTTTAGATCCTGCTGACCAAGAGACCGGCGTCACTTTACGAGGGTAAGTCGTTGTCTGCAGTGGACACCGTAGCTTTTTACAGACTCTCTTAAAATTTTATTTTGCTTTTAATTTTTTAATTGCTTTACCAAATCTAATTGAAGTGACACTTTAAAACCCACCTTCATGGTGACATGGATGCACCAACCTGGAGACCTATTAAAATCAAAGCTCTCCTGTGCTTTGAAACAATCTGTGCCTTTCTTCAGCTTCTTAACGATGAATCTACTAGCTACACAGTCGTTTTGCGTTCTCTTGCATGAGATTACAACATGGGGGTCGGTGCACCAAGCAGTGTGATCATGTGAATTCATTGATCTTCTCATTTCCTTCCAATATCTGTGCAATGAAATGCCCCAGGCAAGTGTTGTGCATTCCATGAGAAGATTCATGTCTTCTTTAAACTTTGCTGCACTGATCAATACACAGCGCATCCACAAATAAAAACAGACCATACGGTTTCAGGGAAACAGTGTTTTCATTTTAGTAGTTATTTATAACAAATTGTAATTTCCATAAGATGCCCAGCAGTAACTGTAGAGTTGCAAAATGTCTTTAGAGACCTGTGTGGCTCTTTATCACTCAGTAAGAATAAAACATTCAAGCCAATTTTCACCCACATTGAAGAAATGCTTGAAAGCCTCTAATTTAAGTATCTGGAGGTTTTGACTGAAGTGATGGGGAGGACCTTGATTGGTTGAGGTTTTTGTCTAATTTATAGGACTGAACATTATGAGATTTACTGAATGGCCGTTTAACTCCACGTGCGCTTTCTCTAACCAGTCCCGGTTAACCACCTGGTTTCTCTTCCAGAACATTCGAGCACGCTGTGATGTCAGCAGGGCTAGATTTCCGGTCTGACCGGCTATGGGAAATGTATATTAATTGGGAAATGGAGCAGGAGAACCTGAGCGGTGTCACATCAATCTACAGTCGTCTTCTTGGTATTCCCACGCAGTACTATAGTAATCATTTTCAAAAGTAAGTTGAACAAACAGAATAAGACGTGCAGCCCGGAGATAACTTGCAAATTCACATTTGAATGCTGCTTTTTTTTTTTTTACTGATATGTTTATATGGTGGGTTTACGTGATGAACACCCGTTTAATCAAAGCCACGATTGTCCAGTCTTTGTCCTTTAGAAGTGGTTTGCTTAAAACGTGCATAATTCTCTGCCAGCTTATTCGCCGAGTGCACTTATTCAGAATGAGGTTAGTAAAAGGAACAAACATGTATTCATAACGCTATAGACCTAAATGGTGAATAGGGCCCCTAGGTCCATGAGGACGTCCAGCGTTGAATAAGTGCGATTTACGCCGTATAAATCGCGGAAGCGCCTCTAGTGGCTGTTAGGGAGACAGCCACTAGAGACTGGATCAACCCTGCAGTGTAAACATAGCAGTATCTTTTAAACTGCTATGTTTTCAGCTGCAGGGCTAAAACTAGGGTGACCTAGCACCCAGGCCACTTCATTGAGCTGAAGTGGTCTGGATGCTTCTAATGGTCTGTTAAATTATCATAAAGAACTCATTTTCTTTCTGATTTATAGTTTTGTGTGTCTGACATTTAAAGTACTTTTGTACCAATGTAGCAAAACTAGCTAGTTCGTAGTGTTGTACAAGTCAGAAAAATATCTATTTTTCACACCCTACTGCATAGTCACAGTAATCTCCAAGTAAACCTTATTAGTTCTAGCAAGTGGTGCAAAGTTATGCATAATGTCCACTAGAGGGACCCAACATTTATCATGAAGAGCACGTTAGTAACCCTTTCTCTGTGTGCAGTGCCCTTGTGAATTGAGCCTCATTTTCATTGACTTAAAGAAGGTAACTGTCTCTTTGACTAGGTTTTCCACCACAGCTGCGTCTAACCTTCTTTTGGGGAAGACTGTTTCAGTCCGTGAAGGAATAGGTGTAACCAGTGTCTAACTAGTTTGTCCCTACCCAGAATCTCAGCTGCTGTATGATCCATGTAAACTGAGTGACGTGAAAGCTTGAGATGTTGTGCAGACGTAGCAGTGCTCTTTGTACAGTTTGTGAACGTGATCTGCTGGTTGCTGCCCAGTTTAGTTTAAATTACTTTAATCACGCATGTTAATGAACAGTTCCCAAATTTGACCAGGATATTCTGGGTCTGAAAAATTATTGCCCAGACTCGGTGTCACAACCCTAACCTAGTGAGGCCTAATCTTATAAAATAGATTTAGGATTGTCCAGCCACAGTGGAGTATGTGCTGGTTCTCACACTGCTTCTTTTAACTTACCGATAGCTTCATAAAAAGCTCTCGGGCTGCATTATGTTATCTCACCCTTGTTTAGGGTAGTTTGTGCCTGCCCAAGTGGTTTTGTCATCCATATCTCAGCAGCTTTAACAGAACAAAATACAAACGTATAGGGGTGTCAGTGGGCCCTGAATTATGTTTAAAGAGGTCATTCTGATTAATTTTTCAATGTAGTCATTTAACGCTATCTTTCTATCAGAGTTTATAACTGGAGTTTCTCACAAATGAATAACCACCAACTCTCTGTCATCACTATGTATTAATATGGGCCTTGCTGATTAGAATCAACGTTGTCACTCACAATAATAAGAGCTTTTACTGCTCCCTAATATTTTTGTATCTGTATAGGTGAGCTTTTTTTTTTTTTCTTTTTTTTTTTTTTTTTAACATTCTTTTTAATAATTTAGCATTATTTGACCATGTTGTATTATATATTGAGTAGTTTAATGTTTTGCAGTCCTTGCCCTAGGTTGGGGGCAGAAACAGAAATGTGGGAAACTGTTTCCCGAGTAGTAGTTCAAGTAAATTTCTGCTCACAGTACTAATTGCTACGGCAACCCTTTACCATTCCCGGCAGAGTTGTAGGGCTAAATGTTGTCTCAATATGGTTGTGGCTCTTAACCCTTTCAGTGCTAGAGGGGTGATTGGCTATTAAATCTCTTCAAACACCAGTCTGTCATTTACAGTGTGAGAATTGTATGTACTTTGTTTTGTTTGGTTCTTGTCTTGGTTTTTTTTCCTACTCCTCATTTTTGTTTTTTTATCTAGAAAGCTGAATAGAGGTAGCAACAAAATAATGGCTCCTTTTTTCCCAAAGGAATCTGTGTAATTTCTGGATTGCTTGTTTTTTTTTCCCCAAGGTGCCTGTACTAAATCTGCATCGTTTCCAGTCTAACAATGCACTCCACTGACCTTAACAGATTAAGTATCGTACCATGCAGAGTGTTCATTGTCATGGGGTGTTGAAGGAGAATTTTCTCCTGGACATGAAATGCAGCTTTGACAGATTGGGTGATTAATAGTAGGTTGTATAACCTTCTTTTTCTATTTGAATAAGTATGACTTGCATAGTTTTAAATGCTCACTATTTGTCATTTTTTGTTTTACTCTCTTCAGATTTAAAGACCACATACAGACTCGTCTGCCAAGGAAGTTTCTGACAGATGACAAATTTCTAGAATTACGGACAGAGCTGGCTACAATGAATGAGCACGGCAGCTCCGTTACTGACCTTCCAAATGGGCTGGAGGAGATAAAAGACCCTGCAAAGGTGAGAAACCTCATGTGTCTAGATTTGATGTTTCTTTGCTAATGGTACTGCAACAAACTTTCCATAGTGGCACAAAACAGATTTGTACAGCACGAATAGTTCACTTCTCAGGTGGTTTGATGGTTTCCTTGATATATTTATATCATTTTAGCGCACTACAGAAATTGAGAACATGCGGCATCGAATCATTGAAGTCCATCAAGAGATCGTTAATTTCAATGAACATGAAGTGACCAAGAGATGGTCTTTTGAGGAAGGGGTATGTTTTCTTAATTAACTTATTCTTTGAGCTTGATGTTTCAGATACCTTTCTCAATTGTTTTGCTATCTGATTTATGGCCAGCTCTGCAAATTTCCGTGAAGTATGTGAATTGATGTATAGTGGTGTGTTTTTTTTTTTTTTTTTTTTTTTCCTTCACTTAGGAATGCATTTGCTATTTTTAACCCTTTTTTTTTATTTTATTTTTTTAAATCCTTATCTTTCTTATGAAAAGATAAAGCGACCATACTTTCATGTGAAACCCTTGGAGAAAGCGCAGCTAAACAACTGGAAAGAATATTTGGACTACGAGATTGAGAACGGGTCCCATGAACGCATAGTTATCCTCTTTGAAAGATGTGTAATCGCTTGCGCCCACTATGAAGAATTTTGGATCAAGGTAACCTATCCATTTTCCAGCTCATATCCATTTCCTCCTACCATAAATTAATGAATAGCCACTTGTGCAACTTTATATTTTTTTCCCTTTATTTTTTTTTCTCTTTATTTTGTGTTTTGTTTTATCTATAACTATATCTATTGCATTAGGGGATGGTCTGCTTGCAACCTGATTTGACTGCTGCATATACCAACAGCGTTGCCTCTCTACGCCCTTCCTTACAGAGTCTAGTCTAGTGGTTCAATAAAGGTGCTGATCGGGTTTAAAACCAGAACTTTATTGTTCACAAACACATTTATTTAGTTTTTCACTATGTTTGCTGGCTGGTATTAATGTACCTTTCTCCTCTGTTTAGTATGCCAAATACATGGAGAAGCACAGCATCGAAGGGGTAAGACACGTGTACAACAGGGCCTGCAACATCCATCTATTGAAAAAGCCTCAAGCTCATATACTGTGGGCTGCATTTGAAGAGCAACATGGTGAGAACACAATTTCTAGCTTTGTCCTAGAGAGCAAATCCTGATCACTGTTAAAGGATTACTCAAAGCTCCATGACCTCATTAGTGATATCTTTGGTCATTGTGCTTGGAGTCTATGTGAAGCATTAATGTAGAGAAATGCAAAGTTATGCACTTCGGGGTTAAGAATGCACAAGCAACTTACACACTAAATGGTAGTGCATTAGGGATAACCACACACGAGAAAGATGTGGGAATTGTTATAGACAACAAATTAGGCAGCAATGTCAATCTGCAGTTGCTAAAGCCAGTAAGGTTTTGTCATGTATAAATAGGGGCATATATTCTCGGGATGAAAATATAATTTTGCCTCTTTATAAATCGCTGGTAGGACCACACCTTGAATATGCTGTGCAATTTTGGGCACCTGTTCTAAAGAAAGATATCATGGCACTAGAAAAAGTGCAGAGACGAGCTACAAAATTGATAAAAGGAATGGAGCATTTTAGTTATGAAGAAAGGTTAAAAAAATTAAATCTGTTTAGTTTGGAAAAATGGCGCCTGAGAGGGGATATGATAACATTATACAGATATATTCGGGGCCAGTACAAACCTTTATCTGGAAATCTATTCATAAACAGGGCTATACATAGGACACTAGGTCACACATTTAGGCTGGAAGAAAGGAGATTTCATCTAAGGCAAAGGAAAGGTTTATTTACAGTAAGAGCAATAAGGATATGGAATTCTCTGCCTGAAGAGGTGGTTTTGTCAGTCACTACAAATGTTTAAACTTCAATTGGATAAATACTTACAAAAACATAACATACATGGATATAATTTCTAATTAGTGGGGTAACAGCTGGTTGATCCAAGGAGACATCTGACTGCTATTTTGGGGTCAAGAAGGAATTTTTTCCTAGTTTGTGGCAAAATTGGAAGCGCTTCAGACTAGGTTTTTTGCCTTCTTTTGGATCAACAGCAAAAACATATGTGAGGAAGGCTGAACTTGATGGACGCAAGTCTCTTATCAGCTATGTAACTATTTCAGTTTGTTAAAGCAAATTTAGAGATCCGTTTACGGTAATTTTTTTAGCCATTACTTGCCTTCAGTCCAGCACCACAATTTGCTCAGTAACGTGAGTGTTATAGTCCTATCTGCCCATTACAGCTCACGTAGTGCTTTACAGGTTACATTACAGTAGGAAGGTGCAGTAGGTATACACTATATTTTATATAGCCCTAACAGGTGGTGGTGGTGGTTTTTCCGTATTTTTTTTTTTTTTTGTTCCACATGTTTATTTTTTATATTAGCAGAAGATGATTTGCATGCCAATATTTAAGTCTTCAAAGAGAAACTGTGCACACAGTTACTGCTATAACTTATTGGAGTGGTTTTAGTACCTGGAGTCCTTTTGGTGCAGTCTTACCACTCGTTTTTTAAATGGTTAATGCTAAGAGTTCTCCGCAGCCCATCCCCCCCCCCTTTAGCATTGGGTTGCTGAGAGTGTCAGCTGACTGCTTTTCAGCCTATCATAGCTGCCCATTGCTGGAATAGATAGAAAGTGTGTAATTTTCGACTTGGCCATACCGCCAGCAGATGGCTGGGCTTTGGCCACTATAACTGAATGAGATGAGATTATGGTGCCTACAGTGTCCCTTTAATTTTATAGCTTGCATACTGCAATTTATTCTCCTTTTATAATGTGACCTCACGTTATGTACTTGTCTCTTATCCAGATAATGTGGAAGAAGCCAGACGCATTCTGAAAACACTGGAAGACTCTGTAGGTGATCTGGCAATGATTTGCTTACGTAGAGTTAATTTGGAAAGGAGACATGGAAACTTAAACGAAGCAGAGAATTTACTTACTCAGGCCATGAAAAATGCAAAATCTAACGGCGAATCTTCTTTTTATGCAATTAAACTTGCTCGCCACCTATTGAAAGTGCAGAAAGATACAGAGAAGGCAAGAAAAGTGTTGCATGATGCCATAACTAAAGACAAAGTAAGGCTTTCTCACTCTGCGCTCTTTGTATGTCTGTCCAAATGGTTTCATTTAAAGATCTGGCAATTATGATGATCAAAACAAAGTACTGTATGTCATTTCCAATTTAATGCATGTAGACAACAGTCCCTCTAAGCTGACGTTGCCTTCACATAACATTTTAGAGGTTTGGGTTTTTTTGGGGTTTCTTTTGTGTAGCTTTTGGAATTGTTGATTTGGCCCCTAATTTGCCCTTTTCTGTACAGGACAATGCAAAGCTATACCTCAATGTCGTTGAAATGGAATTCAGTGGAGACCTGAAACAAAATGAAACCAACATCTTGTCCGCTTTCGATAAAGCCATAAAAAGTACAATGGCCATCGCAACAAGAGTAAAGTTTTCACAGCGTAAAGTGGAATTTCTGGAAGATTTCGGTTTCGACATCAACAAGTAAGGCATATTTCATTATTAAAGCGGCACTGTCATGCCGAACTTTCCTTTCCCCAATCGATTACTCTTCTCTCCCTCTGTCAGGATCTGTTCTTCGTTTCTTCCTGTCTGCTCTAGTTTTCTTTAAAACACAAGACAAAGTAGGGACTATTGGTCTTACAGAGGTTTCCTACGCTGTGACCAGCAGAGGAGCAAAGTGTGCTTCATTTCCGGTGGTCAGAGCAATTTCCCCACAATTCTCACCTTTCTTCCATGTTCCCGTGAAGCCTCCTTTCACTTTTCCCGAACGTCCTGTCATTTTAGACAGAATGCTGACGAAACTACCGAATTGCGTCCTATCAGAATGAAAATGGTTTCTCCATTCGTGTTAGGACGCAATTCGTGACTTTGTTCGTATCTGAATTTTTAATTCTGTTACGATGAAAACAGAATAAAAAATTCTGAGTACTTTATTCAATTCAGTGATTTTTAAACTATGACATATGCTTCTTAAATTGGAGAGCTCATAGAATCTGCCAGGGTGGATTTGATTTAAATTGGATTTTAAAAGGCACTCTCTGGTCAACATAACGTCATCTAAATGAAATTGTTATGGAGCCAAGAGCCCCCTGGTGCGTTCTCACTTTACGAGATTAAGTGCTAATTGAACGGTTTAGCCCCAAAGGAAGTCTCCAGCGCCACTCAGCTTGCGAGATTGATTTTCAGGAAGTTCCGCTGTGCACGGGCGCCATTGTTAGGCAAGGGTGGTCAGCTGACACTGTAAGCCAACCAGTCGCTCTACATTCATAAAGTACATACCTTTTTAGATGTTGGTGTTCCTTTTAAATCACTAGTCAAACTCAAATTTAATCATGATTTTACACAAAAAGACTTATTCTTGGTTGTTGTAACATTTCAAATTTTCAATCAGATGATTTCATATTTAGCATAATAACTTTTCAGATTAGTTTAAGTTATATCAGAAATGATTTGTATATACCATTAGCAGGGATTGGTTAAGAGTCTGTTGTGCCTGTTGCTGAGGATTATGATGGGTCTAATTAGACAGAAGTGTCTTGTACCTTGTGTGGATGGTGTCAGAGGGAAACTCTCAGCATGCGTTTCTAAGAAATCACTAATAAATAAATTACTAATCTCTGATTTTCATCTCTCAGACAAGTTTTATCTGTCCATATTACAAGCCCCATAGCTTTCACTCATCAGACTCTCAATCCTGTCTTCCCTCTTTACTAGCAGGCAGAGCTGTTCCTTTTGAGGAAGGAATACATTTGTAAATTGGATACACTGAAATCCCCCTTTCTTTTCTAGGTTGTTGACTGCCTATGATGATCATCAGAAACTATTAAAAGAACAAGATCTCCAGAAGAGGAAAGCTGAAAATGGGTAAATTTCCTTATTTCTGTATAAACAGAGTTCTAAAAGGAGCAGATGGGCAATATCTGGAAACCAGATACAGAGAAGGAATAACTGCTAAAACATTAGATTGTTGGCTTCTAATGGTTCCGATATGTTTCACAGCATAGAATGGCTGGAAAAGTATTTGAAAGGTAATTGAGGAATATTATTCCTTGAGAAGAACATGGTTATCGGCAATAATCCGCACGGGTTTATGAAGCGCAGGTCATGTCAAACTAACTTGATTGCGTTCTTCGAAGGAGTAAGTAGAAGTATAGATCAGGGTGTTGTAGTGGATGTGATCTATTTGGATTTTGCCAAAGCATTTGATACGGTTCCTCACAATAGATTATTGTTCAAACTCAAAGAAATCGGTCTAGATGAAAGGGCTTGTTCTTGGGTAGAACATTGGCTTAAAAATAGAGTACAAAGAATTGACATTAATGGTAAATTTTCAAGCTGGACAGAGGTGGCAAGTGGTGTCCTTCAGGGTTCTGTCCTGAGACCTCTTCTATTTAACATGTTTATAAATGATCTTGAAAAAAGCATTGGAAGTCATGTTCAGTATTTGCAGATGACACAAAACTCTGTAAAGTAATACAATGTGAGCAAGATATTACCTTGATGCAGAGGGATTTATATAAACTGGGGGACTGGGCAATGAAATGGCAGATGAAATTTAATGTAGAAAAATGCAAAGTTATGTACTTTGGCGTCAAGAATGCACAAGCAACTTATCCCTTATTCGCTTCCATTAAGGGTATAACAACAACACGAGAAGGACTTAGGAATTGTTATAGACAACAAACTATGCAACAATGTGCAGCTGCTAAGGCCAATAAGGCATTGTCATGCATGAAAAAGGGCATTCATTCTCGGGATGAGAATATTATTTTGCCTCTTTATAAATCACTGGTAAGACCACATCTTGTATATGCTGTGCAATTTTGGGCACATGTTCTAAAGAAGGATATTATGGCACTGGAAGGAGTGCAGAGGCGGGTTACAAAATTAACAAAAGGAATGGAACATTTCAGCTATGAAGAAAGGTTAACAAATTTAAACCTGTTTAGTTTAGAAAACCTTTGCCTCAGAAGGGATATGATAACATTATACAAATATATCCGGGGCGAATACAGACCATTGTGTGGAAATCTAGTCACAAACCAGACTTTACATAGGACACAAGGTCATGCTTTTAGACTGGAAGAAAAAAGATTTTGTCTAAGGCAAATTTTTTTTTTTTTTTTTTTTCTGTAAGAACAATAAGGATGTGGAATTCTCTGAACATCTGTACGAACACTGATAAAACCACTTCAGGCAAACAGCAACTAGATGCATACTTGCAAAACAGAATATTCAAGGATATAATCTTTCAATGTAGGGTAATAACTGCTTGATCCAAGGATAAATCTGACTGCCATTCTGGGGTCAAGAAGGATTTTTTTTTCCTAGTTTGTTGCAAAATTGGAAGTGCTTCAAACTGGGTTTTTTGCCTTCTTTTGGATCAACAGCAAAAAACGAATGTGAGGAAGGCTGGACTTGATGGACGCAAGTCTCTTTTCAGCTGTGTAACTATGTAGCATGGCAGACAGATGGTAATATAAAGAACTTAACAGAAACAAAGCCACACTGGAAATATAAGAAACTGATTTCTTCACTTGTCAATACCCAAGTTAGAATACTTACACATCTGCATCAATCGTAATCCCCTTTTCCTTGTTAAATCCATATCTTTATCCTGTCTGCAGCTTGGAACAACCTGATGCAAAGCGAGCACATATGGAGGAAATGGCAGCAGTTGCTTCCACTCCAGCAATTCACCAAACAGCTGCAACTCCTGGCAATTACAACTATGCCAACTGGTATCAGGTAAGATCTCCTCATTTGGTGACCGCATTTTGTAATTTTCTTTCCTGGATTGTTGTAAAGGCACACATACAAGGCAAGAGCGGAGGTACACCGATTCAGATGTTTAATTTAGCAGGTGTTATTAAGCTCTGGAGCTCAGCGATTAGATGACCTGGAGGGTTTTTCCCAGGTGTTAATTTGGCCTAAAAAGCACCACTTCCAGGTCTATTTAAAACCTCTCTGGTGTAAGCCCACATGATAAATTCACAACTGAAACAGGCAGTAATGCAAGTGCCAGCCTAATTTCTACAGTTATTTACCTGTACCGATAGTCTCTGAAAATGTAAAGCTCGTAATTTTACAATGTCTCTGTGCCTTATATAGTTAAAATTGTGTGTATGTATAGCTATCTTGCCAGCAACACTGCTTTGATGGGTTACAAATGGAGAAATGTGATTGGGGCTATTAATCTCTATTCCCCACAAATTATGAAACTGTGGTCTCATTAGACTTGTCTTTAACGGTTAATATGACATCTAGGGTCTAAAGGAACACTTCAGTGCCCAATTTGAAATTACTGTTTAGTGGATATACCCCAATGAATACATGCATTTTTTTTTATTTTTTTTTAAATGCATGTATTAGTTGGGATACATTTTAAGAGCTTGCAAAGGCTGCAGTTCTTATGATTGCAGCCTTTGCAAGCCCATTGAGAAGCTGGAGGTACTGATCTTTGTGAGAGAAGGCAGGCTCATTTGCCACTTCCGTTAGCTATGGGGAACTTAAAGGAGGCTGCAAATCTCCCTGTTTGACAGCCAGGTAAGGTGTTCCATATTTTATTTATAAAAGTGCAGATTTCTCATAGAAACTGTCTCTTTAACAAACTGGACTTTAAAATAAAATACTCCTCACCCATCCCATAAAGTACTTCGGCAAGCTGAAGTGAATTTGGGACGTGGAGTGGACCTTTAAACTGCTCCTGTTTAAAAGTGCTGGTCTCTAGGTTTTCTGAAACTAAAAATAAAAGAAATGACGTTTGTCATTACAATGTCTGGTTTTGCTTATAAAACATATTTCTGTTCACAGTACAACTACCAGAATTACCCGAACACCTGGAATTACGGACAATATTATACCCCGCCATCCACATGAGGGACTCTCTTCCTTTGTTCCAGAGTTAGGTTAAGAACTAGTGTTCACCAGGAGTGTTTACGAAGGAAACCGCAAGAATTATTTTTATTCCCCGTGGTCTTAGTTTTTTGGGAAAATTATCTGCAAGTAAACACTTACCAAGCACAGAACATCATTTTCATATTCTGCTCCGAAATGTTCCCTGGTTTTTCTCCCCACCTCTGTTCTTTAAGTCCACAGAAAGAAAGTTTGATAATTGACATATTTTCCTGCTTTTTCAAAGAAAATATGTAAACCAATGTGTGCCCCAATTCTTGTCTCTACAATACTGGTTTTTTTTTTTTGTTTGTTTGTTTTGTGGCTTCTCCCCCACCCCCATTTAGGGCGTCAGAAAATTGTTAAAAAGGGAACTACACCAATTAGAGAGGACGTGGGTGGGGTGGCTCTGATTTTGTTTTTAAGCTATTTCTAGGTTTACAGAAATGCTCTTCTCTCACTCTTTGCAAAAATTTAACAGATTTGTCATTTATTAATAAATAATGTGCAAATCTCTATCATTTTTTTTTTTCTAAATGTACAGATGAGTTTGTGTTCATGACCTATATATTAGGTACGTTTGTACGATATGTTTCTGTAGCCAAACGGTGGAAATTGTTCATAAAAGTATTGTACAACTCTACGTTTAACACACCCGTATCTATTTTTCTGTTTCATATAGGTGCCAATTTGTATAAAATGTTTTTGAATGCTGTATTCTTGAAATAAAGTTCTCCATGTGGCTGAGTTTGAAATAACGGTCTCATCTCGACTTGGTTTTTATGCTATTGTGTACTATGCCAGTATGGAATTTGTATAAAAAGAGCCAAGAAAGTAACTCTCTCAGAAAATGAATGGGACTCCATTTATTTTCATTTTGATACAGGATCTAGAAAGGCTGCTAATTGTGACAGAATTATTCAGTCATTGGTCCTTGAGGGGTTGAAAATTCATGAAAACGAGAAGTGTACACTTTATAGCATGTAAAGTCTAGACATGATTGTACGCCGTTCACTGTAAGCTCGATAACAGCCTCTGCCGTACTTCCTTTTCCTCTTGGCAACTCCCGGTGCCCTGTGAGTGGTGGATTTGATTAAAGGAGCACTATAGGATCAGGAACACAAACATGTATTCCTGACCCTATAGGGTTAAAACCACCATCGAGCCCCCCTGGGCCCCTCATGCCGCTCTAAAAATAGCAAAATCTTACTTGTATTCAAGTCTGGAGCAGTAAGCTCTTGCTCTGTTTCCTTTAGACCTGCCTGCTGACAACAGCAGAAGTGGTAGCCTGATCCAATCACAATGCTTCCCCATAGGATTGGCTCAGACTGACAAAGAGGCAGATTAGGGGCAGAGCCAGCATGATTCAAACACAGCCCTGGCCAATCAGCATCTCCTCATAGAGATGAATTGAGTCAATGAATCTCTATGAGGAAAGTTCAGTGTCTGCATGCAGAGGGAGGAGACACAATGTTTTGATGCATTTAAGGCAGCCATGACCCAGGAAGGAAGTGGCCAGTGAAGTTATCACTAGGCTGTAATGTAAACACTGCATTTTCTCTGAAAAGACCGTGTTTACAGCAAAAAGCCTGAAGGTAATGATTCTACTCACCAGAACACATTCAATGAGCTGTAGTTATTCTGGTGACTATAGTGTCCCTTCAATACCTGATGTAATTAGACATTTAAAAGAACATGCTCCATTGAAACACAATTTTTGTTAATTTTTTTTTTATTTATTTTTTTTATATACCCCCAATGTAAGAAAGTAATAGCTGTGGATTTCTTGGCTGCAGCATTTTTGCAAGACTTCGCCTTTTTCCTTAGTATTGATCTGACTGGGTAATGACCAGAGGCATAGCAGGCCCCCTGTTTACACGGTTAATGGTCAGTTTTGTGTCTGACTTCTTACATACCATTATGTATGAACATGTAAGACTACAGCTACCTAAAGCACCAGCAGCCAACCTTACTCCCACAGACCATAAAGTGTCCGGTATGAAGAAAAAGAAAAAGTTATACTAAAATGTTTGAAAACGCTCCTATTTACATGCATGGTAGGTATGGAAACTAACTCTTGCTTGCCCATGCACGGCATTGTGTGTGAGCTGTCAGAGGAAAATTGCCAGAAAGATGAGGTGGGGTTTGTATTACTGTAATGGCTTTTACTGGAACCTAGTAGCTGTCACTTGTTATTAATTTAAAATATTAAAGAATCCACCTAAATGAACACTTCCTGCACCAGAACCACTACAGCTCCATGGCATGCCCCCAGGTTAGGAAAGCACTGACTGGGTCAGTCGGATGTTGCTCCTTGAAGCTGGAAGTGTCACCTAGTAGGAGAGGAGCCTTGCAGCCTGTCAAACCCTTACTGAATGCTTTGACCCATAAGCAGGCTAAGGTATTCCAGGCATAACGACCATTACAGGGGACTGTGGTAACCCTAATTGCTGGAATGCTGTTTTCTTTTAAATTTAGATTAAAAGATTTAGTCAATGATACAAATCGGGTTTAGATGCAAACACTGGAAATAAAGAGGAAAAACAAATGTTAATTTCTCCTCCTCAATACTGACTGCCAGGTGTAAAGGGCGGAGCTTATAGCAATGATTGACAGGGAGCTAAGATGGAGGCGGCTCTCTATACTGACTGCCAGGTGTAATGGGCGGAGCTTATAGCAATGATTGACAGGGAGCTAAGATGGAGGCGGCTCTCTCTATACTGACTGCCAGGTGTAATGGGCGGAGCTTATAGCAATGATTGACAGGGAGCTAAGATGGAGGCGGCTCTCTCTATATTGACTGCCAGGTGTAAAGGGTGGAGCTTATAACAATGACTGACAGGGAGCTAAGATGGAGGCGGCTCTCTCTATACTGACTGCCAGGTGTAATGGACGGAGCTTATAACAATGATTGACAGGGAGCTAAGATGGAGGTGGCTCTCTCTATACTGACTGCCAGGTGTAAAGGGCGGAGCTTATAACAATGATTGACACGGAGCTAAGATGGAGGCGGCTCTCTCTATACTGACTGCCAGGTGTAAAGGGCGGAGCTTATAACAATGACTGACAGGGAGCTAAGATGGAGGCGGCTCTCTCTATACTGACTGCCAGGTGTAGGGCGGAGCTTATAACAATGATTGACAGGGAGCTAAGATGGAGGCGGCTCTCTACTGACTGCCAGGTGTAGGGCGGAGCTTATAACAATGATTGACAGGGAGCTAAGATGGAGGCGGCTCTCTCTATATTGACTGCCAGGTGTAGGGCGGAGCTTATAACAATGATTGACAGGGAGCTAAGATGGAGGTGGTTCTCTCTATACTGACTGCCAGGTGTAATGGACGGAGCTTATAACAATGATTGACAGGGAGCTAAGATGGAGGTGGCTCTCTGTATACTGACTGCCAGGTGTAAAGGGCAGAGCTTATAACAATGATTGACATGGAGCCAAGATGGAGGTGGCTCTCTCTATACTGACTGCCAGGTGTAATGGGCGGAGCTTATAGCAATGATTGACAGGGAGCTAAGATGGAGGCGGCTCTCTCTATATTGACTGCCAGGTGTAAAGGGTGGAGCTTATAACAATGACTGACAGGGAGCTAAGATGGAGGCGGCTCTCTCTATACTGACTGCCAGGTGTAATGGACGGAGCTTATAACAATGATTGACAGGGAGCTAAGATGGAGGTGGCTCTCTCTATACTGACTGCCAGGTGTAAAGGGCGGAGCTTATAACAATGATTGACACGGAGCTAAGATGGAGGCGGCTCTCTCTATACTGACTGCCAGGTGTAAAGGGCGGAGCTTATAACAATGACTGACAGGGAGCTAAGATGGAGGCGGCTCTCTCTATACTGACTGCCAGGTGTAGGGCGGAGCTTATAACAATGATTGACAGGGAGCTAAGATGGAGGCGGCTCTCTGTATACTGACTGCCAGGTGTAAAGGGCAGAGCTTATAACAATGATTGACATGGAGCCAAGATGGAGGTGGCTCTCTCTATACTGACTGCCAGGTGTAAAGGGCAGAGCTTATAACAATGATTGACAGGGAGCCAAGATGGAGGTGGCTCTCTCTATACTGACTGCCAGGTGTAAAGGGCTGAGCTTATAACAATGATTGACAGGGAGCTAAGATGGCGGTAGCTCTCCAAGGACTGACAGGGAGCTGAGATGGAAGCTTTATTCAGGTCTTATCTTTATGCACCCACTGTATTATAACAGCAACTATAACGTTATCAGGAATTTAAAGGGACACTATAGTCACCAGAACAACTACAGCTCAACGTATTTGTTGTGATGAGTATAATAATTTCCTTCAGGTTTTTTGCAGTAAACACTGTCCTTTCAGAGAAAATGCAGTGTTTACATTACAGCCTAGGGATACCTCCACTGGCCACTCCTCAGATGGCTGCTAGAGGTGCTTCCTGGGGCAGTGCTGCACATTGTGACTGACATTCAGTGTCTCCACCCTCTGCATGGAGACACTGAACTTTCCTCAGAGATACAAAAGAGAAGTCCTGCGCTCACTCCCATCACTACTGGGCCGGCAGCAATCAGTACAGTACACATCAGTCCCAACATATAGTAAAAACCAAAGAAAAGAAAAAAAAAGTTACTTGTGCTCTCTCCTTAATCCCCATGTATATTTAGACAAATGGAGGTCATTTAGTTGCTCCAATGGCCACTGGAGGGAATGCCCGCCTGCCAACGTCAAGGCAGACCACCCCCTAAGCGGGCCCTACACTGACCCTTCAGCCTGCTTCCTTGAGCTTCTGGCAAAGATAACTGAGACAGAGAGGGGTATTTTTTATATATACCCATATATACTTATTAACCCTTAGTAGGGAACACGTGGGATGGGCGGCAGCATTGTAACAAGGCTGTGTGATACAAAAGTAAATACAAATACAAAAAGAGAAGTCCTGCGCTCACTCCCATCACTCCTGGGTCGGCAGCAATGACTCCAGTACACATCAGCCCCAATATGTAGTAAAAACCAAAGAAAAGCTTAGGGGGGTCTGCTTTGACGTTGGCAGGCGGGCATTCCCTCCAATGGCCATTGGAGCAACTAAATGATCTCCATTTGTCTAAATATACATAGGGATTAAGGAGAGAGAGCAGGCTTTCTTTTCTTTGGTTTTTCCTCAGAGATGCCTTGATGTTTCCAGTTTGGCTACTTGTCCCAATTCTTTCTTTAGTAAATAACCCTCATAGTGTAGCAATTTGCAGAAATCACACAGCTTTTACACTCGCCTCTTCAGTATCTGATGTCAGGGCAGGAGCTCCCCCCCATCCCTAATACATTGAAATAAAGCCTCACCTTTATTAAAAACAGATTACGGAAAACAATATTTCTTAAGAACAGTAGTTTCACTAAATTCTTTTATTAAATATTGATACAATATAACCATAAAAGAACTTATTTAATATCAGCACAAATGCAAACTCACAAGGCTGCTTTAAAAATGATATTGGAGCAGACATCAAAAAAAAGGGAGGCCCAACCAATTCAGTTTTCAGAAAGTATAAAAATGTAGGGTTGTAAAAGAAAAAGAAAACTGACTGCATTCTACATTTCTTCCAAATTATTAAGTAATTTACACTTAGACAAAACATTAAACCGGTCATTTAATGCACAAGTGAAATCCGGTTTGCCTATTACAGACAGAAGCACAATGAACCATGGACATTAAACATTTAAAGCAGGCCTGAGTAAAAAATAAAACTCCTCTTGGTGGCAATTTATAGTCAGTTAATATGTAATATAAGATGGAGTCCACAAACAGGCAGACACAACGCCTCCATTCATGGAGGTATCCCATAAATGTCAACGAGTGGCTGCACACTAGGGATTATGGGAAGCCAACTACCACTTCTACACTGGAAGGGGGAAGATTATAATATCGGGTTAGTAAATATCGGAATCTACACAATCAGCATTATGCATAGGTTGTGGGTGACATCCATTTTCCAAGAGAAATAAAAATGTTTTACACATGAAGCAGCTCACAACATTCACCTGTTACTCTGCTGCTTTCAATTTGTATCTGCGTGGTTTCTCTTTACCTTGTGTCTCAGATCTAGCACTGAACGAAGGATCTATTGCCATGTTTATCTGTACACAGAAACATAGAAAGGGAAATGCAATAACCGGGACATACCCCTGTTATTCTCCACATTGGGGAGTAGGCTCAGATATGTGTACTTTGTGGGCAATAAAATGTTTACAAGGCAAACTGCTCCCAGATGTACAGATGTGGTAAATGTCATGCCATTGGCACCAATGCCATCAGAATCCCAAATAGGAAACGGGCTGTAATATCAAGATGCAGGTCCACAGACAGATTCCATGCCGTAAGGCTATTTGATATATGGATTAATAAAAGGGGAAGGGGGCGAGGGGGCACTGTTCAATAAATACTTTCTTTCACTTCTACCCTCAAGATGTCTGGTTTTCCGGTTACCCATCTGTTACTTCCTACTAATTTCAAAATTCATACACCATTTCTTTCTTCTCCTTTTATTCAATATTAAACCTCAGCTTTTAATTATATTTTTAACACTATATTATTTCCTCTATACAATATTTCTGTTACCATTCCACTTCAATAGCGGTGAGACGTACAGACCTTTACCGACTGCTACAGAACTGGCTTTATGTGTAGTCCCCATAAACTGGAAATTGGTGGCATTTAATAAGGACTTGAGATTTTAATTACTATTAATTCTACCAGGTCAGTGATTGAAACCACACATGGCAAGCAGGTGTGAGCGTGCCTATTTGCTGTGTAAGTGCCAAGAGGGTTGTCCAATTAAATATGCCATTACCCTCAAGCACAATAAATATCAGAGTATACAAATTGTATGTCAAAGTTATTGTTGGAAGGCTTCCAAGGAAAGGCTGCCATATTAATAAGACCTATAAATGCCTCTAACTTAGAGAGCCGTTGATGTTTGAAAGCATAGCACAAACGGCCCAGATTTGATTAGTTACAGCTGCTAAGGTCAAGGGCAAAATCTTATCAAAAAGATGGTACTGCTTAACCCGCTCAATATCCTGATCAACACAAATTCTTAAACGAGCGAGTGCATTTATCGCACTGTCCATTCCTCTGCAGTCCTCTACATACTTTTCAGGATCTTGTGTGGACATCACTACCTCCTCTCTGGTGTATGATGCTACTTTTACAGTGCCATCATTTTTGGGGCTACTTTGAAGATCAGCTGTTTCCATGACATGAGCTCCATGTTCCTCCAAGACCTCTTGCACGTTTGTAGACTGCGTCACAACTTCCACTTCCCGCTCCTGAATCATATTTTCCTCTCCATCTTCTTCCTCTCCTGCTGACTGTTCTAATTCTACAACTGCATCCTCCAGACCCGATGATGCCATGACCAAGGTCTCGTGCTCCTCTACTGTAGTAGGTGCCAAAATAATCATCCCACTGTGCTTTTCCGCAGCCTGGTTTATCAAAACCCTCGCCTCATCTTCCACCGATGTCGTGGTTGCAATGATTGGAAGGATTACTAGGTTTGCACCGGCTGATTCCACTAGGTCCTGAATAAGGAAATCTTTATCTGTAATGACTAAGTCATCTGGTTCCAGCAGATCTAGAATGCCTGAAGATTTAGTAATGTCTCTTATTGATGCACTCCCAGAATACAAAGGGCTTATAAAAATAACTGCTCCATGAGGAGCTATCCCCAGCAAGCCCTTGCATGTAGTTTGGCTGTTGTAATACGTGTATAAAGGAGAGGTTGTGTTCTCTGTGTTGCTTGTCTGTACTTTAACTTCGGCACAATGCAAAATGACCCTGGCACGCGGATACCAAGCCTTAAAGCAATCTGGAACATCTTGACTTCCATTTTCTCGGCTCCGCCATAGAGGTACTTCACCAAGTACAAGGTACAAATAATTAGCCCACGTGATGATAATCCTGGTAACCCTGGATTCGGAAATGTTAAACCTCACAGCCAAATCCTGGTCAAAGAAGCCCTGGCGAACTTTGCATAAAAACATGAAGAACTGGTCAATCATTGCCAAGGATTCTTCCTCTAAATTGGAACCTTTATTAACACTCAAATCTCCCTCCTGTTGACAGTGTTTCCATTTCACCATGTTATCATCTGCCGGAGTCAGAGTTGAAAAAACATCTTTTAAGGTGGCGTAATCTTTGAACCCGGTGTAAAAATGTATAAGGCTTGAGTCAGTGGAAAACCGTTCCAGGGAGAATATATTTTTTTCCATGGCAGCATTGCGTTGCTGTAACCTCCCAATTTCCTCCCGAGCTGCATGTAGCATCTCGGTGTCTGTCATGGGAGGGAGGTCGTAACAGTGGTCAAGGACTGATGTCGTCCATACTATTGGGACAGACTGCTTTGTTTTCTGTGCTGGAGTTTGAGAAGGCAAAATTGGCTGGAGTGTGTTCTTACTGACATTATTGCTGTGGAAGACAAGCAAGATACGTTTTATTTCATGAATGTACTGTATGACACTACAATAGCAATTACAGGGCAGTACAACTCTACAGAACCTCAAGTACAAAGTCTCAAGTTTTTTTTTAGATTCATAGAAAGACTAAATGCAAATCACCATATATGAGTCATCATTGGCAGAGGGCTGAATGTTAGCATTTTATTTAGCCAACAAGAATGCAAGAGACATGAAAACCCAACTATTGTATTGGTTGTATAAACCTCGGTCCTGAGTTCTTGTGATGAACAGAATGTATAGAAAAAAGAATAACTAACCACAAACAATGATGTATAGATAATGCTTTTACTTCCCAGGTTGGGAATATGATAAGCTTAGCTAAATAATACATATATTAAACTTTATTATCCATGCAAAGGCTGCTGTCTCCATCACGGATACAGCACCATGTACGAACTACACAGAAACATCATTTTTCACAGTGAGTTTATCTCTAATGAATACATATGGCAAATATTGTCCAATTATAGAAAGCTAAACTATATGGCAATGATCAACAAACTAATATCTGAACCCGTCTATTCCTCAACGTCTCAGCAGGAATGAGAACAAGCAGCACAGGGAATGATTTATTCTGATACTGTATCTTTCAGCCAGGAGAATAAACAGCAGCTACAAACGTATATAATGGATGTCTGGGATCAGGATAATGTGCCTGTAATAAAGGGCTTTTGGAATGAAGTAACAAGTAAAGTGTTTTATTGCACGTTCCACCAATTATCAGTGGTTTTTGTTGTTGTTGTTTTTTTTAAATAAATCACGAATGGAGTTTACTGCAGGTGCTATGTGTTGTCCCGACTGGGATACTCTACTCTAGTGTGTCCTTCTCCCTGTTGCAATTTACACCGAGAAAAACAACAATAATTATTTCAGCCGGAATGAAATGGATCCACCATTACCCTAAGTTTTTCTTTGGGGATGGTGTTTGCTGCTCCATCAGTTCATCCGTCGTCCATTGAAATATACACGGGACGCTGGTTGGTTTTAGATTCCTCTTTCCGGTTAATGTTCTCACAAAATCCGATGGCAGAAAGTGTTTGGAGCAGACACGAGTGCAGCTAGACACCTAAAGCACAAAAAGAAAAAACAGGAAATGTAAAACATTGGAGTCCAATGGAGATCAAACAGAACCACTGCAGATTAATGTCACAAACTACTTTGGCCTTAAAAAAAAAAAAAAAAAAAAAACTTACAACAATTTTCACTTTACTGAATAGCCCTGAGTATCGCTTAAAAAAAAAAAAAAAGAAAGAATTCTGTTAAATTCGCAGAACTGGTCCCTTTGCTCAATAGACAAATAAACCAGGGATACACAGATTATCAGTTTTGCCAATGTTCAACACTTTACCGATAAACTACTGTAATATACTGGGCAGGCTGAGAGTGATAGGAGTGTGATTGCTCTTAGCATTTTAAGTTAATGCCAGATTTGTGTATAAATTGTGTTGCTTTTTCAAAACTTTAAAATGTAAAGAATATCGGAACCAGTTTTCGGCAATTGGCCTGAAAGGCAACGGATAGTCAGCATTGGCTCTAAAAACAAATGAGATCAGTTGATCTCTAAGGAAAAATACATGCAAAGCTGTGCATTCTAGTGTATATTTTCCATTACTTTGATAAATGCAGTGCCACATTGAATTCACCTTAAAACTTGGTCCTGGCTCTCTACGGATCCTGTTCAACCAGTCCCGGTGTCTCCGGGGCTCCACGTGGATAGCAGGTATTCTATGAAAAGAAATCTTCTTATCCACATTATAGCGAGAATCACTGTTACAAAATGGGACGCAGCAATGGTATGCAGCCATGGAGGGTGGAAAATGGGGTCTTCAAAAGTCCTAGAACATGCCTGAGGAAGAGAACTAATTGATAAAATGCAGTCAAGATTGAAAATGGCAATATTTCGCTAATAATTTTAAATGTTTGAAAAATCTAATCAACTAATCTACTGTTATTACTTACTACAGTATAATAGCAACATTGTTGCTATTGTGAATTGTTTTCAATTCACACTTTTAGTGACTAAACCCCACTGCTGATCCAGAAAGAAGATCACACCAAGATCTCTCGAGGGCTCTGTAAAGACACACCTATTACCACAATCCATACAATTTAGCCATGAGCCCAGAACTCCCAAATCCCCATTATAACACTGTTTATTCACACAGCTTGCTGTCAACATCCCTAAAATCAGGTCCCACCCAATTTCTCTCCATGTCTTCACAGATATATATATATATATATCCCCCTATGAAGGCTATATGTTGGCCATTCCCCTATACACAGTCTCCTGTACAGGTTACATAGAAACACAGGTCTCATATGCTGATATTGCAGCTATATTAGCTCTATACACACACAGTCTCATGGACACACACTGAGCTATATTAGCTCTATACACACAGTCCCACTGACACACACTGAGCTATATTAGCTCTATACACACAGTCCCACTGACACACACTGAGTTATATTAGCTCTATACACACAGTCCCACTGACACACACTGAGCTATATTAGCTCTATACACACAGTCCCACTGACACACACTGAGCTCTATTAGCCCTATACACACACAGTCCCACTGACACACACTGAGCTATATTAGCTCTATACACACACAGTCCCACTGACACACACTGAGCTATATTAGCTCTATACACACACAGTCCCACTGACACACACTGAGCTATATTAGCTCTATACACACACAGTCCCACTGACACACACTGAGCTCTATACACACAGTCCCACTGACACACACTGAGCTATATTAGCTCTATACACACAGTCCCACTGACACACACTGAGCTATATTAGCTCTATACACACACAGTCCCACTGACACACACTGAGCTCTATACACACAGTCCCACTGACACACACTGAGCTATATTAGCTCTATACACAGTCCCACTGACACACACTGAGCTCTATACACACAGTCCCACTGACACACACTGAGCTATATTAGCTCTATACACAGTCCCACTGACACACACTGAGCTCTATTAGCTCTATACACACACAGTCCCACTGACACACACTGAGCTCTATACACACAGTCCCACTGACACACACTGAGCTATATTAGCTCTTTACACACACAGTCCCACTGACACAGACTGAGCTCTATTAGCTCTATACACACACAGTCCCACTGACACACACTGAGCTCTATTAGCTCTATACACACAGTCCCACTGACACACACTGAGCTCTATTAGCTCTATACACACAGTCCCACTGACACACACTGAGCTCTATTAGCTCTATACAAACAGTCCCACTGACACACACTGAGCTCTATTAGCTCTATACACACAGTCCCACTGACACACACTGAGCTCTATTAGCTCTATACACACAGTCCCACTGACACACACTGAGCTCTATTAGCTCTATACACACAGTCCCACTGACACACACTGAGCTCTATTAGCTCTATACACACAGTCCCACTGACACACACTGAGCTCTATTAGCTCTATACACACACAGTCCCACTGACACACACTGAGCTATATTAGCTCTATACACACAGTCCCACTGACACACACTGAGCTCTATTAGCTCTATACACACACAGTCCCACTGACACACACTGAGCTATATTAGCTCTATACACACAGTCCCACTGACACACACTGAGCTCTATTAGCTCTATACACACACAGTCCCACTGACACACACTGAGCTATATTAGCTCTATACACACACAGTCCCACTGACACACACTGAGCTATATTAGCTCTATACACACAGTCCCACTGACACACACTGAGCTATATTAGCTCTATACACACACAGTCCCACTGACACACACTGAGCTATATTAGCTCTATACACACAGTCCCACTGACACACACTGAGCTATATTAGCTCTATACACACACAGTCCCACTGACACACACTGAGCTCTATACACACAGTCCCACTGACACACACTGAGCTATATTAGCTCTATACACACACAGTCCCACTGACGCACACTGAGCTCTATTAGCTCTATACACACAGTCCCACTGACACACACTGAGCTCTATTAGCTCTATACACACACAGTCCCACTGACACACACTGAGCTATATTAGCTCTATACACACACAGTCCCACTGACACACTGAGCTCTATACACACAGTCCCACTGACGCACTGAGCTATATTAGCTCTATACACACAGTCCCACTGACACACACTGAGCTATATTAGCTCTATACACACAGTCCCACTGACACACACTGAGCTATATTAGCTCTATACACACACAGTCCCACTGACACACACTGAGCTCTAATAGCTCTATACACACAGTCCCACTGACACACACTGAGCTATATTAGCTCTATACACACACAGTCCCACTGACACACACTGAGCTCTATTAGCTCTATACACACACAGTCCCACTGACACACACTGAGCTCTATTAGCTCTATACACACACACAGTCCCACTGACACACACTGAGCTCTATACACACAGTCCCACTGACACACACTGAGCTATATTAGCTCTATACACACAGTCCCACTGACACACACTGAGCTCTATTAGCTCTATACACACAGTCCCACTGACACACTGAACTCTATACACACAGACCCACTGACACACACTGAGCTCTATTAGCTCTATACACACACAGTCCCACTGACACACACTGAGCTCTATTAGCTCTATACACACAGTCCCACTGACACACACTGAACTCTAATAGCTCTATACACACAGTCCCACTGACACACACTGAGCTATATTAGCTCTATACACACACAGTCCCACTGAAACACACTGAGCTCTATTAGCTCTATACACACACACACACAGTCCCACTGACACACACTGAGCTCTATACACACAGTCCCACTGACACACACTGAGCTATATTAGCTCTATACACACACAGTCCCACTGACACACACTGAGCTCTATTAGCTCTATACACACAGTCCCACTGACACACACTGAACTCTATACACACAGACCCACTGACACACACTGAGCTCTATACACACAGTCCCACTGACACAGACTGAGCTCTATACACACAGTCCCACTGACACACACAGAGCTATATTAGCTCTATACACACAGTCCCACTGACACACACTGAGCTCTATACACACAGTCCCACTGACACACACTGAGCTCTATACACACAGTCCCACTGACACACACTGAGCTATATTAGCTCTATACACACAGTCCTACTGACACACACTGAGCTATATTAGCTCTATACACACAGTCCCACTGACACACACTGAGCTATATTAGCTCTATACACACAGTCCCACTGACACACACTGAGCTCTATACACACAGTCCCACTGACACACACTGAGCTATATTAGCTCTATACACACAGTCCCACTGACACACACTGAGCTATATTAGCTCTATACACACACAGTCCCACTGACACACACTGAGCTCTATTAGCTCTATACACACAGTCCCACTGACACACACTGAGCTCTATTAGCTCTACACACAGTCCCACTGACACACACTGAGCTCTATACACACAGTCCCACTGACACACACTGAGCTCTATTAGCTCTATACACACACAGTCCCACTGACACACACTGAGCTATATTAGCTCTATACACACACAGTCCCACTGACACACACTGAGCTATATTAGCTCTATACACACACAGTCCCACTGACACACACTGAGCTATATTAGCTCTATACACACAGTCCCACTGACACACACTGAGCTATATTAGCTCTATACACACACAGTCCCACTGACACACACTGAGCTATATTAGCTCTATACACACACAGTCCCACTGACACACACTGAGCTCTATTAGCTCTATACACACACAGTCCCACTGACACACACTGAGCTCTATACACACAGTCCCACTGACACACACTGAGCTATATTAGCTCTATACACACAGTCCCACTGACACACACTGAGCTATATTAGCTCTATACACACACAGTCCCACTGACACACACTGAGCTATATTAGCTCTATACACACAGTCCCACTGACACACACTGAGCTATATTAGCTCTATACACACAGTCCCACTGACACACACTGAGCTATATTAGCTCTATACACACACAGTCCCACTGACACACACTGAGCTATATTAGCTCTATACACACACAGTCCCACTGACACACACTGAGCTCTATTAGCTCTATACACACAGTCCCACTGACACACACAGAGCTCTATACACACAGTCCCACTGACACACACTGAGCTCTATTAGCTCTATACACACAGTCCCACTGACACACACTGAGCTATATTAGCTCTATACACACACAGTCCCACTGACACACACTGAGCTATATTAGCTCTATACACACAGCCCCACTGACACACACTGAGCTATATTAGCTCTATACACACACAGTCCCACTGACACACACTGAGCTATATTAGCTCTATACACACAGTCCCACTGACACACACTGAGCTATATTAGCTCTATACACACAGTCCCACTGACACACACTGAGCTATATTAGCTCTATACACACACAGTCCCACTGACACACACTGAGCTCTATTAGCTCTATACACACAGTCCCACTGACACACACAGAGCTCTATACACACAGTCCCACTGACACACACTGAGCTCTATTAGCTCTATACACACACAGTCCCACTGACACACACTGAGCTCTAATAGCTCTATACACACAGTCCCACTGACACACACTGAGCTATATTAGCTCTATACACACACAGTCCCACTGACACACACTGAGCTCTATTAGCTCTATACACACAGTCCCACTGACACACACTGAGCTATATTAGCTCTATACACACAGTCCCACTGACACACACTGAGCTATATTAGCCCTATACACACACAGTCCCACTGACACACACTGAGCTATATTAGCTCTATACACACAGTCCCACTGACACACACTGAGCTATATTAGCTCTATACACACACAGTCCCACTGACACACACTGTGCTCTATACACACAGTCCCACTGACACACACTGAGCTATAAACACACAGTCCCACTGACACACACTGAGCTCTATACGCACAGTGGATGATTCTGACCCCCCCAGGCTGCTGTGGACTATAGCTGAGTTGCTGACCTGTGGCCCCTGGCAGTGAGGGGCCCATATCCTGGTGTCAGAGCCAGGCTGGAACGCACGCTCACCTCTCACAGCTGCAAAACTTGCTCAGCTCCGCACTGCGCATGCCCACAACCTACCAACTTCCGGTAAATGCGTTCACAAGTCTGGAAGGGAAGTGACGTCTGCCAACGTATGGGGCCGCGAGAGTTCCGAGTTCCACAGCATAGAGCCTCCCCTCCATTCAGGTGTACAGGAACGTTCTAAGCACTAGAGCACAGTTGTTTGTGTCGCCAATCCATGTAGTTCTATGTCTATGGTTCAGGACACAATAGATTGGAGGATTGTGGGAATTAAGTGTGGGAATAACTGTCTGCCATTAACCCATGATCTGTCTTACAGTGAGAGCAGACAGAGGGAGGATGCAAGTGTGAGACCCCCCAGATTGACTTGCTAACTCACCCAGTGCCCATGCCAAGTCACACACATTGTACAGCGCTGCAGAATCTGTTGGCGCTTTATAAATCATAATAATATGACATTGTTACCTCAGTCCTCCCAAACACTCAAATTTATATCTACCAAGTGTTCCGAGTTATGCGGACAGTCCCTATTATGGGGCCAAACGCCTCTTCTCTATAAGCTCCATATTGTTGGTGTGTCTGTAAAACAGAGCTCCACAGTAATAATACTCCCAGTAATGTGTCTGAGTGTGTTATAGAGCTCCACAGTAATAATACTCCCAGTAATGTGTCTGAGTGTGTTATAGAGCTCCACAGTAATAATACTCCCAGTAATGTGTCTGCGTGTATAACAGAGCTCCACAGTCATAATACTCCCAGTAATGTGTCTGCGTGTATAACAGAGCTCCACAGTAATAATACTCCCAGTAATGTGTCTGAGTGTGTTATAGAGCTCCACAGTAATAATACTCCCAGTAATGTGTCTGCGTGTATAACAGAGCTCCACAGTAATAATACTCCCAGTAATGTGTCTGAGTGTATTACAGAGCTCCACAGCAATACTCCCAGTAATGTGTCTGAGTATATAACAGAGCTCCACAGCAATAATAATCCCAGTAATGTGTCTTAGTGTATAACAGAGCTCCACAACAATAATACTCCCAGTAATGTGTCTGAGTGTATAACAGAGCTCCCCAGTAATAATACTCCCAGTATTGTGTCTGTGTATAACAGAGCTCCACAGCAATAATACTCCCAGTAATGTGACTGTGTATAACAGAGCTCCCCAGTAATAATACTCCCAGTAATGTGACTGTGTATAACAGAGCTCCACAGCAATAATACTCCTAGTAATGTGTCTCTGTATAACAGAGCTCCACAGCAATAATACTCCCAGTAATGTGTCTGAGTGTATAACAGAGCTCCCCAGTAATAATACTCCCAGTAATGTGTCTGTGTATAACAGAGCTCCACAGCAATAATACTCTCAGTATTGTGTCTGAGTGTATAACAGAGCTCCACAGCAATAATACTCCCAGTAATGTGTCTGTGTATAACAGAGCTCCACAGCAATAATACTCCTAGTAATGTGACTGTGTATAACAGAGCTCCACAGCAATAATACTCCAAGTAATGTGCCTGAGTGTATAACAGAGCTCCACAGTAATAATACTCCCAGTAATGTGTCTGAGTGTATAGCAGAGCTCCACAGCAATAATACTCCTAGTAATGTGACTGTGTATAACAGAGCTCCACAGCAATAATACTCCCAGTAATGTGTCTGAGTGTATAACAGAGCTCCCCAGTAATAATACTCCCAGTAATGTGTCTGTGTATAACAGAGCTCCACAGCAATAATACTCTCAGTATTGTGTCTGAGTGTATAACAGAGCTCCACAGCAATAATACTCCCAGTAATGTGTCTGTGTATAACAGAGCTCCACAGCAATAATACTCCTAGTAATGTGACTGTGTATAACAGAGCTCCACAGCAATAATACTCCAAGTAATGTGCCTGAGTGTATAACAGAGCTCCACAGTAATAATACTCCCAGTAATGTGTCTGAGTGTATAGCAGAGCTCCACAGCAATAATACTCCTAGTAATGTGACTGTGTATAACAGAGCTCCACAGCAATAATACTCCCAGTAATGTGTCTGTGTATAACAGAGCTCCACAGTAATAATACTCCCAGTAATGTGTCTTTAACGCCAATAAATATGTTCGATAATCAGTCTGTGTAAATAACATAGCTTGTTCTAAATTACATTTCAGTTTCATAAATTATTAGCAAGTCACCTAAAACTTCTCAGCACAGCCCCACCCCTGACCACAATCCGAAAATGAAAAAGTGTCCCCCTTTGTCACATTGGAAGGTTTGCATCAAAGCAGCTCACCTGGTGTCAGAACTGATGAAGAGTGTGATAGTATTAAGGTTTACCCACACTCAGTGACTTTTGATTTAATTCAGAGCATGTAATTCCATACTTTACTGCTTCAGCAGCTATTGGCACGTGGGCAGCAGTGATTGTGTCACACTGCCAAACTGGCATATATGCTCAACATGATTACATCTCCCTAGCCCAATACCAGACCACTCAAAGTATATTTAGAATAAACACGTACCTCACCCTTCACTGTTTAGCACATGAATTCCACCTACAGTCAGGCAGCACTATTTCACCCTGACCAACAGAATCAATAGCACAGTAAAAATAAAAAAAAATGTTATCTAGTAAAACCAGGTACACTATAAAAACCTATATGTTCTGCTACCAAAACATCCAGATTACAGATTATACTATCTTGCAGTTTCTGTCCAAGTCGGTGCTGCCCGTCTGGGTACATTATTGTTTACAGACAACGCCAAGTACTGTGTCCGACAGGCCATCCATGACTACACCGATGCGTTCAGAGCCCCGGCTGGTAACATACCTGTAGTTTTTACTTTTCTACCTGTGGCAGCAAGAAAGCTTATTCTATTATGATAAAAGTAACATTTCATGCAAGCAGCATTGCTCACACACTGTAGGTGTAGGTGTATAGCATTATGCTAGTGGTCTCTGCTGGTGAAGCTTTCTTCAGGAGAAACAGACTGATCCTTCTCTGAGCATTGTGGAGATCGTACACAGAAATTGTAAAATTAGGTCAAGCAGCGCAATGGGATGGATTCACCAACCCAGCTCAATAGGAAGAAAGTGAAATGTGAATGCTGAACAAGAGAATTGTAAGTTTTAATCAACAGCAGGCGCGTTGGAAAAAAAATTTACATTTCCTTGACACTTCTTGTCTCTCGGTTTAATTAATAATCTCATTAGCCCTTTGTGGATTCTCTCTAAACATCCACTTGCGAGTATAAAGACGCCACAATCCCCATTGTTTTAGCAACGTAACCACTGATGGCAATGCGTGAACATCTCTGCTGCCGGACACCTGCCGTATCCCCCATTAGGAACCGCACGAAACGGTACACAGAAATATACATTGAATGAAAACCATCCTGAAAGTTTGTAAAACATTAAGATAAAGCCAAATCACAGGTCACGTGTAGTTTTATTTACAGTTTTTGGCCAGAATAAGGAACATGAGGAAATCAAACTTAGTCATGTATTTCTCACAGAAATGCTCATTCTATATCCACCAGCTCCACTTCAAAGAATAGCGTCGCATTAGGTGGGATTCTGAATTAAAGTTAAGGGAAATGTAACAATAATTAAAAAAAAAAAAAAAAGTGTACTTATTGCGTCAAGTAACAGCACACATAGGTGAACGTCCCATGTAAATGGAATACTATGAACTGAATACAAACAGAAATCCGTTAATTCCCAAAACACGTCTCAAGTGTTAAAAAGTATGGATTTGGTCACATCATGTCAAGGTATCCCAATATTGGTGGATACTTGCCTAGTTTTAACATGAGACAGGGGTGCTAGTCTACTCTGTCCCCTCATTTATTTCTTAGATGAATGCATATATAGGGACAAGAGATAAATAAACAAATAAAAAGGGAGGCAAGAAGGGGGGGGGGGGGGTGAGTTAATTTTAGGAAATACTTTTTTACAGATCGGGAAGACAATACATGGAGTATGCTTCCAATGAGGGAAATTAAATATTTACAACATGCTTGGAATCAGCAATATGCTGCATTGTAGAACTAAATTAACATATTCCATTCAGCGTGGGCAGATCAGATGGCGTAATAAATACATTCTCATCACGTTTGGGGTTACCATAGAAACTAGTGCTAAAAAGGATACTTTGCATCAGGCATTCCTTTTTTGCCGTAGGCCCATTCTGGCTGGATTTCGAGTTTGGCTTTCTCGCCCTTGGTCATTGTAAGGAGAGCTTCATCCCACTGTATGGAAGGAAACACATTTATCATCAGCAGACAATGTCTCTAACCTTTGCAAACTCCATTATCAGGGCATAGTATCCTCAATATTCTTCCAATAGAACAAACAGAGCTTTAACTATATTTTGTGGGTGTCCCATCTGAAAAACACGGTTTAGTTAAACTTACTCCTCGAATGACTTTGCCAATTCCAACTTTAAAACTCAGAGGTTTAGCAGCTTTCTTCTTCTTAGCGCCTGTCAAAAATATAAAAAGAACATTTAAACCAACAGCTAATCCTGCAACTATACTGTGTATGATTGTGTCCCTTTAAATACTGTATTTTTAATTCATCAATTTAAACTATGCCTACAGATTAAAAATACAGCGCCAACCATTCCCATCTGAGTGAATCAAGAACTTTTATATGACAGGCTCAGATGCTCACACTGCCCCAAAAGTCTCTGCACCCTCCTCCAATCACTGCACCCATTTAATTTTACAAAGTGAGTTAGATTTCTTACTTGTCTGGATATTTGAGTCAAACACAGTGCCATCCTCCAAGGTCCCAGTGTACCAACAGTGTACGGTGTCTCCTTTCTTAGGGACATTAACTTTATCTCCCTTTTTGAGGATAGATTTGGTATATTTGGGAGGACCCTAAGAAATATAATCATTAGTACACATCTAGCTTTCCATGTTCACAAAACAATTGAGAGAATATAAGGTTGCATACACTTTTTCCAACATTATTACAAAGCAAATCTTCCTAATTGCATGCGAGCGAAAGAGAGAGCGAAAGAATCAGCAGACCATTCTCAGCTAATGAATGGCACACTGTACATGGGAATTTGCACAGAATTGACATTAACCAGACTGACAGAACTCTCGTTCCAAGCTTTCTAATGGCCCACATACTTCTGGAAGCAAAAGGGTTAAACACCATCTGTACACACTCCTGACACCATGGCCACTTCAAATCAATGAAGTGATGATGGTGCTTGGAGTAATCCTTTTTATACAACTGCTTCAATCTAGAAGTTACTAATTGAAATGAGCAGGTGGTCAATCCATGTGTTTTAGGATTAAATTCATACAGATTTATTCACCAAACTGGAATTTGTACCAAAATAAAATCCAATTATACAAAATAGCCCAGCTGTGACTATAGCGGCGGTGGAGAGGTTTTCCAGGTTAACTAATTTAGCCAATCAGAATCTAATTCTCTACAGTTCAACGGATCCTCTGCGCTTCATACCTCGTCTACTATCTCTTCTGGTTTTGTTTCTTTGACCTTTTCATCGTCTACTTTAAGAGCTTTCACGTCTTTTGCCAAGTTGTCCTGCGCATCAATGCCTTTGAAACGCTAGGAGAAAATAAAATAAACAAACTTTAACCTAAATAGCATCATTGTCAACCCCCTTACAGTACAGAATACACACACACACAATCTAATCAGCATAGACATCACGAATCATAGGGACAGGCTCCAGAGTATTTGGGAGCTATATCTGCAAAGTAATTGTAGCGGACTGGGTCCTATACCAGAGTACGCCTCAGTTTCCTGGAGGGGGCTGATGGCTCACCTCCTGCCCAGTGATTATGGTCCCAGAAAGATGGGGCCCTTTAAGTACAATGGCTGGGGTTAATGGGATTCTGAATGGCACTACTGGCCCTTTAAGACCCAGCCAAGGACATAGTGTACTATTACAGAGACTTCGGACCATATACCTTATGCAGCAAAGGACATTAAGCTATGTACCAAGATTTGTGTATTTTAATATATTTTCATGTATTGTGTATTCACCTTGTATGCAGCATTCGTCAGATTGTTCAGTAGAATCACTCCAGTTATTGTAAGAGTGAAACTACCCAACAGTCAGACCACCCCAGTAGTAAGTGTGCCTCCAATTACCGTTTGCAACAATGTTGCGAACAGGTAATTGGCCTTTCGTGTAGTGTATTCTTTGTCCTCTGGGTGGCTGCGGCCATCTTAAACTCCCAAACAGCGGTGTTTTGCCGTCGAGTGTCCGGAAATAAAATTGGACACTCGACTAGGCAAACACCGCTGAGACCTCCAGACTTCCATGGATTTGTGCCGAAACTACCGAACGGGCCGCCGTTCGGTAGAAATATTCATACGAACAAGGGGATCCAAATGAAGGCAATCAGCTATTTTATTCGGTATTTTCTTCCGGTTCTAAACACGAACGGAGACCGACCGCAGGGCCAGATTTCATGGAACTATTTTCGGCTACTTTGCCCATGCGGTCGGTCAAAACTTTAACTGCCCATAACTCCCGAATCCCTGGTCTGATCTGGGTGATTTTTGGATATGTTTCTGACCCAGATCAGGCCTACCAGGGGGTACCATATTTAAGGGCATATTCCACCGATTTGGGGTACATCTGAAAAGTGGGGAAAAGTATGCATTGTATAATTGTGTTAGTTGTTAATCTAAGGGGAGGAGATGTGTGGGAGGCAACGCCTATGGGATTGGTTACTGTACTAATTGTGGTGAATCCCTCCCTTGCATGGGAGAATCTCATAAAAGCAGGAATGTTGCCATTAAACTTCAGTTCTACTCCTGATACTGTGTGTCGTCCAGTGATTGGGAAAGGTGATGGGATACTATGGGACTTTATTGCGGATTGTGCTGGATATTCTCTTGGATTTATTACTTGTTCCTGCATCCTCTGGATATATTGGTGGAGTTAAGCTGTGAGAAATCAGCTCTCCGCTACAGTAATGAAATATGCATTGTACTCACAAGTTATAGCAAAGAAAACCAAATACTTTTATTCCATATAAGCCGAGAGGGTCATATACCACTCACATGACCAGATCTATCATTTTATCTGCATGAACAAGTCATAAGAGTTGGGTTTGGCCACATTAAGGCCTTGAGGTAATATTTTTGGATATGTTTAAATACAAACGATGTAATAGTATTAGATCAACTTCAACAAAGATTTTGAAAAAAAATTGAACATTTCTTGAGTGTTTACATATTATTTCTAAAATATATATTTTAAAAGATTACCAAATAAATAAAATCCTAATGAAGGTATCAGCTAATGTTAAACATTTATATTTTACAAAAAAAATTAAATAAAAATGATAGTGAAAAGACATCTAGCAGAATTAAACACACCGTACATACCTTAGTCTCAAAAAGTTTATTAAAAGCAGCAACCAGGTGATCTTTCTTTGCAGTTTTGGCTACATTCTTTATGTTCCCATGTAGTTTATATTCTGAAAGAAACTGAATATTAATAAAAGGTTAGCCTACTGCAATGTACAAATTCACCGGAGCAGTTTAAAATAATGTATTGTGCGTAGTGACTGCAACGTACAAATTCACCGGAGCAGTTTATAATAATGTATTGTGCGTAGTGACTGCAATGTACAAATTCACCGAAGCAGTTTATAATAATGTATTGTGCGTAGTGACTGCAATGTACAAATTCACCGGAGCAATATAAATGTATTGTGCGTAGTGAACTGAAATTTCAGAAGTGTGAAAAAAACTGGTCTAAGCAACACTTTTTACATGTGTGCTTGACTTGTGTTGAGTGTGTATGTCACTATTTGTGGTCCTCTCGTGCGGTTAGAACGCTGGCATCAAGCGAGTTCGTGGTGGAACATTCACATAAGCCAGACAGGGTGCCTAAAGATAATGGTCTCTAAACTGTGCCTTTATTGCCCCTCAGAAAATTGTGTCATTTCTTGCACTGTGCCGAGAATTTACCCCTTGCCCTGCTAATGATGGCCCAAATTGGCTGCTGACCAAACGATCAAAATACAATTTTTGCCAGATATCAGAAATAAATGTGATCAGTACAGTTCTGGGCCCTTATAGCATGAATCCTTTAATAAGAACGTAGGCCACACAAGCGCAATTACATTTTATATATACACAGGCCTTTGGCTGCAAGATTCACCATGTCCATTGGATACCTAGCACTAGGAATGAAAAGTGCTCCTTGTGGGGTCTAGCACTCATATCAAGGTAGGGTTAAGGCAAAATGTATTAGATTAGATAGGTGGTCGCCCATTACCTCCCAGCCCCTGGTGTTCCATTCTTTAAAACAGACCATCTTAGATACTGTTTTCAGGACAGGATGGAATGCAGTGAAGGGGTTTAATAGACCGTGTCTCCCCCCCAGTGGCTGCCAGGGGCCCCTCACCCCCCCCCCCCGTAGCTGTCAGGGGCCCCTCACGCCACGTGTGTCCCCCCCCAGTAGCTGTCAGGGGCCCCTCACCCCCCGTGTCTCCCCCCCCCAAGTAGCTGTCAGGGGCCCCTCACCCCCAGTGTCTCCCCCCCCCCCAGTAGCTGTCAGGGGCCCCTCACCCCCAGTGTCTTCCCCCCCCCCCCAGTAGCTGTCAGGGGCCCCTCACCCCCAGTGTCTTCCCCCCCCCCAGTAGCTGTCAGGGGCCCCTCACCCCCAGTGTCTCCCCCCCCCCCAGTAGCTGTCAGGGGCCCCTCACCCCCCGTGTCTCCCCCCCCCAGTAGCTGTCAGGGGCCCCTCACCCCCAGTGTCTTCCCCCCCCCCCCAGTAGCTGTCAGGGGCCCCTCACCCCCCGTGTCTCCCCCCCCCAGTAGCTGTCAGGGGCCCCTCACCCCCAGTGTCTTCCCCCCCCCAGTAGCTGTCAGGGGCCCCTCACCCCCCCCGTGTCTCCCCAGAGGCTGAGTACCGAGTCGGAGGCGCTGTCTTGCAGGAAGGTAATGATGTCTTTCTTGGGCAGGTCATCGCTGTGCAGCTGCTCCTCAGTCCAGGGCCGAGCGGGCTCCCCGGGGGCCGCCATGACACTTTATTAACCCTCACGGCTCACACTTTATCAGATCAGAACCTCCCCGCGCACACACCACGTGACTGCGCGCAGGCCGCCATCTTGGAACCGGGCAGCCAGAACTGACACTTTCACAACGTGAACTTCCGGTGGGGGGAGAATGCCGTGCGTGTCACGCTGACACGCACACTGTCCTTCCCGGAAGTGACGCGCATTGAGCGCGCAGTTTCATGGCTGGCTCAGTGAGTGTACCATGGGCTGCAGGTGGGTCCTGCTCAGGGGTGTCTGCCGGTCTCTGAGACCTCTGTACCCGGGCCATGACTTCCAGACAGAAAACCCTCTTCCAGTCCTGGGGGGCCAGCCTGCCCCCCCCAGCCACAGCCAGAGCTCCCAGGGACCCCAAGAGGGGCAGGGGGACCAGCTCTAACAGGGGGCGTCACAGGCCACAGAGACAGATCCCCAGCCTGTTCAGACCCCCTCCTCCAGGCCAGCTAGAGGATGAAGAGGACGATGATGTGCTGCTGGTGGAGGCCTGTGAGGTTGAGGAGAGCTTTAATAAAACTGCTATTAAAGAAACTGGGTGTCCAGACCACCAGGACCAACAGCAGAGCAGCCCAGCCCAGGCCCCAGGTGAGAATACCCACCATGGTTTGAAAGGACAGCTACATAATACCACTGAAATAAGGCTGCCTGAGGGTAATGGGCAGGAACTTTCCACATCTCAAATCCAAAACTTGCCAGGATTTGACTTGTCAGCAGGCGCTCTATGGATTTATCCAACCAATTATCCAGTGCGAGACTATCAGTTCAATATCTCACAGGTGTCCTTACTGCACAACACCTTGGTCTGCCTACCCACCGGTCTGGGCAAAACCTTCATTGCTGCTGTGGTTATGTATAACTTCTATCGCTGGTATCCTTCAGGGAAGATTGTCTTCATGGCTCCTACGAAACCCTTGGTGGCCCAGCAGATTGAAGCCTGTTTCAAGATTATGGGAATACCACAAGAGCACATGGCTGAGATGACCGGTATGGAATGGGCATTATGCGAAATTGTTGAACATTTCTACTTCGAGTAATAATGATTCCATGTTTAGCATTTGTGATTTTATCCTCCTACTAATCGTTGGCTAAGAAGTATAAACTGCAGTTATGACTTACACCACTGGGCATGTGTCCAATTCCATTCACACAGGGATTTTGACTGTATACTCTGTCAACAAATAATCTCCAAAGTTGGTGCAAAGCTTTGCTTTAGTATATATCAGTGCAGACAGGAAGGAACCGGGGGGCACCTGACAGGGCTAGCTCATTGTCAAACCATTTATAAACAGTTTGGAAGCTTGCCCGGAAATGGAGCCACAAGGCTTCTGCAACCATAGCCACTGCCATGCGCTGTAGTGTTTATGATATTGGATTGGATATTCATTTTTAACATTTCTTGTTGAGTAAGTGTGTTCAGAATGATGCCATATAAGTATTACTGCCCTTAAAGTAAAATAATTTTTCTACTAACTCTTTCCTCATTTCAGTAAATGCTATTGAAGTTTTTTATTTTTTTTATTATTGCAATATTTAATTATATTTTTATTATTTTATTTATTTATTACTGGTTTTTTTAAAGCACCAACAGATTCCGCATCGCTGAATTATTATATTTAAGCAAAATTGATTCAGCTTTGTAGTGTAAATTTAATCTAAATTGATTTCTCTTAACAGGAAACATTCAAGCTCAGAAACGTAAAGAAATCTGGCAGAAGTGTAGAGCTTTTTTCCTTACGCCACAAATCATGGTGAACGATCTCATGCGTGGAACCTGTCCTGCTACTGAAATAAAGTGTCTCGTTATTGATGAGGCTCATAAGGCACTTGGAAATCATGCATATTGTCAAGTATGTTCCAGTCTGTGCACCGCATAATGTACACAATATGTTTTTAAAGACGTGGTGT
Source organism: Pelobates fuscus (assembly GCF_036172605.1). Lineage (NCBI taxonomy): Eukaryota > Metazoa > Chordata > Amphibia > Anura > Pelobatidae > Pelobates > Pelobates fuscus. The sequence continues at coordinate 7,854,442 of NC_086329.1, forward strand.
TTCATGAGCAGACCTCAACTTTAAGTGTAACGTTTGTGGAATAATTACACTGTGGTAGATGCTATGTACAATAATTAGCACGTGGAATTTAAGTACATAGATTTGTCTGTCTTATGTTGTGCATATTATTCTCACTTGAATTGGTTCTAGTGACTTGAGTCACCAGACAACATCCCTTTCATTTAACAGTAAACTATTTTGAGTATTTTACCACTGAATGAGGGTCCATGGTTACCCACAGCCCAGCATCCATTGGAGGTACGATAGTCTGAGAACAGTCAGCTGACATTTTCAGCCACCCACTTCCTCCCTTTGCTCCCTATCCCTCTAAACGAACACTATAGTTATCAGAACCACTACAGCTTAATGTAGTGGTTCTGGTGTCCATATCCTGTCCCTGCAGGCAATTTAATGTATACACTGCCTTTCTGCCCCCACCCCCAGAGAAAAAGCTGTGTTTACATTGCTGGCTAGTTAAAAGAACACTATAGGGTCAGGAACACAAATATGTATTCCTGACCCTTTAGTATTAAACCCACCATTTAAGTGACCTTCTCCCCCCCCAGCCCCCGATCCTCCTCCTTGCTGACATCAGATTTTTACACAATTTAATGCTTTCCCATTCTATTTGCTGAAATCGACAAGAATGCAGGACATGGGCTGGGCCAATCAGAACCTGAATCAATGCATCTCTATAAGGAAAAGTCAGTGTCTCCATGCATAGGGTGGGGACACCGAATGGCAGTCACACTGTGCAGCACTGCCCCAGGAAGCACCTCCAGTTGCCTACGGGACAATGTAAACACTGCCTTTTCTATGAAAAGGCAGCGTTTCCATGAAAGTCTGAAAGGAAATATTCTACTTGCCAGAACAAATACATTAAGCTGTAGTTGTTCTGGTGACTGTAGTGTCCCTTTAAACCTCTAGTGGCAGTCACTTAGATGCCATTAGAGGTGCTTCCTAGTCCAGAGCTCCACAGTATGGAGGTGCTGAAATTTCTTCATAGAGATGCATTGATTCAGTGCATCTCTATGAGGAGATGCGGATTTGGCGTCTTTCAGCGCAGGTGCAATTGCCTCCCAATGCTTTCCTGTGGGGATGCATTGGATTGGCTGAAATCCTTAATATTGATGATCTCCACTACAGAGACACGACCAGGTGGGGCCAAGCGTGACAAGACCAGCGTAGCATGGGAGAAAGGTTGAGAAAGCGCACCTTTTCATTGCATGGACAGAGGAGTCAGGGACTTCAACAGTCAAACTAGCACTATAGGGTTCTTTTATACTCTGATGCTGTGTGCACACTCAAAAATAACCAGAACCCTATCAGATGGTCGCGCCCCCTTGATCTATACATTTTATTCTATTTTTTTCTACTTAATTTCTAGGAAACATTTCAAACACTTTATATGTCTTTACTGGGGATGTGGTTTAAATGACTTCATACTGCTATGGGTATAGTGTAGCCATGATGCTTAGCAGCTGCACACCAGGCATTGTGGGCCTGTACATGACTAGGACACAGTTTAGATAAGCCGGTTTGTTGAATAGACCCTCAAATTATTTTTGAGAACCATCTTTTTATTGATGTTTGCAAATTTGAGGTTCATGTTCATTCCATAGTATTAGCACTTCTAATTTCTACACTTATTTAAGAAGTTTTGTTTTTTTAGGTTGTCAGAGCATTACTTGGTTACACACAGCAATTCCGGATCTTGGCTCTTACCGCCACACCAGGAAGTGACACTAAGGTAAGAAGATATACACGTGGAAATATATGGTGTGTTATTAAACCCTTACTGCAATGGAAACACATAATATTAAACAGTGAGCCTTTTATCGAAGCTCTGTGATGGTGCAAACGAGAAGCTTGTAGTTGGATAAAAATGACTTTAAACATGTGATTGTACATGGTGGTATTATTAGACTTTCTGAAATGGAAATGAATAGTTCTAGGAACATATACAAAATGTAATCATTCTGTTTTTTTTTTTATGTTTTTTTCCCCACTATTTTTATTTGTAATTCTTGATGGATTTTATCCAATGTTGCAAGATAAAGTCCTGGTACTTTTATATAACCGTGTTGATCATGTAACTCAGAAAGTGTATCAGTTAGGAAAACTTGTTTTCTACTTTAATCATAAATTATTGAACTGTATTGTCTTGAAAGTTGAATTGCAAAATTCAGACTAAAATAGCTCATTAAAAAATGTATCTGTTATAGTGACATCCTGCCTATTTTAATCTGCATGTTACTATTTGGTTTCAGTTTACTGTTTAGTGAATAAATACCTACATGTCAGTCCATCTGCTCTTAGAACTAAAAAAAACTTAACATCTGATGTTCTCCAGAATTGGGACCTGTTTGAATTCAGGTTTATAAGGTTCCATCTCTGGCTGTTGCGTACCTACCTTTAGCCTTCGTACTGTTAATCAGACCCTTGTTTGCATTTCAGTCAGTGCAGCAAGTGGTGTCTAACCTGCTGATTGCGCAGATAGAGCTGCGGTCTGAGGATTCTCCTGACATTCAGGCGTATTCTCACAATAGGCAGCTGGAGAAGTTTGTGGTGCCACTAGGAGAGGAGCTGAAAGTCTTGCAAACATGCTACTTAAAGGTGAGTCCCTCTTGTTTTCTTTCATAATGTGTATTCACCGTTTGACTTCATGGGTGCCTGGAAATCTTCTGAAATGGTTAACTGGGACGAATGTTACTTCTTAATATTAGCATTAAGACAATTTGGGGGTCACATCATCCGGGTAGTTATCCCATGCAAAGGGCCACACATGCTACAAGTAGGTGAGTAGTGACAATGATTTGGCTCTAAATAAAGACTTTGTTTAAATGCACACTATTGTCACCAGAACCACTACAGCTTAATGTATAGGATACAGCCTTACGTATTTGTTCTGGTTAGTAGAATCATTCCCGTCAGGCTTTTTGCTGTGAACATTGTTTTTTTTTTTTCAGAGATAATTCAGTTTTACATTACAGCCTAGGGATACCTCCACTCCTCAGATGGCTACTAGAGATGCTTCCTGGGGCAGTGCTGCACAGTGTGACTTTTCTGGTGCATTGTTGCAGAACTTTTTTTACTAGGTTCTCTGTCTTTGTATCTTAAAGTTAATGGTTAATATGATCCTGATGATGTGCCTGTCACTCACATGGATCAAGGCTAAAAACACAATACAACATAGAGCTATCGGGGAATGCAGCTGTAACGGATCACCTGGCACCCCGACTGGGTACCTCAGTTGAAGCATGCTCCTAGCGCTTACAGAGGGCTCCACCGCCACGTGTTCGTTTGTCGAATGGCGGCCACTTCGACGACTTTGGCACTTCGACTGCATTCGAAGTGCCAGTTTAAAAGTTGTAACACTGCTCCCAAGTATTTTTAGGGCCAGGAACAGCATACAAAAATCCATTATGCTCAAATGTAGTTCATAAAGGGCAATACATCCCAGGGCCATAGTCGCAGGGCAGGAGGCTGGCAAACAGGCCCCTCCAAAAACCAGTGGCGAGGTTACCTTCGCCACAGCAGCTAGTTTGGAAATTCTCTAAAGTTGTGCTCAAGCCAGCGTTTTGTGAGATGGAAGGAATGTAATGTATGAAACTGACCCAGATTTAGCGTCTCGGAAGTAGAAAGCAGTGGAAACTGGGTAAAATACAAGAAACCAATTCAGTAAAAAAAAAATAGTGAATCAACCAAGATATTTATATTTTTATTCCAAAAACAAAAGTTCCCCCACCCAACTTTGCTATTATTTTAGTTCAGTGATCTGGTAGTGGACATATTTTATTAGCGTACCCTAAAGTTAGTCCTTGCTCGAATCTCAAACAAAACAGAGAAATCCTAAACCCTATACGGATTGTATGTCAGACTGCTCCCAGCCACAGCAGCATCCACAACTAAAATGCCAATCACAAGAGAAAGTGTAAACCAATGTTTATTTTGGACACCTTGAGTCTCTTCACCAACCAGAGGCGGATGTATATCCATGAAGTCTGGAAACACTCAACGGGTTAGCAAATAGACCAGAGGCAACTCCAAGAAGGCATTGATCTGTGCTAGAGGTATTGCAGCTTGTTACAGGGGTCCGTTAATGTCTCCACTCCTGATATTTGTAGACTGTCAATTTTGCAAACAGCTATGAATTATGTAGTCCCTCAACAGTTGTGGTCTATGTCTTGACCAGAGCCATGACACTGTTAACCCATTTATGATGGAGGCAGTTTTCCAAGTTCTGACCAAAACAAAACCAAGAATTTGAGCTATATGTCTGTTCAACCATAATTTACTACTTTCATCTTAGGTACACCCACACTTGTTCTATATCATTTTGTTCAGCAGAAACCAGGCTATCATTTCGCATCAAATATTTCCATAAGAAACCTGATTTAAAGGGACACTATAGTCACCAGAATAACTACAGCTTATTGAATTTGTTCTGGTGAGTAGAATCATTACCTTCAGACTTTTTGCTGTAAACACTGTTGTTTCAGAGAAAATGCAGTGTTTACATTACAGCCTAGTGATAACTTCTCTGGCCACTCCTCAGATGGCTGTTAGAGATCCTTCCTGGGTCGTGGCTGCCTAAAATGCATCCAAACATTCAGTGTCTCCTCCCTCTGCATGCAGACACTGAACTTTCCTCATAGAGATTCAGTGATTAAATTCATCTCTATGAGGAGATGCTGATTGGCCAGGGCTGTGTTTGAATCATGCTGGCTCTGCCCCTGATCTGCCTCCTTGTCAGTCTCAGCCAATCCTATGGGGAAGCACTGTGATTGGATCAGGCTACCACTTCTGATGATGTCAGCAGACTGTTTGTTTTTCAGTGTAACAGCATGCAGAGTTACAGCTTCTGGCTTGTATACAGTAAGATTTTGCTATATTTATGGAGGCATGAGGGGCCCAGGGGGGCTAGATTGTGGTTTTAACACTATAGGGTCAGGAATACATGTTTGTGTTCCTGACCCTATAGTGATCCTTTAATATGAATACAATGTAAAAAGTGTGAGAAATGTTATATTCCAAGTTCTGCATGGCATTTTAGCTGCGGATTGGTTTGATGTCTTTCCACGCAGGCGCAATTGCCTTGGATTGGCTGAAATCCTTAGTATTGATGACCATCACTACTATTTAGCTGTAAATATCATATTACTGTTAGTTTTTACTGCTCTGAAATACACCATGTACAGGTTTCATGGTGTTTTGGAAAGTGTCAGGGTCAAATAAAGAGTTTGCCCATTTCAGTTTTTACACATTGAAATTCGCCAGATTGGTTTGCTGGGCCTTTGCGACCGTATGACAGCCCAAGAATAAAAAATGTCCCCTGTCTTGGCATACCATGCGCAAAAGTAGACAACCCAAGGTCTTTAAAATGGGGTATGTCCAAAGTCTGTGGTTTCGTTTTAGTTTTTTTTGGTATGTCACAGAGACAGTATGGCAGCCCAGGAAAGAAACTTCCTCCCCGTGATTGCATGTCACTCTTCAGGCTAGGCAACCCCAGGGCATTCCAAATGACATCATTTGGGTTGTTTGGCCTAGCCACTTTATCATAACTGCTACATTTAGTGGTCATATTTTCTTTTATGTTTTTTTTTTGTTTGTTTTTTTTTTTCAGGGGAAGTTTCATAATCCTCAATATTTTTATTACACTTTGTCTCACGAATATAAAAGTACCTCCACGTACCGTTTTTTGTTGTTGTTTGTTTTGTTTTTGGTAAGTCAACGAGCCAAATCTATTAACTGCTCCTTTTCAATCTATACAATTAACCAAGTGATTTTCGGGGCCTGTGTCATCTTTGAGGGAGCGTAGCACCCTAAGATAGAAAATTGCCCCTGTGAGAGTATGCCCAAGTATTGCTAATGTAGTATTTTCAGTTGTTTGGTGTAGCCACTCTATAATGGCTGGGTGTAACGTAATCAGGGACAGGCCAAGCTTGGGGGAATCCAGAAGTCAGAGTATACGGCACACATTAACTGAGAATTGCAATCTGGCTTAAATAGTTCAAGCAGTATTTTCCCAGCAGGTGCCCGAGCAGGTATAATTGTGCCTGGAGCATTATAGAACAATGATGTGCAGGTAGGCCGCACCTTCAAGTATTTCAATGGCATTTACTGAGGGAACAAGGAACTGTCTATTAAATCGCAATATATCTCCCTGTGCTATATTTCTGTGATCCTGCTGCCCTCAAAATACGTGAGCGGCGTCCAAGCTTCAGTTTAATGTTTAGATCCAGTTGTTGCTGTAATAAAATCTCTATCAAATGTATTGATTAAACATGAAGCTGTTTTTAGACGCCTCCGGGATGGATCTTTTATTGGATACACGGCAGCCATGTTTGTAGTATTGTGGATGTTTTTTTTTTTTATTATGATTTTATTTATATAGTGCCAGCAAATTCCGTAGCGCTGTACAATGGGGGAAATCCACCTGTGTTCGAGTGGCTTTAATGGGGAATATGAATCAGGTCAAAAACATAAACGTTTCTGCTCCTCTTTGGCACTCGGAGGATTAATCTGAAAAACTGTAAACTAATGCCTTGGGGCCCAAACATGACACAGTGGGGCGTGATGTGTCAGTGCTGATTGCATTTCTGCATAGTGTGTCCTTAGCAGGTCCTTATTAAACTGTCACTAGATGGGCTGGTCTCTCCCTTCCAGAAACTGCACTCCATCTATGTCAGCTATAAGGATAGCCATTCTAGTTCTGCAGCCTGGGGTATTATTACACTGCCCTATGGTCCCCCTCCATGATATAGCTATTTTGTTTTGGAAGCTGGAGGGGGGGGGGGGGGGGGGGGGGGAGTCTTTTTTTTTTTAATGTATTTATTAAATGTTTGCGTTATTTATAAATGCTGCATTTTCCAACAATACACATGGTTACTCTGGCTATATTTATTCATTTACACTTCTTGTGTATGTTGGAAATGTTAAGTCATAATTGTGTTTTGGTTTTGACTTGGTTCCACCCACACACTAATTTGCACAGTGGAAAACAGACCATCAGTACTGTCAATCACCTTTATTCAAAGCATGACTTGCAGCGTTTAAGTGCAAACTGTGATACAAACTTATATAGTGTCACAAAGGTCCATAATAATCATTATTCACGTATGACTGAAAGCTAGACAACTGCTAGATCAAAAAAATAAAGTTCTTGTTACAATATATTTGTATGCAGTGATTGCAATTATAACTTTTTTATAATAAAAGCATCAACATAGTAATCATACACATACAATAATTAAATTCTGATTTGCTTCTATATATATATATATTTACAGTAGTCCTAATGCACCTGTGGCTGTTCAGACATTTACCGGTAACTGCTCTTCGCCTGCGTTTCCCACTGACCGGCAGATACAAATACAGTCTTACATATCTGGGAGCATTGTATTTATATATTGGGCTAACCGTAGCCATTCTCCCTCCTACAATACTTTGTGAAGACAAACCAAATCACAAAAATAAGAAAAGAACAGATTTTTCCTTCAACGTTCGGTTTTCGCTTGATTAGAGCAACATGTCGGCCACATTGTGTGCGCGTTGCAAAGTTTGCCTGCCCCCTGCTTCTATTCTAGAATAAGCTTGAGAGAACCCTAAGATTTTTGCCCAGGTTTTATTTCTGTGTGTTTTTTTTTTTTTTCCTGTTTTCTGGGTTTTCATATTTTAGAGACCATAGATCATCCAGATCCAATAAATATCTGATCTGTTGGTTAGTTTCGTACAAATTTGAGGTCATTGCAATCTATAACTGACAAACCTTCCCAGTTTAGTGTTTTTAGTGTTTACAAGTCTTGATGTATGAAATCAGAAATGATTGCTGTACTTGTAGCTGATTGGCGATCGCATTGTATAGAATGTATTATTGCGCTTTTGCACCTTTGTAAAATGATTGCAAATCCCTGTTTAGAAAGTAAAGAAATGACTTGTCCCGATACGTGGAAACACCAAACCCTAAACTAGTGTTTCCGTGATTCATGTCCTCACTGCACCCGAGACTCTCTAGCTGATAGTCCAACAAAAGGGAGCACTTAATCACTGGTTAAAGGAGGGCTAGACAACTTTCAGCCCACCAGATGTTGCAGACTACATCTTCATAATGCTCTCGTAGCCATAATGTTGGCAATAGGAGAGATGTAGTTCACTGTAGCTGGAGTGCTGGAGGTTGCCTACCCTGGGTTACTGGATGCATTTAAAGTCTAATCTTGTACACATCTTTCTAACTCTACTGAAGCATGCCTGCCTTAGCTGTTACAATCCTTTCATAGCTTTTTTTTGTTTGTTTTATAGGGTCAAAAAACACATTTGTGGTCATTCAGCAAACCAGGGTATTTTAGTGTAAAATATCAAACGTGAAAATTGTAGTTGGAGAGTGTTTCCTACAATTTAGCGCATCGAAGAATAAAACCCCATTGTATGCTCAATTTTCCTGCCCTCAGACTATTTCAGTATGTTCCCAGGTTTGCAGTCACATCTGATACATGGCCTGTATGATAAATGTCTAATTATCCTAACAAGGTAACGTGGGAGAAAGCTGTCTGTGTAAGAGGATTAACCTAGTGTCTGAATGGAGTTAATTAACAGGAGTGCTTTCTTTCTGCTGCTATCTGTCACGTGCCTTTTAGCAGGCTGCATTTCCTGATTACACCTAGGGTGGTTAATTACCCACCAATGTTACCAGATCTTCAATGTTTTCATGAAAACGACTTACTGCGTGGCAGCCCATTACAAGTAGCTATACATTGTGCCGCAGGACGCCTCATTAAGCTTGATTTTCTCCCTGCAGTATATTCAACATTCCACGTGGTAGAACACTGCCTTTTTTTGTCTGTCCGTATGTAGAATTGATATGTTTTTTTTTTAAACAGCCCTCTTATCACAAATACGAATAGCGCTTTAAAACTAGGCTTGCCAGTTCTAGTGGTTTCCTAGAGAACATGACTTTGAAATGTTGAGCAGTACATGAAAAATTCTACCCAGCATTAGGCAGAGTTCATGTATCTAATGAAAAACCTTTTTGGGTCGTTTCTTTACATATTGTATACTAATAGGGGTGAAAAGTTGGTTTTAAAGCCTTATGTAAGTGATTGTTCTTTCAAGGTTTTTTGTTTTTGTTTTTCTCCCCTCTATTGAAATGAAAGGGTTAATCCGCAATGGTAGCTACGATCTATTTTAGTAAATCTTCATACTGGACAGCAAGGAGGACATGATTAACACACTCCTATCCTTTAAATGAACCTCGCAGAATACAAGACGCACAGAAATGGCATTATGTCTGAGCCTTTGGCACATAGATGGTTAATGCTTGGATTGCCATATGGGCCCCATGGGGGAAGCTGCTTTTCCCAAGATGTTCGTATTGGATTTGAAGCTTAGCAGTTCATATCTTGGCTAAATCCTTTTTACTTCTAATGGACACGAAGAAGGAACAAATCTGTCTTAACCCTATGTGTCCCAGAGCCCAAGACATTTACTCTCCATGCTTCAGTTATGGAGTTATTCTCTAAACGGGGAGTTTAGAACAAGGAAATTGCTAATATTGAACCAATATAGTGTAGATAGAAATGTGTTATATCTGCTGTCTTGGACCAATTTTGGCATTGTCATGTCTACTTTCAGTGTCCCGTAGGGCAATCTGAAAATGCTGACATTTGACATTTTCTGTCCTACTCATACACAGGAACATAAGTTACTGGGTTTTCATAATACAGATCTTATTCCTCCCTTTCCTGTAAAAGCCGCTAACGAACCTGGCTCTGAAACATTTAAAAATGTCCTTCGGGGTAAAGTCAACCTTAAGTCTAAGAGGACCCATGAAGCAGGACAGACGGTTATCGCTAATCCATAAGGTTGGAAGTGACCAACTTATTGACCTGCAATGTGGAATTTTTCTTTTGTTTTTCACTGTTCAGTGGTGGGCATCCATTTCAGACTCTTCTCCAAACCTCTTTCCGTCCATCACGGCCTTTGTAGGAACCAGATCTCATTCTGTCTGTTGGCAGCCGCTGGGTTAGTGTATCCAGCTACGGTAAACATGTCCTGCAAACACTCCTCCGGATTGTCCAAGAGCTCAGCCAGCAGTTGGATCTCATGTATAATGGACTCTTCGTTGGTCACTCCACTGAAGGGCCTGAAGAAAGTGCAGGAAATAAGCAATTTGGTATGAAACAGATGTATTTCGTAAAAGAGAAAACTCTAAAATACAAGTCATCCCAACAAACTATACATTTTCATGATGTCTCAGTGAGTTTGTAAAATGTGCAAATGTCTTTGAAATCTCAATACTCTTCCCTCTCCTGCCCTCATTTAGCAGGGGGCATTTAAGACTCCCTTCTAACTGGTTTTCTAATATTTTGACTTTTTTGGCCGATTGTTGTTGTTTCTATGAAATCCCCAAAGAACTATGGTAGCTTTACTCGATCACAACAACCAGTGGTCCTCAGCTGAAAACACATTTGTTTTAATCTAAGCCTGCTTAACCCTGGCCTTCACTTTCTTCTAGGCTTTAATTCCCAATGAACACCTTGCAGAATTGGCTGGCAGGAAATGCAGTCTGCTAGCCGTGGGACCAAGACTGTACATCCCTGCTTTGGGTGCTTAAAGGGTAAAGTGAGTACGTGCTGGTCTACCAAGCAAGGGACCGGCACTTGGCTATAGAGATTCCAGTGTTAACATGTGGCAGTCAGCTGATGGCTTGTGGTCATAACTATCTGTAGTTTTCCTGCTTAATACAAATTACATTTGTTCAACTTCCAAACAGATTAGACTTTTTTTTTCTTAACTTTGATTAAACCTTGTTCTTTCAAAATATGATTAAATCTATTGTTTTTTGATTTTTATGAAGAATATTTTTTTTTTTTTTTTTTTTTTTACAAATAAATGTAATTTTTTTAAACCGTTGTGTCCCCTGGATGTTCCATTTATTAAAGTATTTTGTCACAGCTTGACGCGTATTACTTGCTGCAGCAGGGGAGCAGTTAACACCAAGAAATACTCTGTTCTTACAGCTTTTCATCCTTATTGTGCTAAGAGCTCTTCTATTTATCCTTATAAGGGATTGAAAGGGGTGGGGGGGGATCCCTCTGTGTCATTCAGGCCCTCGTCTTGTTGAAGCAGAATAATGGATTACCTAATGAAAAAGAACCACTCGAAGTGGTGGGGAAATAATCATGTGATAAAAATGTGATAATCAGTGCGAGTATGTTATCCGGGGGTGAAGCCAACCATTAAGGACAAAACGTCTCGATCTGTGCTGTTCTCTAATCTATAAGCCGTGAATCTTAAAGTGTTTAATGTTTCTCTTCACGGTACATTCATTTTTATTTTTAATTCTTTATCCCTGATTATTTCTGAAAAGGCCACGGACACTTCCAGGTCACTGCTGTTTGCAATAAACACTTTGTGCTACAGGGCCAGGCTTTGGCCACGTGGTATAACCTAGCTCTTAAATCTGTTAACTAGACAAATGCTGTACAGTTGGCCAGGGTGTTTCCAAGTCCATCCAGGTTTTCAGTTGTTGGTAAAGTAACAGCCTACGAAAGTGTTACGTTAAAGTTCTTTACTACTAGACATTTTGCTGTGTGTTTGTGCGTCTTTTTTTAGGAATCCAAACTCCTTGTATTTGTTAACCCAGGTCTTACCGAGTAAACACTATTGTGGGAGGCCATTCTTCAATGACAATGTCCTGGTCTGTAGGCTGAGGTGGCTGTTCCTGGAGAGGAGATGGAATGTAGTACGCCACAGTGACCGATCGTGTGAGTTCTGCTTGAGCTTCGTCTGTGTGCACGATGGTCAGAATTGGAATGGTCATCCCAAGATATAGACCTGTAAAATGAACCATGGGTGATTCTTCCATGCCGACCAACCGATAAAAAAAAATATAGACTAGGCTGAATATAGTGCTAGAATTTTTTTTTTTTAATATGGTTTCTTGTAAATTAAGGACCCAAAACATTCTATTCTTGGATGTTCTTTAAAGTGAGCTCTACCTGTAATCTTGGTGTAGCTTTTTAACGTGACCTACAGCTTGTGGTTTTGACGTGTTACCTGAAGAGTTTTGTTCACAGATGTATCTCATCAGCTTCATAAATCCCAGGCATATGCTCTGTTCATATTGTTCTTCCTGCATTTTAACACATGCCCACTTGGCTCTTCCATATTGTCTTTTCTCATACAGAATCTCTCCACACTACAAAGACATTGCAACAAAACAGAATTGAGTTTTGATTCTCTGCCTTTGCCGTTTGATCAAGCTGGATATCGCGGGCTTAGAGTGCCAATTGAGGACACTTCTCGAGGTTGCCACATGGCTACCACTTGCAGTGTATTTGTTTATCCTGCAGAGTCTGCCTGAGCAATTTCTCTGTTCGGTTCCCCTTTAAATCCTGTGTTTTAGGGACTGATACAGAGGGAGTTGGTTTACTGCAGCAGATTAATGCCATACTTTGACCTGAGATCTGTTTATGCTTGAAGAACAAGGCTTGTACTCAGTCTTGGATTATAGATTGTGATAATCTGATTTTCTGCTTAGAAGCTGCTTGTCGGGAATAAATCTAGAATAGAACATGTGACTCTCACTTCCCCTACCTCCATCCTCATCTTTGATTTGCCACAATATGTGAAAGTGGACATTATATAGTATGCCTGCCGGGCTAGCAGCTTGGTGGGTCCCCCTAGACAATAGTAATTTAGGGGTACTAGCTGAATGGAACTGTACATGTGGAGGGGGTTAGTTAATTGATAATGGGCAATGGGTACCCCTGAGCATCTGCAGCCTTGGACAAAGGGCCCTTCCTTGATTATTGCTTTTCCTGCTACTTAAAGGGTTACTATAGGCACCCAGACCACTTCAGCTTAATGAAGTGGTCTGGGTACCAGGTCCATCTAGGGTTAACCCTGCCTGCTGTAAACATAGCATTTTAAGAGAAACTGCTATGTTTACAATAGGGTTAATCCAGCCTCTAGTGGCTGTATCATTGACAGCCGCTAGAGGCGCTTCCACCAGCGTCCATAGGAAAGCATTGAGAATGCTTTCCTATGAGACTGGCTGAATGCGCTCTGCTCTTGCCGTGCATGCGCATTCAGCCGATGACGTCCGAAGGAGAGTCCCCAGCACAGAGGGAGCCCGGCGCTGGAGAAAGGTAAGATTTTAACCCCTTCCTCCCCCTTAAGCCTGGCGGGAGGGGGACCCTGAGGGTGGGGTGGACCTATTAACACTATAGTGCCAGGAAAACGAGTTTGTTTTCCTGGCACTATAGTGGTCCTTCAAAAAGTGCCTAAGTCTTGGGACATACTTTGAGGGCACAACAGTTACTGTCACCCCTCATTACACTAATGGCTGAGCAAATATTCCCTTTACTTACATTAAAACTTGGTGTATATGCCAAAATGCAAACAAATGTGGATATGATCATTTATATAATGAAGTGTGCCCATCATTTTGCACAATACATGTCGCTTAGTCTATGTTCCGTGTGCTTTGAATTCTGTGAATAAACCATGGATATTGGGGAACATTGCCACATGCAGTGCATTCTGTGAGGGGAACAGTCATTGAGTGTAGGTGTTCATGAACACTGTAATTTAATGTAAAACTAATATTTTAAGAGAACGCTATTATCCATGTAAAGTGACCCTGGGACATGGGCGCATTGAGCTTGCGCTATATGGCTGCCATTACACCTCACACTATGCAGTTGGACTACAACCTCACCTTCTCCTTGCGACTCAGTAACAGAAAGGGCACGCTTTGGCGTTCCTCAGTACGGTTATTTCTGGTCATCTGTTGGATAGGTTCTGCCATGTCTGGGAAAAACAAGAAACAATTTATACAAAGAATCTAAGGCTGGTTAATATGGCACATTAGATTAAACTATTTTAATTATTGTTAAACTATTGTATATTTGAATATATTTATGTCTATAAACATTTTATTTTATGTATTCTATACCTTGATGTGGTGCGGTCGACCTATAGATATGGAGTTTTGTATGAGTGGTACAGGGGTTTGTATGAGGGGATACAGGATTTTCTATGAGCGTGTACGAAGTTTTGTATGAGGGTTTACGAGGTTTTCTATGAGGGGTTATGGGCTTTTATATCGGGGTACTGGCTTGTGTATGACTGGGGATTTTCTATGAGCATGTACAAGGTTTTGTATAAGGTGCAAATCTAAGTGGAAAGTTTTAAAAGTGGGGCAGTCTCCGTGGAATCGAATGTTCTAGAATTGCTTGTTTTACAGAGTCACTGGGTTCTTTCCAAGAATCGCCCCCTTCCAGCTGCATGCTTGGTTACTGTAGTTTGGTATCTGTAGTTTAATTGAGTCTCTGTGTGATGGGCCTTCTGAGGTCTGTTCTCCTAGTACTTGGCTCTAGACCCACATACATTGCAATATTTTGCCAAGTGCATGTATTGATCACGTGCACTAATCTAAGATTTAGACATCCTGCTAGGGATTAACTGTGCTTTATATGCACTTCTCCCATACAGTCACTCAGAGAGCCTGAGACTGGTATTGGGAACACTGAGCGACTGGCTTAGCGTGTCAGGAGTCAGTCTGCAGCAGCTGCAGTGCCCTGAGCAGTCACCCATCTTAACCCAGCGTGCCTAGCATGCAGCAAAGCATGGCAAACCAAGTTAACGCTTCCATATCATTCTCTCTCTTTTATCGCTTGCCAGAGAAGTGAAACGCCCTCTGGTTGGCTGAGCATTAAGATTTGTAGCTGCACGTAACGTGTACACTTAAACCATAATGACAGTACATGTCCTAAGATACGTACAGTGCCGCAGAGTATTTTGGCACTTCACAAATTATTAGAATTTTAACAAACTGCAAAAGCTAATTTTCTTGGTAGTAACAGCAATGGGCAAAAATTAACTAGTTGCTACGTATTTGTTTATATTTGCGTATGTCATGCAACCACTTGTATTTTCACCCATAACATTTTGGTTCCAATCCGCTGCCAAGGATTAAGTCTCCAAATGGCTAATCTCATTGAGATATTCAGGTCATGGCAGTATTAAACACTGCCTAATAACAGACCGCTAGTACCCCTCCTTCCTTTATAGCATATAGGACCCCCAAAGGCCACATACCAGGGTGTTTTATTTCTCTTAATATCCGTCAGCAGCTGTTTATTTAGCTGATATTACGATTATCGTGATATAAAAGGTTTTACCTGACCCCTTGTTATGAAGAGGTTGACTGAGAGAGTGCAGCACAGCGCCAAACATTGAGAGATTAATGCTTACGTTCAGGATCATAGGAACTATAGTCCTTCAATGTCTGCAGTGCCCTTCTTCTTTAGGCTAAACCTTGTGTATCAATAACTAACATTTAGGCCGCCAGATCCTACAGGGTTCATTTTCTTATCCAACAGCCCCCCTGTGGCTAAACTCAAGTCTGGAGAAAGCATTGGGCATTGCTGATGGAATTTATTATGGATTGTGTTGAGAAGCCCTCCTATTCCCACTTTCTATAGATTTGATTCTACAGCTGTTTCCTCTCTCCGTCACTGCTTTAAAACATTGGGCAACCTGTGATATTATGCCTAACCATGGGAGAGGAAGCCCAGCCTCACTGACAGATTGCATCTGTTGGCTGTAATATAGAGAATTCCTAAAATACAATTTTTCCCCTGAATTGTTTTTTTTTTTTCTCTAGAGCCGTTCTATCAGTGTCCTGCGTGATAGACTTACTATGGTCCATCAATGCTTGCTTATATCGTTTTATTTTAACTGGCGTGCTTTTCCCATCCCTGCTGCTCTTGCATTAATGAATAGGTTTAATCATCGTGTTCTGAGTCGCAGCAACCTTTGTAAACTACGGAACTAGATTTCTGTCTCTACTGTTTGGAATTCTAAGTCCATATTCTTCAGATAATTTCAATGGACCCTTAGATCCCGGCATTGAGTACACAGAATAATGATGTAGCATTGTGTACGGACTACCGACATTTATACAAACTATACTATGCACAAATACGTGTAGATTTGTACATTGCTATCCTGAAACCCATATAGAATATAACCTGCCAGGCACAATGGGCCCCCCTTACTCTGCAGAATATGTATATAGTGCCAACACATTCCGCAGCGTTGTACAATGGGTAGACAAAACAAATGTAACAATAGTAAAACATAGTCCATAATATAACAAGTAACTTGTTCACTCTTTGACATTTCTACATCTTGGGTTTTGATGATTTTTAGCCTAGACCCATAAACAGCCATGCAATGGGAAGATCTTACCATTTGGGACCTCGACCTGGTGGCCCCTGGCCACAGTTTGCCAGTAATTAAGCAGCCTGTCTTGTTCAGCATCTTCCATTGGCTCCACTTCTTCCTCCACGCTCCCATTGCTGTTGTATGCCGAGTCAGAGCCTGGTTCGTCCGTCATGTTGTCCAAATCATCCAAAGTGATCATCCCAGCTCCTGCCGGCTCCTGCACCCCACCGCTCATCCTACACCCCTCACTCTGCATAGTGATCACCTTGACTGCAATTCAGAGCTGAAAATATCTGACTCTAGAACCGTACCAGCAATCCAAAACTACAACTGATATCTAGACCTAGAACCTTAACTCCAGTTCAGAGCTGAGAATGGTAACTTTTTTAGAACCTTGCCTAAAACTCCAACCAACATCTAGCTCCAGAACCTTACCTTCAATCTAAAACTGTAACCAGTATCTAGTTTTGCTAGACTCGGAGACCTAGTTCCAGAACACTGCCTAAATTCCAGAGTTACAACATGTATGTCAATATTGATAAACCCACAGTTTATGTATCTAGCAGTTCAGGGGTGGTATAGCAGGGTATTCTACGGCATCTGGATCTCAGCTAGGACTTTAGCTTAGCCTGATAGGATTTGGACTTTTTGACAGAATTTACACATCCTATGCTCCGATTCCAAACCACAAATCCAGAAGTAAGAAGCACGGGTAGCTAAGTTTACCTGTCAGTGAGCATATAGACCATCCAATCCTGTTTTACAGCTATAAATGTTGTCTAGATCGCATGCAGATGGCACACACCTTTAGACCTGACTCTGGCTAAGCAGAACTTTTTTTTTTTTTTGCAGAGCACCAAAGCAAAGAGACCTCAGTAAGAAACCATTAATGCATTCGCTGGAAGGTTCCTGCTCAGGGTTCCTCTTGGCCTCAGTCCTGCGCCTCTTGCTAAGAGGAAATCAGACTTTAGCAGCGTTTAAAGGGTTTGGCAGCTGCTGCTTTTAAAAGCTGAGTGGAGGAGGCGTGCAGGAGACTCACTGAGGGAGGGGATGGATGGAGGCAGAACTAGCACATGCTCACTTAATCTGTATGGGGAGGGGAGAGGGTGAATGGGAGGCGTCCATAAAGTAGTGCTATGCTTAACCCCTGCACCACCGCAGCCCAGCTCAATGCCAGGCACCAGTTTATTCACTTAACAGGGAGTTGTGCTGATTTCAATTGTACAATATTTAGGCAGAAATATCCGGTTTGAAACGGGAAAAAGACAGCAGAAGTGGGAAATAGTTTTTCGTATTTTTAGTTAGCTACAATTGTTTAGAAAATAAATAAATCTCCAGAGGTTTTTGAAATTATTTGTCATAATTGTTTTTGCTGTCAGTCTTGTATTGTCTTTGTTATATTTCATAATATTATGGTTTTAGGACACTTGTTAAAATTAACAAATTGAGGTCTACATTTTTTTCTTCTGTTTAAGAATAAAGTGCCGTGGAGTGCGGAGAGGGGGGGACGACGACTTGGCCTTACTATTTGTTCCAATGATGTATCACCAACATATTTTGCTTTATAATGGGTTTATATCAATTTATCGCACACTGTAATTATGACACATTGGATATAGAGGTGACAAGGCAATTAATCTGAATTGGCGAATAAACAAACAAACTTAATTATTTTGAATTCTAATTTTAGGATAAAAGGAATTCGGAAAGCAATCTCCTCTCTCGTTACGTTTTCCAATTTGGCCTAAAAATTGCAATTCATTTTGAACTCCTGACTGTTCGTTTCACAAGGCTGGTTGCTAAACCGAGACGTACAGCAAATTTTACATCCAGATTGCAAAATACAGGCTAAAAGCCATCACTGGCTGGGCTAGCGGTATTTTTCAGGTTATTTTGTGATTTGGGTTTTAGTTCTTTGAGGTTGGGAGTTTAGCGAGGCTGTTTGATCACTTGGCGTATTCCTATTTAGAGGAGATGTGGGGTAGGTGCAGTGAGACAGGTAGAATGTTGGGAGTTTAGCGAGGTTGTTTGATCGCTTGGCGTATTCCTATTTAGAGGAGATGTGAGGTAGGTGCAGTGAGACAGGTAGAATGTTGGGAGTTTAGCGAGGCTGTTTGATCACTTGCCATATTCCTATTTAGAGGAGATGTGGGGTAGGTGCAGTGAGACAGGTAGAATGTTGGGAGTTTAGCGAGGCTGTTTGATCACTTGCCATATTCCTATTTAGAGGAGATGTGGGGTAGGTGCAGTGAGACAGGTAGAATGTTGGGAGTTTAGCGAGGTTGTTTGATCGCTTGGCGTATTCCTATTTAGAGGAGATGTGGGGTAGGGGCAGTGAGACAGGTAGAATGTTGGGAGTTTAGCGAGGCTGTTTGATCACTTGCCATATTCCTATTTAGAGGAGATGTGGGGTAGGTGCAGTGAGACAGGTAGAATGTTGGGAGTTTAGCGAGGTTGTTTGATCGCTTGGCGTATTCCTATTTAGAGGAGATGTGGGGTAGGTGCAGTGAGACAGGTAGAATGTTGGGAGTTTAGCGAGGCTGTTTGATAGCTTGGCGTATTCTTTTTTAGAGGAGATGTGGGGTAGGTGCAGTGAGACAGGTAGAATGTTGGGAGTTTAGCGAGGCTGTTTGATTACTTGACGTATTCCTATTTAGAGGAGATGTGGGGTAGGTGCAGTGAGACAGGTAGAATGTTGGGAGTTTAGCGAGGCTGTTTTGATTACTTGGCGTATTCCTATTTAGAGGAGATGTGAGGTAGGTGCAGTGAGACAGGTAGAATGTTGAGAGTTTAGCGAGGCTGTTTGATCACTTGGCGTATTCCTATTTAGAGGAGGTGTGAGGTAGGTGCAGTGAGACAGGTAGAATGTTGGGAGTTTAGCGAGGCTGTTTGATCGCTTGGCTTATTCCTATTTAGAGGAGATGTGGGGTAGGTGCAGTGAGACAGGTAGAATGTTGGGAGTTTAGCGAGGCTGTTTGATCGCTTGGCGTATTCCTATTTAGAGGAGATGTGGGATAGGTGTAGTGAGACAGGTAGAATGTTGGGAGTTTAGCGAGGCTGTTTGATAGCTTGGCATATCCCTATTTAGAGGAGATGTGGGATAGGTGCAGTGAGACAGGTAGAATGTTGGGAGTTTAGCGAGGCTGTTTGATCACTTGGCGTTTTCCTATTTAGAGGAGATGTGGGGTAGGTGCAGTGAGACAGGTAGAATGTTGGGAGTTTAGCGAGGCTTTTTGATCACTTGCCATATCCCTATTTAGAGGAGATGTGGGATAGGTGCAGTGAGACAGGTAGAATGTTGGGAGTTTAGCGAGGCTGTTTGATCACTTGGCATATTCCTATTTAGAGGAGATGTGAGGTAGGTGCAGTGAGACAGGTAGAATGTTGGGAGTTTAGCGAGGCTGTTTGATCACTTGGCGTATTCCTATTTAGAGGAGATGTGGGGTAGGTGCAGTGAGACAGGTAGAATGTTGGGAGTTTAGCGAGGTTGTTTGATCGCTTGGCGTATTCCTATTTAGAGGAGATGTGGGGGTAGTTGCAGTGAGACAGGTAGAATGTTGGGAGTTTAGCGAGGCTGTTTGATCACTTGGCATATTCCTATTTAGAGGAGATGTGGGGTAGGTGCAGTGAGACAGGTAGAATGTTGGGAGTTTAGCGAGGCTGTTTGATCGCTTGGCGTATTCCTATTTAGAGGAGATGTGGGGGTAGTTGCAGTGAGACAGGTAGAATGTTGGGAGTTTAGCGAGGCTGTTTGATCACTTGGCGTATTCCTATTTAGAGGAGATGTGGGGTAGGTGCAGTGAGACAGGTAGAATGTTGGGAGTTTAGCGAGGCTGTTTTGATTACTTGGCGTATTCCTATTTAGAGGAGATGTGGGGTAGGTGCAGTGAGACAGGTAGAATGTTGGGAGTTTAGCGAGGCTGTTTGATCACTTGGCGTATTCCTATTTAGAGGAGATGTGGGGTAGGTGCAGTGAGACAGGTAGAATGGTGGGAGTTTAGCGAGGCTGTTTGATCGCTTGGCGTATTCCTATTTAGAGGAGATGTGGGGTAGGTGCAGTGAGACAGGTAGAATGTTGGGAGTTTAGCGAGGCTGTTTGATCGCTTGGCGTATTCCTATTTAGAGGAGATGTGGGGGTAGGTGCAGTGAGACAGGTAGAATGTTGGGAGTTTAGCGAGGCTGTTTGATCACTTGGCGTATTCCTATTTAGAGGAGATGTGGGGTAGGTGCAGTGAGACAGGTAGAATGTTGGGAGTTTAGCGAGGCTGTTTGATCACTTGGCGTATTCCTATTTAGAGGAGATGTGAGGTAGGTGCAGTGAGACAAGTAGAATGTTGGGAGTTTAGCGAGGCTGTTTGATCACTTGGCGTATCCCTATTTAGAGGAGATGTGGGGTAGGTGCAGTGAGACAGGTAGAATGTTGGGAGTTTAGCGAGGCTGTTTTGATTACTTGGCGTATCCCTATTTAGAGGAGATGTGGGGTAGGTGCAGTGAGACAGGTAGAATGTTGGGAGTTTAGCGAGGCTGTTTGATCGCTTGGCGTATTCCTATTTAGAGGAGATGTGGGGTAGGTGCAGTGAGACAGGTAGAATGTTGGGAGTTTAGCGAGGCTGTTTGATTACTTGGCGTATCCCTATTTAGAGGAGATGTGGGGTAGGTGCAGTGAGACAGGTAGAATGTTGGGAGTTTAGCGAGGCTGTTTGATCACTTGGCGTATTCCTATTTAGAGGAGATGTGGGGTAGGTGCAGTGAGACAGGTAGAATGTTGAGTTTAGCGAGGCTGTTTGATCACTTGGCGTTTTCCTATTTAGAGGAGATGTGAGGTAGGTGCAGTGAGACAGGTAGAATGTTGGGAGTTTAGCGAGGCTGTTTGATCACTTGGCGTTTTCCTATTTAGAGGAGATGTGGGGTAGTGAGCATTATGTACAGGGAGACAGGTAGAATGTTGGGAGTAAAATGACGAGTCTTTCTCGTGGGTCTGGACCGGTTAGAATGCAGCATTGAAATTCCCAGTGCTTTTTGCCTGCCTTAAAGGGGCACTCGGAGCACAGTTACAGCATTTTATTGTATTGTTTATGATGCAAAGAGTCTTCAGTCTCCCCAGTTGGCACTATTATTATTTTATTTCTTATATAGCGCCAGCAAATTCCATAGCGCTGTACAATGGGTGGACTAACAGACACGTAATTGTAACCAGACAAATGGAAGCACAGGAACAGAGGGTCAATGAGCTTACATGCTAGAGGTAGGGGGTATATTGACACAAAGGGTATAAGATGGGGTAATGAGATGGGTTCCTAGAACATTATTCACTGAGAACTTGGTAGGTTATTTTTGACAGTTGCAGGAGAGGAGTCATGGAGGGGGGGGATGAAAACCCACTAACAGTTTGAAAACACACTTTAGGGATGCATATCATTTAAAGATTTTTTATTTTTTTTTGAAGGAGTGGAGACTGGGTGAAAGTCTAATGGAGAAGGGAGTTCCACACAAAAGGTGCAGCCCTGGAGAAGTCTTGAAAGCGAGCATCAGAGGATAGATGTAGGTCTTCGGCAAACTCTGGCTCTCCTGGTAGATAAAGTAAACGTCTCTGATTAATAATAGAGACGCAAATTTCCACATTAGCCTGTCCACAGCAAACAACGGTCAAGTGATTTAAAACTACAATGAGTTGTAGTGGTTATGGTGCGCAGAATGGCCATTTAAAGACACACTCTAGCCACTTACAGCTTACTATAGCTGTAATCATGCACGTTGTCAGTGGAGCTGTATCCATCCACTGAAGCCATCAGCATGCAGCTGTGTCAAGGCATCTCAGTGAGAGGTGCCATGGGTGGGCACGGCATGTACCCATGCAGTGATAACACGCGATAATAATTCAGAGAACAACCTAGATTCCTTAATAGATATCAAGAGCAGGCTTACAGTTTGTACAGTTAGCTGCAGCTAGATCCTTATAAAGCAAAGGAGACTGGCCTTACACCCTAACCATACAGTGGGCATCGATTCCTGCTGAGCGTGTCCCTTTAACTATTCCTAGTTAAGTGGATTCACCACCAAGCAGCCTTTTAAACGGTTTGTTCTTCTGTGGATTTATACAAGAGGATACAGCCTATCATATAAATCTGATAGAGCTCCTACATCCTTTTTGTGCTTTACTGGATTTAATAGAGACTATTGGACGTGCTTTTTTTTTTTTTTTGCTTTTTTTTTTTTAACTTGACAGCAATGTCCAAAGAGACCGTAATGGATGTTTATACTCTGTTAATACTGCAAGTCCAAATAAAGATTGCACATTGTGTAACAGTTCTGCTTGCGCCTTTCTTACTGCTTCTAATTGGAGGTTAACAATCCGTCTAAGTAGGTCTCATTTCCTGGACCCAATAGATAGTGTTACCTTGCCACAGGTGTGTGCGCCCTGCTTGATCTCATAATTCTGCTGCTGCCGCTCGGGGAGATAGTATCACGCCGCGCTAGGCTTCGCATGCTGCCTGTTTAGTTTCTGCACTCCGGCAGATGTCACTGATAAGATTTTAAATTTCATGCCACACTTTATCCCTAGAGATTCAGTTCTTAAAAAGCCCCATTTGCAGAATTAGGTTTATTGTAAAAATGTAGTTTGTGCACTTAGGACATAAATCCCCGTGCATGTAACATAATACGAAGAATTTATTTTTTTACATTTACAAAAACACTTGTGTAACCTTAAAGTTTTTTCCTTCAGTAGTGCAATGTATTGTGGGGAGTTTTTTTATTTTTATTTATTATCATTTCCTGAACTTAGATTTCATTTTTTTTTCCCCAACAATATTTTTTTCTATGTATATAATATTCCTTGTAACTTGTAACTTTGTGTGTGTTAATGTATATTTACATGTGTTTGTGTTGTCCTCAAACTAGCAGTTAAATATGCCATGTTTTGTGGACCCAGGAGAGAAATCTCAATGTATCTTTCCTGGTAAAATATTTTATAAATAAAAAATAGCAACTTCACATGCTTTTTTTTGCTTTTTTTTTTTAATATTGTTTTCTTATCTCTATTTTAAAGTATCACTATAAGGTCAGATATATAAATGTGTATTCCTTACCCTGTAGTGTTTTTTTTATTTTTTTGTTTGTTTGTTTTTTTGCATGTATTTTCAAATTTCCCGATATTGCGCCACCCAGTATGACCTTGTTTAAACCTACCATGCCGGTTTGTTCTTGTACAAGATAAGTCCTTCTTGAAAACTGGATTCCAAGCTATTAATTACCAGTCTCTTGCCAAGGGTTAGACGATGTTATTCGCCATTGTTCTCTGTGTCTATAAATAAGGAGTAGTCTATTTTATGTTTTTTTTTTTGTTTTTTTTTAATTTCACCCAGGGGCTCTCTGTCTGTTTGACTGTATAAATGGAGTGCAACCTTAAATATCAAGTTAAAACTTAAATATCAATAGTGCGCTTCAGGAAATACAAAAATGTATTAAAACTAAGATAAGTAATTCAAATGTTCTTTAAAGGGACACTGTAGGCGCCCAGACCACTTCTGCTCATTGAAGTGGTCTGGGTGCTGTGTCCCTTTTGCACCTAGTGCTGCAATGTAAAACATTGTAATTCCAAGTCTGCCCGCAGTGGCTGTCTACCAGACAAATTACTTTTAAAAATTGTTTAATGTTTCTTTTTTGCATACAAAAACTTAGTTGACAAAGGGTTTTATTGAAAAAAATTACCATTTCTAATCTAAAAGTTAAAGTAAGTAAACTTTATGTTAAATATAAGCATATTTTTTGGGGGGAAAGGGTCAGCTGCTGTGTGCTAAGACATTATATCATAAAGACATGAGTCATTGAAAGCACAAATGTATGACTAAAAAAATATATAAAGAATAACACTATCCGTCTAGCGGAGTGTTCCTGAATGTTGGAAAATATATTGTAGGTTTATTAGTCTAAAACCACAACTGTGTCTTTGGATATGATGGAGCGTTATTAAACATTTAGCTAACAAAACATAAGCTTGTCAACCACCGGTTAGTGTTGTCAAAAACCATAATTGGTTTCCTATGAGCTCTGATTCACAGTATTATCAATTTGTGTTTCTCTCCCCCTACAGGTTCTAGAGGTGTTTGCCAGGCGACTGATTCAAAATGGCGTATTGTCCAGGAGGGAGATTCCTAATTTAACAAAATACCAGGTTATTCTTTCTCGAGAACAGTTCAGAAAGAACCCGCCACCTAACATCATGGTATGCCACCAGTTTTGTCTGTCGTGATGCGTCACTGATATTTTGGGAAGTCTGAATTTTTAGCCACTAAATCTCAATGTTGGATCCGCTGATTTGATGATATGGGCCAGAGAAATCTGGGATGTATTTCCCAACAGACTCATTGTGGGTAACAGATTTTTGTTTAAAATGGAAACGTGTTTTATTTGTGATTTGCCATTCTACCTTTTTGTTTTTGTTTGTTCAGGGAGCCCAGCTGGGAGTGATTGAAGGAGACTTTGCTCTCTGTATAAGTTTATATCATGGCTACGAGCTTCTCCTGCAGATGGGAGCACGATCCTTATACCACTATCTTAATTCCATTATGGATGGCTCAAAAGGTATCTTTCTTTTGTTTTATATATATTTGTACAGTCATATGAAATTGGTCTCTGTTCAACCTAGATGGGGTTTTACAACTGGAGGCTATATCTACTCCCTGTCACCCAGCTTCACCCCCAGACATTCTGCCCTTAGTTTGCACGGAATCTGCCTATTTAGGATTATTCTTCCTATTTTTATAGGAAGTCTTAACCCATTTATCTATGTGGCCCATCCCTTCCTGGCTTCTTGGGAACAAAAAGGAGGGGCATCTGGGCCAAAGGTTTTGCTGGAATTTTTAACAACATCCACTTTGACTAATAAAGGCCTAGATAAGAATAAACAAATTGCTTATTCCTAAAATAAAATTTGCTGTAGACATTTATTGCTTATGTTATGTGTTTATTGAAAAAAACTCGTCTACAGCTACCTATTCATATTCATACTTGATAAATGTCTTGTTGGCAAATGTACATTAAATGAAAAAAATAATTTGTATGTACAGTCATCTTAATACAGACAGTACATTTTTCCATTAGATTTCTCAATGACACACTCGGGAACTCTGATTAAACAGTTGTCCGTTGTTACTGCCAAAGCTCATACCCTTTTGTTTTTCAGGAATGATGCGCACACGCAATGAGCTCACCCGGAATTGCGACTTCATGGGGCTGTACGAGCAGCTGGAGAACCTATATTCTGATTCCAGCGCCTCAGCTCCAGGTTAACAAACACTTTGTTTATCAATCACGCAGTGTCTTCTGTCACTTTCTATGTCTCAAGTGGCTTTCCAATTAGTTGTGTGGTGCTTTTATTACATAAATATCTTTGCTCTTAATTTCAATGTTAAAATGTTGAGCAGCGTCATATTGATTGTACATTATAGCTGCATTCACATTGTTCTATAAAATTCTGCAATTCAAGCCGCACATCAGCATATCCTGTGACCATTTACACTTTAAATTCTATGTTTTGGGGAACTAGGGGACCATATGTGATCTGGCTGTCCGGTCCTATGCCGGTATGGTAGCTTACAGTAACTCTGCCATTAGTAAATCTATAGCTAAACTAAAACTACTAAATAAAACTGCAAAACTCTTCTTATGACTAGCAGAAAAAAAACTGATACTAAGGTGACCTCTTCCACAATGCAAAGGTTAACCGACTATTGTTTAACTGGAGAGAGCAAATTGAGCAACTCTGCTTCGTTACCTACTCCAAGTAAAATGTCCAAAAAACAACAACAATGTTTTCAGTCCTTTGTGTAATACTTCTTAAAGATTTTTATTACTGTAATTCAGTGCTAATCTCCGCAATATAATCAGCCGTTGTTCTTTGCGTCTGCTCATGGGATATCGAAGACTAATCTATCTGAGTTTACGCTCCCAAGGCTGAGATTTTAGATTTCATTAAAGGGTTTATATCTCGTTTCTCTGAAAACCTTCAATGTTTTGGATTCATTATGGAGAGTAACCTTGAATTCAGTCATAATGCTTTTTTTTTTATCAAAATGGTTCTATTTATATTACAGGAGTTTTTATTTAATGCAGCCTAACGCAAAGGGTGGTCTAGGATTAACTCACAAAGGGAAAGGGGAGGTTGTTTGTTCCCCCCTCCTCTTATCTTTCACATTACAAATATTTTCTTTTAATGTCCGTGTGTTTTGTTTTAATGTAGATAACTGGACTCCCTGTTTCTGTAGGATTTTTCTTTTCCTTTTAAAAAGCCTCTAACCTTACCTGTAGTCTAGCACAGAGACACATCCCCACATTTGATGACCTTCCTAAATGAAAGGATTTAAGGGGAAAAAGCCCTTTTGTGGCTGTATTCCAGAACCTGT
Source organism: Pelobates fuscus (assembly GCF_036172605.1). Lineage (NCBI taxonomy): Eukaryota > Metazoa > Chordata > Amphibia > Anura > Pelobatidae > Pelobates > Pelobates fuscus. The sequence continues at coordinate 7,881,081 of NC_086329.1, forward strand.
TTTACATTGTAAGAGAAAATGCACCATTGGTTGTGTATTAAGATATAGCGGCTTGGTTGCTTAGCGTGTCCTTTTATACAGCAATTTCATGTTAATTAAAAGGTTGTTTTTTGAAGCTAGCTCGTTTTGGATTTATTATTTTATATCATCTTTGTTATTGCTTCATATATTACTTTTTGGTAGAGCCACTGGCAAACTAAACTCAAATGTCTGAAAATTCTCAAATGTTCTGATTATTCCCTGTCCCTCACTAGACTGATCAAGCTGTGGCAGATAATTGATTTTACCTTCTAAGCTTGTTTGAACAAGGGCTCGTCAATTCTTGTTCCTACACAAGAAACTGGTTTCAGTTCAGTTCAGACTGCAGTCGAAAATGTTGGAGCTCTCCAAGTAACTTTTCAATGCATTTTCATGTTTCTAAATTCCAGCCCTAAGAGAATCTTCTCACTGAAGTTTCGATCCTCCTCCTGTGATGTCATCAATACTAATGCCTTGTGTCCAACCACATGCTTTTCAGAGAAGCATTGAAAACCAGCATTCGTTCTGCGAGAAGCAGAACTACAGAGACGGGGGAACCCTCTGGCAATCTCTTGAAATCTGCCATTCAAAAAATAAACCTGCAGGACATGTGGCTAATTCCTAAAGTATTTCAGTAGAGGTTCCTGTAAATCAAGCTACAAAATAGACAGAACAAAGTACCTGGCTACCGAAAAGCTATAGTGTGTACCCTTTGATGTTCGATCACATTATCTATAGAAAACACAAAATATATTTTTCACTGTTGACCTATATTGCTAAGTGCATGCAAATCTTGTGCTCCCAGTATAAATGTTTCTTCTTCTTCATGTAAATATTACCTCTCCCTAATGAAGTCTGTACATTGTAATTGTGAGGAATGTAATTGTTTATTTATTTATTTTTGCCTCTTGCAGGGTCAGATGTAAAAAAGCCATTTATTTACAGCCACCCGAAGTTAAAAAAGTTAGAGGAAGTTGTTGTTCAGCATTTTAAATCTTGGGGCGATCGTCATGGTAGGTTTTTGATGCATTGTTTTTAACACAACGATTGTGAATAGAATGTGTGTGGTTGTTTTTTTTTTTGTTTTTTTTATTTCCTTTTTATTTTCACTAAACATGGATTCTGGAGAATTGACAAGCTCGGTGTTTTAGTCCAGAATGGTTGAATTTGAATAACTCTCCAACTGGCCAAAACATGGCAGCCACTTGTCGGTTCTCCCAGGATCCTGGTTTAGTCAAATAAATGCCACATTTGCTGTCTGCATTAAATTACAATTAACTCCACCAGGTGCAAGCAAATCATTGCTGTCTGTCCTATAAACTGAATTGCAAATCCATTAATAAAGTAGCCATGCTGTGGCTAGTGTAGTGTGTTTTTTTTATTTTTTTATTTTGCAACTTTGGTTTTACCGCCGTCCAGTTTAGTGAATGAATTCCACATCAACCACTTGTTGCAGTTTGGTTTCTACAGTTCACATCTAGTCATGTAAAGATGGGTGGGCTGGAACCTTGGTTGCCTTTGGCCCATTTCCCTGCAATACAATCTTGGTAGTTTTCATGCATTCAAACAGAATGATAATGTGTCATTATGCCAAGTGAATGGCCGATGTCTAGTAATAGAAATGCCGGGTATTATATTTATAGATCTACCAACAGTTTCCTTTAATTAGGTATTTACGAAATCTTTTACCAGGAAGGAAACGTAAGTAAATGTTCCCTTAAAAATCATAGGCTTTGTGAAAAATCTCAAACAAGACCAATCTCATCATAATGGTCGTACCAGTGGTTAAAGGGTTACTTTAATTGTACAAATGCAGAGTAATGCTGATTCTTTTGTCAATACTTATTCAGCTTTTAGATTTTTAAACCAGAGGAGAACTGGTTGGATCATCCAGGTTTACCATTATTAAATGGAAACTTGTGTCTAAAAGCTTGTTCTATAGATAACTGTAGCGGTTATGATGCAAATGGGTTTTGTGAAGTTTCTCCCATTGTTTCCTTTAAATGGTTTGACAAAAGCAAGACTCTCCCAGCACCTACAGCTCAGCCTTTTCCTGCCTTCAGATAACGTCGAAGTACTTGCACGTTAACCACCCAGCCCTGCTTTGGTTTCATATGTTGTATGTTATCATTGATTCATGCACTTCTCATACATGTTCAGTGCATGTTCCATTTATAAAAACACTCATAGAGAAGCATCAATCCTTTTTATTTTTTATTTTATTTTTTTAAAATATGGAGTCAAATGTCTCGCCCCCACTCACTCCTGTAGAGGTTATAAGCACCAGAACTGGCCTCACTTCTATTATCTTTATGTATTGTGTGCGCTCCATGCAAATCCATAAAAATACATCCCCTTTCTGTCTGCGTAAGCCCTCTGTGTTTGCATACAGAGTTATATAAAAAGATGGAAATGGACCTTTTCAATAGCTTATATCTGAAATCCTCTAATCTGCGTAAACAGCTTTTTGCAGGTATTTGTCAATGTCATTTCTGCATTGTTTGGAAAGAACATTGAAATCCATTTAGATGGGAGTGATGCTCGGTGGGTGAGGGAGGATATCTAAAATTGGAAATCTCACAAGCACGCCGTGTACTTGTACCATTGTATAACATACGCCCTCCTCTGACTCTTCCGTGTAGTTGAGTTTGAAATCTTTATATTTTATCTAAATTCTCCAGGTGTAACCCCTTCCTCTGTATGTAAAACACCTACATTGTCTGAGCAGCTTTTAACAACGTCACAGGTCAAGGTTACATGTGTACATCGGGCTCCGCATGTCATGAAGCTTTCAAAAATGTGTTCAATTAAAATTTTTGATCATTTTTTTCTTTGCACATGCATACATTTAATTTTTTTTGTCTCACCCATTTCTATTTATATTGTTCATTAATGACGACAGATAATGAACTTGTGTTCATTTTAATTTTAGATTGTGGTGGTCGCAAAAATGCCTAGGAGTTAAATATGTAGCAAGTGCAAAGTCTAGTCTTTTTTTTTTTTTTTTTTTTTTTTTTTCTGTGTTGTTAAAAAGGCAACTCCTTGCACTCTTCGTATCAATATCGAAGTGGCCTTCCTTTCAGCCCATTTAGTGAAGTGGCTGCTTCTTTTTCATCGCTTGTATTGTACGCCGCATTTGTCAGAAGGACATTTTCCTACTTGATTAATCCCTGGCAGGTATTGATCGAGAGCTGCTGTGCGTTGGCCTAGATAACAAAGCTAATTTCATGCAGCTAAAATTGCACGGAAATCAATTGCTATGATTTGTCCATTTTGTCATGTAGGGCTGGAATTGTGCATAAAGTACCCCCATTACTGGTTCTCATCGATCATTTATCTATGGGAGTTCAGAGAGTCTAATTAGAATGGTATTAATTGATCCTGGGTTTTTTCCTTTGAAGTTCAATAATGAACACTGTAAAAGTCATTTTAGTGCAGTGTACACATTTTGTGCCTGAGAGTTTATTGAAGTTAAAGAGTTTTCAAGCATGATGGCACTTTAGTGGTTATGATGTGAGGCGTACCCTGGCACGGTAAAGGGGGTGAGTAGTTTTACTACGGGTTGTCTCCTTATCTGGGTCACCCTCAGGTCTACTGCTTCAGGCTCACAACATCTTTTTTGCTGAACTGCCGCTCATTTATTTGCTGAGAACATATGAAGTGGTCATGGTTTTTGGAGTAACCCTTTTATTTCAAGACAAGGGAAAACATTTCTTCAGCTTAACCGATGTAGCCTAAAGTCTGCTATTCCATTGTCCATTCTCCCCAATTAAATGTAGTGAATGAACTACAAACTGAAAGAGTTGAAAAGGAACTCACGTGCCGTGTTTTTCCCCATCAATCCTTTGTGCGCATGTATGTATCTCCTTATATGTTAACATCCTCACCCATATGATTTCTCCAGCTCCGAACACTTCCAAGCAAACACACGAAGATACTCGCATTATGATTTTCTCCTCATTCCGTGATAGTGTCCAGGAGATTGCCAAAATGTTAGACCAACATCACCCAACGGTTCGTGTTATGACTTTTGTTGGACACTCAAGCAGTGGAAAAAACATTAAGGGCTTCACACAGAAAGAACAGCTTGAGGTACATGAACAAAACGTTCACTATTAACTATTCAAAGTGGGGCTTCTCAAACCAGCTTTCAAGGGTCATCTGACTATCCATTGAGGCTATAATTGATATCTCCACATGAATAGCAATGGGTTATGCATACATATTATAAGATATTATATAATTTCTGGCCAATCCCATTTCACACCTATGCCAGATAGGCATTTCAATGGTTGTTGATCTAGAATTAGTATATTGTGTTGGAGCCTTATCTCGTTGCTAGATTTTTCCAGTTGACCATACTCTTGTTATCTTCTGGTAAACCAGGTTGTAAAGCGGTTTCGTGAAGGAGGATATAATACTCTAGTCTCTACATGTGTAGGAGAAGAAGGACTTGACATTGGTGAAGTGGATTTGATCATTTGTTTTGATGCCCAAAAGAGTCCAATACGTCTTGTTCAGAGAATGGGCCGAACAGGGAGAAAACGCCAAGGCCGAATTGTTGTCATTCTGAGTCAAGGACGGGAGGAGAGGGTAAGCCAGTATTTGGAAGTAATATACCCCTACGTAAAGGGGTATTTGTAGACAGATTTTTGGGTTTTTTTGCATGGGTCATTGGTACTTGTTCCAATTGATGCCGAGTGTATTTCAATTTTAAAGTCTCCATTCCACATTTTTCTAGTTCCATTAAAGATACAAGACTGGTTGCATGAAGCATATATGTGCTATAGACCATTGCGGCAAGTTTGTCCTGTCTTAAATTTATTGATACAGACATATGTTACTTGCAGTCGCTACGATATTGGTCAATATCTCCCCATTGACAAGTCTTCACCTTTGTGTTATTCAGCAATTAGATACCCCATGGTGCCAAAAAAGGGTACTTTCATGCTGTCATCAATAAGTGACCTTTTTTGGAGAGAAATATAGAGTAGAGGCGCTAATTACGAGCAATTATTTCTGATAAAGTAGGTTACAAATCTCAGGGGATATGGATCTGCAAGGCTGAACATCCTGTTTCGTCATGTCACATCCAGCAGGTTAAAGACTCGGTTGATGTGTAGTTATACAGTATCTCATGGCAGCTACTGGTATAAACATCATATTAGAAATAAACCGTATTAAATACTGGGGAAAATTGTAGGAACAAATTGATCTGATACAAACAGTGTAATCTTAACAGCATTACAGGCCCCCGGGCAAAACAGTGCACTGGGGCCCTCCCTACACAACCACTCAGAAAAGAAAACTTAAATTATCGATAAAATGAAGCTTATATATAGTATATTTATGTAATCCGTCTTTAAATAATAAAAAAACATGCCGTACTGCAGAGATTAATCCACACAAATGTTTAGTAGGTAGCAGAGGGAGGCAACTGACATGGACTGGTAAAAATATTAGAAGAATTTCATTATGGCTTTATTGCTTCAACTAATTGTGCGTGTGGATTTTGGCTTATGTACAATTAGTATGGGTACGTTGTTTTCAATCAGGTCCGTTTATGTATTCGCAACAGCACGATCACATGTTCAGATACTGAGGGGATTTGTCCACCTAAATGTTTTAATAAGGGGGGAATGAAGGTTCTGGAAAAAAAAAAAAAAAACTCTCGGAATAATCTACTGAAAAGTAGGCAAGCCTCTTGGGCCCCTGGGCAACATCCCAGCGTGCCCATGTGTTAAGACAGCCCTGGATACAAAGGGGAGCAACAGTTGTAATGACGGTTGTAGGACAAACTCAGAGGACAGGGAGAACACCTGCTGGTTCTTACTTAAAAGGGTAGAGGAGTAAAAATTAGAACCTTTCCATACCTGTCACCTTTCCTCCTAATCTGCCAAGCTAACTTAGAGAGGATAAAGCCACCACCAACAGGACTTCTGTTCCAACCCAAGTAATTGGTCTAAATGTTGCAACTTGGTCCCTTTTTAGTGAGTAAACCAAGTCGCAGATCAAAAAGTAAAAAGAGAGCCGTTCTGCTCATCTCACCTCCTCCATGTCATTTTTTAGTGGTTGTGCAACCTTTTATCTTAAGACAACACTTTTCTTTCATTTCAGTATCGATATGATGACACTAATGCCATTATGGTACAACCTGTGAGCATTCCTTTAAAGGGACCGTAGACACGATCACCATTTCGCCTCATTGAAGTGGTTATAGTGCCTGGGGTCCCCTGGCACCGTCCCACAATTGAGTGTTTAAACATTTTCAAGCAATTTAACAGTAAATAAGTGTTCCTGGCCACCCAAAGCCCAACCCCCACTGGAACACGCTTCCTTCAAGCCATACCAATTCTTACCAGCAATGGGCTCTGTGAAAGACTGAAATCACAGCTGCCCTTTGTTGTTCATGCTAATGCTTCCTCACAGTGGGGGATGCACTGATAGGAACTCTCTTTAACATTGAAACCTTAAAAACTGTTTAACAGTAAATGGAGGGACTGTGCCTGTGGGCTCCCGACACTATAATCCCTTGAATAAGATGAAGCAGTTATGGTGCATACGGTATCCCTTTATTTAAACTATGGCTTATAAAGGGCTGTAAATGAACCAGATTCCATCATTTCTGGTGGTAGAGGTGCCACTGTGATGGCAATTATTGCAGCTACATAGATCCTGCAAATACGTAGAGCTCACTGTGATATAATTATAGATATTTTAATTTTAAAATCAAGTCCCAAAACACTGCAAAAATCCAGCTTGGTGGAAAAATGTATAATTCTGCTTCCAAACGCACTCTTTATGAGAAATGAAAAAGCAAATAATATCCGGAATATTAAGTAATATAAACTGCTTCAACAAGTGTGCTACAACTGCTACAAAGAGCTTTCAGTTAAATAGGGATCCACCAAAATAGAAAAATTACTTGTGTGTATTTGTTTTAACCATGAATTAAAAGATGGACGGCCCTTTATTTTGATTGTTGATGGAATCCCCTGTAACTGAGAGTCCAGTTCCCTCGGTGCAGCTAGCGATACGTGTGAATATTTGCTCACAAAGCCCAGAGTAAGGGTTCATATGTGCCTGTTTATGGATTTTTATTTAATAACTAGTATTATAGCAATAAATGCTCTGCTTTTTCCCCAAAAAGCATCTAGAACCATTTTAAAGATCTTGGCTGAATGTGATAAAACAACATCTCGGGAGAGAATTCCATTTCCTGGTATCTTATTTGCATTTCGTTTCTCATGGCAGACGTATAACCAAAGTCAGAGCAACAAGAAGAGCATCGACAAAGCAGTATTGGGGAATAACAAAGTGTTTCAGCTCTGTTCTCAGAGCCCTCGCATGGTTCCTGAAGGTTTAAACCCCAAGGTGCACAAGATGTTCATCACACAGGGAACATATGAAAACAAAGACAGCGCCCCACCTCTCTCCAAAGCCAAACTTTCAAGCCTCGGACACCACAGATTATCTCTGTTCGATCAGAACGGTATTTACCATATCCACTGTTGCCGTGTGTCTGCACTGTGGGGGTATATAAGTGGGCATTTTAGAAACATTTAATTTAATGAAACTTTTTAAAAACAAACTTGTAATAAGTTGTGTATGCTATTTAAGTAGATCTCTTGTTTATACCATTTTATCAGATTCCCTAAAAGAAGGCTGGCCTTTGACACACAGAGAATATGAGACCTGGAACAGTTTATACCGATTAAATGAATCTGACGGAATTACGGATGTTTTGCTACCAAGATCTAGATTTGAATCCTTCAAAGCAGCTGAAGAGACGCCAGTAAGTCCATTCACGCTTGGCGTAACAAGCTCGTCATTCACATTCTTCTCTCTACTCTATGCCCATCTCTTATGGAGCTTTTTTTATTATTCTGTGAAATAAATTCATTATACCGTTGTATCATTACAATTAGCCTTTCAGCTTTTAAAGAATTGCGATCCAGTAAAAATCTAATTGCTTAGTGAGATAAGAATATTGCTCTTCCGGGAGAAAATGTAAAAGCTTGCTCTTCCTGTGGATAATTCCTAATTGTGCAGCACTGCGGAATGCGTTGGCGCTTTATAAATGCCAGTAATAAATAAAGAACACTTTATGCATATATGCCTTATTGAGCATGATAGAACCAGGACTATAAATTCCTTGGGCCCACACCATTCATCTACTCAGCTCTAGTATAAATGTTAAAGGGACACTCTAAATCACTGTTTAGAAGATCTACTCCCAATGAATACATGCATGCATTTTTTTTTTATACATGTATTCATTCTTATGAACCGTAGCCTTTTCCCCAGCAGAGAATTTTTAATGAAGAAGCTTCTGAATTGGTGCACTGGGGTGCGTGCCAGATCTCATTTCTGAAGCGTTTGCTGTATTCCCCCCTCCCTGCCTCTTACCTGTAGCCAGGGAGGGGGGGGACACTGGATTCCCTGGTGGTCCGGTGGCTCCACTTGTTGAGCCAGCAAGACTCCCTCCATAATATCCCTCCTGCCAGCCAGTGCTCTATTTCTGACACGAGCCCAGCATGCATTGCATGCCGCGACGCGTTGTCATGACAACCAGCGACAACGCTTTACAGCCGTGGCTTGAGAGAGTGCTGGAGAGGAAGGTAAGTATATCCTGGGCCCTGCTTGGAAGCCAGCAGGGCCCGCAGAGGCATATATACATAGCGGTACTCGCTATATATATATGCCGATTGAAGGGCTGGGGGCCCGGGCATGCAGAGGATTACCTGTGCAGCCTGGGCCCCCAGGACCGCCGGGCCCGTGACAACCGTCTTGGTTGTCACCCCCTGATGGCGTCCTGACTGAGCTACTAAACAAACCAGGAAGTAACAGGACTGGTTGTCTGATTGACAGCCAGGGGAATGTAACAAGGTTGATTTTATAAAAGGGGAATAGGTGTTTTGAGTGTTCCTTTAAATTCAAAATATGTATTTAATAACTACTTTTTTCTTCTTCTCATTCTAATGTTAACTTTGTCAATCTGTACTACTGTGATTCAGGAGGAGCCTGATCCCCCACGTGGAAATGTCCGCAAGCTCTCCCTTACCGAATGGCGGTTATGGCAGAACCAGTCCCTTCCCACAGAGTTCGTAGATCACTCAGACAGATGCAAACATTTCACTGCAACCATGGAAATGATTGAGTTGATGAGACTTGAAGAGGTAACCATTCACTGATGATAATAAATACCGGCTAAGCATTTTTAATGGCAGCAAACATTACGTGTTTTTTTTTTTACTAAAGTACCCAGTTACAAAAAGCTGGAGGGAGGGGAATCTCAAAATGAATGGATTTGTGTGACATTCCCCAACCCTGATATAAGGTTTGTGGCTGTCTGCAAAAACTAAACCAGGAATCCGTTTTAATAGGGACAGGTTTGATGTTGTTCATGCAGTATATAAATATGTGGTTAATTCTCTGTTTGGTAGCTAGGAAGCATCTTCTATTATTCAGCTGTTACATTTGCTGGAAACTCCATCATATACGTTGACATTGTCGTTTGTTTTTTTTGTCTATTTTCTTTAGTTCGGAGGCTTTGTTTATTTGCCAAGTCCATTACATGCACCTTTCATAAATAGGATTGAAGAGCTTTAAAACTCTTGAGATTGCTCTGTAATTGTGTTGGGAGCCTTTTCTGCTTCCTTTCCATATACTGCCAAAAAAGCTCCATTCTGCCCATTCTCACTGTACACAAAAGTCGCCTCACAGACAAAAGCGCTATTGTAGGTAACATACAAAACCACATTCCCACCAAAACACTTTTATATTCTCTCATCATGACCTAATTTTGAAAGAAAATTGATCATGACCTCTTATTTCCATTAACACGTTTCACTAATGAGGCAGAGGACCGATTTTTATAATGGTTGCAAACATTTTCTCTCTTTTATTCGTATGATTGACTAATGTACAACCTGTCTCTTTTCATGATAGCTGGTAATTTACAGAATGTTTTGAACAGATGGATTGTAAAGCAGCCCGAAGCAGCATCTATATTTACCATATTATGTACGGTTATAATGTTGCTGCATCTTTTAGAAATTCTAATAGTCATTAAACCAATGTTTCCATGGTTGACACTGGTGAATAGTGCATAAATGTTTCCTATAACCACAAAGGGAGCGGTGGAGGGGTGTAATCAAAAATCACAAATTGATTTAAAGACCTGACAACTAACTAGCAGATAGAAATGTGCAGTGGATTAAGAGGGTTAACCACACATGTGTTGTCTTGTTCTTTCGTTTTTGGAGTTCTGCTGAAGCTTTGTGTGCAAAATCCCTAAAAAGCAGGCCTTTTGTCTGCAGGAAAAAAATAAATACAAGATTATTTGAGATTAAGAGGGAAATGCGTTGACTAGATATAGACACATATTTGACTCCTTACGAGAACTTTATTTTAATTGATGTAAGGTGGATAAGAATATTTAGCAAAAATTGTTTCTTCCCTTAAAAAGTAGACGAATTTGATAAATCTTTGTGTTCTTTTTGCGTTCTGGTATTTAAAGTGAAATGATGCTGTTCACAAGATCATCATTTTAAATTGCATGGCATCAACAATAGTCATTTTAATATCGGTAGTTTTGTTTGGGTTATTTGCTTTTTTTTATTGTTTTGATACTCATTGTTCATACTGGGAACCATTTCTATTTTGCTTGAAATCATTTCAGGGTGTGTGCAGTTATGATTTGGAAATGAAGTCTTACTTGCACAAGGAAGATGTTGGGATGAAGAAAGTGCCAGCCAAGACCCACCTCACCCACTCCTCCACGAATAGACCAAAACATCTAGTACCTTCTACAACAACTTTGAGGGACGCCCCACATTCATCAGTTGAGACAGAGTCAGATTTTAAATGCAGCGTAAAGTCAACATCTACTAGTCTGAAGCCCATCTCAAGATCCCATTTGTCTGAGGATTTGGAATGTGCTGTTGCTTTAAGTCCAGATCCTGCCGACTCAGAGTCTCCACCTTGTATTTTGGAAGGACCACTCATGCCATCTGAATTTCCAGCATTAGACCCTTTTAATGGAGAAGGCATTGACGCACCGCTCTCCAGACCTAAGACCAGTTCTGTATCTGATATAAACAGCAAATTGTCAACTTGCACAGAAGATGTGCAGTCCAAATCACATACGTTTGACTCTGGCTCTCAGTGTTTTAATGACCATTCATCTGCATTTTCAAGTATGTCCTATGGTCCTCCGACACCTTCTAATGATTTTGTGTTTACAGAATTTCTTGCTGATCGGCAACATGAGTGCCAGGATATTTTAACACGAACAAAACATTTTTTATCCTGTTCTCCCCCGCCTTTAAGTAGTCTTGATGACTTTGATGTAGCAGAATTTACTAGTGCTGCACAAAGTACTTTTCCTGATTTGAAAAGAGAGCATCTTGAATCACTTACACCTATAAAGGTCACCACTGATCTTCCAAAATTAAAGAATAACCCTGACCAATCCATGCAGGATTATTTAAGTGATGTAATATCTTCTGATATTGCAGAGGAAATTCATAGAAATCTGGTTGTGTTAACACCAGAGTTTGAAAAGCCTTTGTGTGAAAGTAAAATAGTTTCAGCTTACTGTGAAGACATGCCCAATCAAGAGACTTGTTTTAAACCTATTATCTCGAAAGAACCTGAAGATGATGAAAATGACCCAGAATGGGATAACCTCTTTGAATGTGACAATGAGCAGTTGGATTTCTCCCCTAAATCTACACTTTCTCCATCTCTGTCTGTGGATCATCTGCTGGAAGATGATGCAGCTTCTCCAACCGGCGTCACTTTGCCTGACCACCAAGACATCAGCTCTGAGCTGTTTGAAGATGATCCTTTTTGTGACATTGTCCAAGAGAATTCAAACAGTGGACAGGGGAAAACCATAGAAACTACGAGTGTGACTTTTAACCTGTTTGATCCATCAATTTTTGAGGATGGGTCTGAACAAGATAGTGATACCAATGAGATCTCGTCCTCAGCATATGACTGTTCTGAAGAGATGTTTTCTGTTAATTTTGATCTTGGATTCTCCGTTGACGATAGCAGTTTAGAAAGTGAAGCGTCTTCGAAACATGGATCAGATGCGGATTGCAAGAATGACTTGCCTCACACTCCACTCCAGGAGAGCACAACGAATGTTATAGAAGGTAACAAGTTTACTTTACTTTGACTTTAGGATATATATCTTGAACACTTCCCTGTGTTAACCACTACCATCCATTTTAATTTGAGTTCATATAGAACAGTGATTCTTGGCCTTTGGGATAAGACTTAGTGGGCCCCCATAACATTTTTAGTGGGTTGTCAGAGGTAAGGACAAGCGGGCCCAAGGTAACTGCCTACAATGAATTGTTTACTATGGAGGCATATTGTTTCCCAGTGTAGTGGAGACTACTTTGATAATGTGATCATTACGACTTCAGCTTCTTGAAGTGGTTTCTGTTCTAGAGCACTGTGCCCCTGTTTATTTACAAGTCAGTGTTTCATTGTGACAACAAGAATCAGAATAATTTGTAGCTGTAGCTAGAACCCTTGTTAGTGGGAGGAATTAGAGGAACTGTTTGGGCACCATAACAAATTCATAGAAATTAAGTTGTTATGGTGCCAGGAGGCCACTGGCACTGGCTTATCTCTAGGGGTAAACAGTTCACAAACAATTTAACTACCAAGTCTGTGCTGTTCTGCTCTGCCCCCCTGCTATTACACTTTCTAAAAATCTTAAGAACAGAAGGATTTTATTTAAAATTAATGGCGAGCTTCTCACTGGTTTAGAGTGTCTGCTAGCCTCTCCAAGTCAGTCAGCGATGTCACTGCTCGATGTTGCCCGAGCCTTCATTTATAAAGAATTTCAGAAAGCTGACGGACTGGCACTGATGTACAGACTTTGTGGTTAAACCACTCGTGAACTGTTTAACCCCTAAAGGTAAGCCAGCGCCAGGGACCTCCTAGCTCCATACCTTCATTTTCATTTAGTTAAAAGGACAGTCTATGCATTAAAAGCACACCATCTTAATGAAGACATTTCAAGGCATAGACACTGCCTGGGCAGCTTTGCAAACAGAAACAGTGTTTTTGAGAATAGTGACTATTAGTGGCTATACGACACAGCCTCTGGGAGCTTTCCACCGATGAATTCTCGTTTTCGGCATATGACTGTTCTGAAGATATGTTTTCTATTAATTTAGATCTTGGATTCTCAGTTGACTATAGCCTTTCAGAATGTGAAGCGTCTCCAAAACGTGGATCAGATGCTGATTGCAAGAACAACATGTCTCACACTCCCCCCAAGGAGAGCAGGACGGATGTTGTAGAAGGTAACATACTAACCCATCTAACTATATAATATGTATCTGTAAAACACACTTCCCTATGTTCACCACTGCTACCATCCGTTTTAATTGTAGTTTATATAGAACAGTGGAAATGCCAATGGAAAAGGCTCAATGGGCCCCCATGTCATTTTAGTGGGTCGTTAGAGGTAAGAACAAGTAGACCCAAAGTAACTGCTTACAATGAATCGTTCACTATGGAGACAGTGTATCCCAGTGTAGGGGAGACCACTTTGATGTTAAGACTGTTTGCAACATTTTGAAGAACCATAACCAGTTCAGCTTATTCAAGTGGTTTTGGTTCTATAACACTGCCACTGTTTGTTTACAAGTCAGTGTTTAATTAGGACAACACGAGAACAGAATAGTTTGTAGCTGTACCTAGAAGCCTTGTCAGAGGGAGGAATTAAAGGAACAGTTTGGCAGTCTGGGATTAAAAAAACATTTACCAAGTTCCTTAAGCTGCACAGCTTAGAGGTAGACTGCAGCTTCTCTAACCAGGAAAAAGGGTCCACTAGCCAGCAGTGATATAGCGCTAAATTGGAATCTGTACCAGGCAGAGACCATGAATCTTTTAATGCTTTACCTGGACCTTAACTGAGTGTGGGGAACAAAAATCTCAACCAACATTTCTGCTCACGTATGTGCACGCTCATTGCTAGCTTTTCTAGCAAGGAGAAAGGTCCTATCTACTTGCACACGCAAGTTGGACAAAACTGACACGAGTTGCCGTGACTGAGCATACCAGCTGTCTGACGGCCAGACCGGGGAGACTCTTGTAGAATCTGGGTGTGATTATTTTAGTTTATATTGTTGCAGTGATAAGAGTAGATGCAGGGTACTCTATGCTCCTTAATGGTGCTTTAGGTTACCATTTAAGTGAATTTGATACTTTGAGTCATTGGATTGCTCTACGGAAAGATGTGACTGTTACGGATTGTCTGGAATCCAGCATGTTGATCTCTCTGTATGTGAAATATTACGGACTGTAAAGGGGGAAGAAATCAGGTTGCCTAGGATACGTGTTGGATAAAACTGCACGAACTGTAAATTATTATTAGTATTTATTTATTTATTTATTTTTTAAATGAAGAATTCAGCTTTTAAGGAAAACAAAATTATAGACAAATAAAGCCTTGTTGTAAAACTGAATTAGATGGAAATTTGTTTTCCATTGTAATTGTAATCGAGGTCTGTTTTACTTTATTTTGTGCGTCGCACTGCTCACTGTAATGTTTGCCACGTCTCAGTAGGAAGCGGTTCCGAAAGCGAAGACTCCGTGGTTTTCAGAAGAAAAAGAAAATTAACCAAAATCAATGTGCTCAAGTCCCCAGAGGTAATTTGTTTGGGTGGGGGGGGGGAATACATATTACACTATAAGTATGTCCTAAACTCTGTTTTTGTTGTGTCTTTTGTTTTTATTGTTTTATCTTTAAGTATTTGTTCCTAATTTATTTTCCCAAGATTGGCAGCAGTGACTGTGATTTTGATTCACCAATTCCCGTGGTGAAGAAACGAAAACGCGTCTTTAGAACTGTAAGTCTGGGTTTGTGTTTAAAAGTGCCCTGCTAAACCTGTGTATGTGATGTCGGGAAAAGGTCTGATCTTTCAAGGGGTCATTCAGGCCTATAGTAGCTAAATCCCTTTAGCCCTACGTTCACATTCCCATCACTATTGCTCGGTTGCAGGGTCTACGTTATTAAGAAACAATGTACAAACAAGCCAAAGCAAAACATTAAGTGCATATAGAGTGTAAGCTCTCTTGTCAACTCCAAAGCAAGCCTCTTAGAGGAGTCTCACTCTGTGTGTCTAATTCTTACACACTTGCTAAACTTCTAGTCCATACAGAAATCTGACACAGAAAAATGAGACCCATTTATTAAAGGGACTTCGCAGCTGTCTCAACCCCTGCAGCCTATTGTGTGCTGTATTGTAATGGTTATGGTGGTTGGGGGCTATAGGTGTTGTCCCCAGTAAGCCAAGCACAGCTATTTACTAATGTAAGAATTTAAATTGAAGGTCAGAGTGGATGAAGTGAAAGCATGGCTGATTTAGCCATTTTTTCTATATCTCAAGTCCCTAGAGGTCATTTATCTTGGTGAAGAAAATGTTGACCTTAAATTTGAAGTTCACTTTGAATTTTTACGTTGGTGAATAACCCTTGAAGTGTTTGCACAGAGTCAGCATGCAGGCTGCCTGTGCGTGGTGTCACTTGTGACGCCAGACCAGCTGAGGATTGCTTTAGAGGTTGGGCTGCTCTGTTTATAGTAGACTTACCATTAAACTTCTGTCTGGGCTACAACAAACTTGGGCTGATGTCTATGAAGGGTGCAGCAGCAGTCTAGATTGTCAGATCTGCTTTGTCATGTTACGAGGCATAAATAGTGCTGCTTTGCATTGCCGAGCTGTCATTTCATTATCCCCCAGGAATCCTGTAAGCATACGGCTTTCATTAATGTGAGGAATTGGAAAATATTGGAGGCTCAAAACTGGAACACAAAGTGCAATTTGTACCTTTCTGTTTGTTTTGTGTTTGTTAGTTTTATACTGTAACGGCTGTTATTTTTGACATTGTGTAGCTTTAAGTGAAGTTTATCACATACAAAGTATAAACCATTTATAAAGATAAAATGTAATCAAAGGCAGACTGTCTCTTAGCAACAGCATTGCTTTCTTCAGATAACGCACATATGTTCTCTTCTGTGCTTTGCAAAGCTTGAGATTTGAAGAGCGTTGAATGGTGGGGGAGAATGTGTCCTTGCAGCCCCTCCAAACAAAAAGCCGGTTAGGGCTTATTGTTCTTGCCAATGTCATGTGTGAAAAGACAACCCCCAGCTCTGCGAAAAATAGCTTTTCATTCAAACAGCAAAAAACAGATTATCCTTTGACTGAGGGAAAGAAGAAAAACAATTTTCTAAAACACTATGAATCAAAAATTACAACCTAATGGTTTAAAAACAGATTATGGATATAAAAGTTATGTAAAAGTGCTTTTGTGTATTCTTTCACCATTTTTACAGATTTATAAGGTGTGTGTGTGTATATATATATATAAAATTCCACGGGTCCCGCACTCACTGCTCCCGGTCTTGTTATTGCCTAGGTGCAATCTCCGACCTTAGTATAAACGCTGTCTTGATGGAGAGCACTCACAGGACTCAGAAATGTGTGTGTGTATATATATATTTATTTATTATACCCAAAATTAACAAATTGTCTTTATTTTGTAATTGTAATAGCATGTACTTAATGTTACAATTACGAGAAGGTTAATGGCAAAGCTAAACTCCCTGAGTGTATAAATGTGGCGTGATTTCATGGAAATACATTATACTGACAGAATGGAAGTGAACTTTCAATAATAAATAAAGCCTGAGCTATACGAGCAATGCAAAAGTAAAGGAATATTAATAATACACATTTGTATTCATAATGCCATATTGCCCTGGTAGCAGTTTAGGTCCCGCCCCCCCCCCCCCCCCCACACACACACGGACATCCCACCTCCTTGTCTGTGATCAGCAAGGTCATAGGGAAAGCATTGATGGCTAGTGCGCATGCACAGCAAAATGCCGCTCTACGAGCCCATCTGATAGAAACAGCAGAGTTTTACTCGGCAATTACAGAAAAAGCACCTCTCGTGGCCTTCTGAGTGATGGTAACTAGAGACTTTAAACCCTACTATGAAAACATTGCTGTTCCTGCAAAATGTTTTACGCTACAGGGTTACATTTGGGGGTTCATGGCACCCAAACCACTTCATTGTAAATAAAGGGTTCTGGGTTCCTATAGTGTCCCTTTAAGGAATAGCACCTCAAAAATATATATATTTTAAAACTAATGGTTACTCCAAACACCAGGACAACTTCAGTGACTTGAAGTGGGCATGGTACTTGAAGTCTGTCTTTAACCCTGTATGTGCAGTATTTCAAAGGCTAATGGCCTTTGATGCCAGAGGTGTAACTTTACATCCGACATCATAAGCCAGGCATGTGAACAAGGGTTCCAGGGTGGCTAATGTTAACGTCTTGGTATGCTGGCAGCAGACTCCCCATGGCCCCCTGAGTACGGGTAGCCTGAGCTTGTTGTCGGTAGTTGTATATGCAGTGGGAGCCCGGTGAACACGCATCTGCTGAATGAGCTGGTCAGGCTCCCCCCCCCTCCTCCCGGCTACAGGCAGAACTTAGCCTTGCACTGAAGATACATTCATGGTGTGTATGTGTGTGGTTTGTTTGTTTTTTCATTTTAAACACATTTTTAGCAACAAAAACGTATTTTTGAGGGTCTACTTCTCAATAAATTGTGTTTGAAACCATATCCAAGCAACTTTTTTTTCTTTTTTTTAACTCCCCTCTATCCTTCCACCTCATATTCATGATAATCATAGATCTCATCTGCAAATTGCTGGTGTGTTGCTCAGTTAACAATTTGGCTAATTGATGGCTTCACAAAAAAGAAAGGCTATTAAATAGAATGCACTGAAGAGCAATTCTCTTCACATCAGAAACGTAAAGGCACCACAGCTGCTATATGCTGATTTTGCTTTATTTAAGTTTTTTTTTTTTTTTTTTTTTTTATGCGCAACAGCATTTTATTGTATATTCTTGAAATGGTGGTTGGTTTTATCCTGTTTCACAACAAATATCACCATCAATGTTTTGGCCCCATCTGGGGCTTTTTAAGATGACTCTTGATAAGTCTCATTAAATTACATTACATTCTTGTTCAATTAATTACCGGTACCTTCTCTTAATTAACGTAAGAGGAGTTTCTTGTAGTAAGATTGTCTTTCTGGGTAATAAGCTGGCAGTTCCCTCAGTTAGCCCACATCCTGTATGGTGAAATGCCACAATTACAATGGGTCTTGCTATTTATAAGTGCTGGTGTCTGTGTGAAGCTCACAATCCTCTTTTTCCGTAGGGCTGTGCAAGAGAATTTTTTGATGACCAGGCAGAGCTGTCCTCCGGAGGAGAATCTGTTTCCTCTGATGAAAATGACGCATCTGAAAACGAACAAGATACATCCATTGTAGACTTTCTGAATGACAACACTCTGACACAAGGTTTGAAAACCACCCAGAACCAAAGAAATAGTTAAAGTTAGACTAACAAACCAATAGCAGCACAGAAAGGCCGTATAGACCCACTAACTCATTCTCTGCTGCTGAAGGCAGCTTACTGTGGCCAGTTGCTCCTAGTTATGTGGATTTTGGCCTTCATTTTATCCTGACTTTCTGTTTGTTAACATGTCGGGTAGGTGATAGGTTTTTGTTTTTCATAACTTTACCAAAAAAGTGAACCATAATGCGTGAAAAGGAAATAAATATATTAACGGAAGACTAAAGCATTGGAATTAGAAAACTGTAATTTGTCTTCTTCGCAATGATTTGATTTTATTTTAGTTTCAGTTCAGTAAGACTTTCAATGGTTCTGTTAATGGGATGATTTGTCTTCTTGAGCGGTCAGCGTAAAGCCTGGGAATATTTTTAACCAAACAAAGAATGAAAATGTTGCCGAGAAGTTAACAATGTTATTATTCTCATGAAGACACAGTTATTGACTTCTTGGCCGCCATGAGCATCTTGTTATCGAATGTTATTGTGATCATGGCCATGATGTGGGTTTTAATATCACTTTTTTATTTTTTTCTGGTCTGACCTTTTTTCTTAGATCCTGAGATGCATGCAATATATCTAAAGTCTTTACGTAGCCCAGCTCTGGGAAACCGGTTTAAAATGGTGGGCAGAAAGAAAACGAATATGGCTATTTTCTCCCAGGTACGTAGTAAGGGGTTTAAGGGGCTTTACAGTATGCTAGTTGCTCTTATTGCCGTATAATTTAACTTTCCTTTTTAGAGTTATTTTAAAATTTGGTCTTAGATTTACACTTCTCTAATTTTGGATGATTGTGGGGCCTTAATGAGTTAAAATGCATATACAATCTGTTTCCACCATAGCCCTCCATGTTGCCAAAAATCCCTTAAAAGCTTGCCATGAATTTTAAATAGACATTCTAAGCACCAAAGCAACTTTGCTTAAAGGGACACTATAGTCACCTGAACAACTACAGCTTAATGTAGTTGTTCAGGTATGATCTATAGCTCCCTGCAGGCAATCTGATGTAAACACTGTATTTTCAGAGAAAATACAGTGTTTACATTGATTGATAGGAATACCTCCAGACGGCCACCAGAGGGACTTCCTATCATGCAGGGCCCTAAAAAGGCCCTGTACACGTCAGACGTATTAAAATACGTCTGAAGCCGCGCATGCGCACAAGGGAGCAATGACGCTTCCAAATGGAAGCGTTTGATTGCTCCCTGCTCGCGCCCGCCTATTTCGTCATTTTGACGAAATAGGGGGCGCGGCTTCACAAGGCTCCCGGCACTGGAACCAGGTGAGTAAAAGACTCTGCCTGGAGAGTCCCTTTAATGAAGCAGTTTTGGTGTATAGATCATGCCCCGGCAGTCTTGCGGCTCCATTCTCTGCCATTTAGGAGTTAAATCACTTTGATTATACCGCCCTAGTCATACCTGTCCTGGCTGTGACTCACTCCTAAAATTTAAACATCTTATTTTACAGTCTGTTTAATTTAGCATTTCATGGATCCTGCTCTGTTAGAGACTGCAGGAGCTTCCTGTTTGTGATTAAGGTTCAATTAACAGAGCAGGAGATAAAAACTTCTAAAGTAAACACACTGTGCTATAAGATTTTATTGACAATGAAACCCTCCCCATGTAGGCTGTGTGAGTCACAGTCACGGGAGGTTTGGCTAGGAGCAATTGGCTAGAAAATTGAGCAGTGAGACTGCAGGGGCATGATCTATACTCCAAAACTGCTTAATTGAGCTACAATTGTTGTGGTTTGTCAAATTACTGTTATTTAAAGGGATACTCCAAGTGGCCAACTAACTGGAGTTACCAGTGGATATATAAGAGAACTCAAAGAAAATTTTCATTACTGCTGCCGACATTGTCTTCTGTGACTAATAGACATCAAATGAACAGTGAATACTCATCACATTCTGTTATGTTCCATCAGGTCCCAGAGCAGGATGAGAGCTACATGGAAGACAGTTTCTTCGTTGCGGATGACCAGGAGCAAAAAGAAGAGGAGAGCTTGAGTGAGGAAGAAGTGGAGGCTGATTTGGATCTTCTCCAGCAGGATAGCTTTGTTGATGGGAGAAAACAATACCGCACCAGGCGCAGAGTAAACCTCAAGAGCGGCCAGTCAAGACAAAATATCGAGAAACCGCCTGTAAAAAAGAGAACTAGAATCATTCTTCATGATTCTAGCGAGGAAGAAACTGGACAAACCCCCAGAAAGCTAGCCACCTCCACCCCTCTAGGAGCAGGGAACTTTTTAGTTCCTACCAAGCTCCCATTAGGCTGTTCCTTCTCTGAAAACAGTTTTAATACTCCATTGAAGGATGCAATCAAAGTGCCTCTGAGGGACAGATGCCAAGTGCGGATTAATCTCAAAGCTGCAACGTCAGAAGAATTGGACTTTTCTACAACTTCACTCAGCTGCATGAAAGTTGGGACATCCAATGATAAAACAGACTCTGCGTGTAAAGTATGTTATAATTTACATTATATTTTGTTTTGTTTTTATGCTAGCTGTTTTTTTTTTTTTTTTTATTCTTTATTTTTGTTGTGCAAAGGATTGACAGACACGTATAGAATGCCAAGACAGCATGCATACACATATCAACAGCTGCTGCACATTTTTCATTATGGTTTAATATTAGAACTCAAGCTAGATTGAGGTGTCTATTCAATAAACAAACATATATTTTAGGTGAAATTAAGAAAAACACAATTTCCAGTCCTGCAGAGGCTAGACTAAATAGGAGGTCATACCGCTCTGGTTTTGCTGCCAGTATTTTGCAAGCGTGTAAGAGAAGCAACCACTTATGAGTGTGAGCCTGTGAAGTTATGTTATAAAGAATACTATCGATACCTATTTCAATGAACATACAGTAAGCCTGTCACCTGCCTATGATTAGGAACATATGGATACTCTCAGCAGCTCACCAGTTAATATTTACATGTACAGCTGTTATCGGGGTGGTAGACCTCTGGGCGCAGTATTAGTAGCAATTCGCACTGTAGAGTTATTAGACAACATAAGGGGAGACAGCAGAGATGGAAATCAAAGTATAAAAGAACGTAGCACAAATTTGTTATAGAGGCAAATTAATACAACAAAATATAGAGGCACAGATAGCATAGTAGCAGTCGCTGTTTGAGAGGGGGTACCTCAAAGATGAATTATGTGTATTCAAGCTGGGGGACATCGTATAACATTTAACATTGCTGAAGCCTGCCTATGTTGTGTAGACATATTTCTAGTCACTCAGGCCATAGCATGCTCTATTGTGTCGTGATTCAACTAACTTTTATGTCGCTCGAAGCAGTGTTCCACAAACAGAACTAAAACAGATTGTGACAAGTTATATCTGACAGTGAGAAGGTAACAAGTGACATCCAAGCATACTTGGTAGACAGACATTAACGTTACACATGAAAGTAAGATTAAATAGTACTTCGTTAAACTTAGGTTAATTCTATGTTTTAGTGTCCGCTGGATACTAGTCCCATGGACGGGCTTGTTTTAGGGAGTATGTTTAGGTCGTGTAGTCTGGAATGTATGCCTCCTAGGGAGGTATTCCGTTGTGGTCGACCTGGCTATTCTATTACAACGTGTATAAGTTAGGACCGTGTTGTGATGCGACTATACTAGCATTGCATTTCAGCCTTGCTTTGGAATACAGTGCAGTAAACGCGTGTAGGGCAGCTAAGCATCCTATCATGTCATGTTGTCTGGTCAGTCTCACATTGGTAATGTATTATATTTGCCATTATATGATCATGTGCATTAAATATCTAGCATTTTGTAATAACGTAACTGGCATGCAAACAGAAGAACTAGGTCCGAGTTGAAATGTTCTCTGGGTCGTGCCTCTACATGAGAGCACACAGAGGGATATTGAGAATGTTCCAAGGGAGATGTTGCTTGTCACAGGGTCCTAACCTCATCTCTTGCAGCAGCGAATACAAGCCTTATAGTAAGGGATTTGTGGCTCTCGTGCGGGGTTGCACATCCTATGTCCATTAATGGTAGGTTGTTAAGGCTGGGGCACACAAGTCCATGAACTGGCAATGTACATGTTAGTTTAATGTTAAGTTCTTGTTGGCAGTCCTTTCAGTCTGGGACCCCATTGCCTTCTCAGGATCTCAAGTGCCTGTTGGGTGCCGGTTTGCCTGTTGTGCCTTGAAGGCCGGTGAGGATGAGGTGGTGGGGCCTGCCGGCTGAAATGGTCTAATGTTCGCTATGTCCCATGTGTGTGGGGTTTGCTGTCTTCGGGCTGGGGCGGCGGGTTCTCGTTGCGGTGACAGGCCCATTGCAGTCAGTACAAATTCCATTTCAGAGGGGTCGGTCACCCGGGTCGTTGCGCCTTCGTGCGTAATTATTAGGCTCCTGGGTGATGCCCAGCAGGTATGGTATTGCTTTCCGGCGGAGTGCGGCAGTCAGGGGTTTAAGGAGGCCTCTCCATATTAGAGTGGGTCTGGACAGGTCTCGGAAGAAGGACAGATTGGTCGTTTCAAAGGGGTAAGTGTCTTTCTCTCTCACCGCTGCCATGAGGGTTAGTTGGGCCGCTCTCGTCTGCAGTTGCAGGATAACATCCCTTGGGGTGTCCGTTAGGGTACTGGTCATTCATGGGATGCGGTATATGCCGTCAATCCCGATTGTTTTCGCCTGTTGTGGCGAGAGTAGGGAGGTGAGGAGTCTCCCGATAAAATGTGGCAGGTTGTCTTGGGCCACGGACTCAGGGATCCCTCGGATCTTTATATTCCTGCTTCTATATCGGTCCTCCATCTCGTCCACGCGGGTGGCAAGTAGGACTTGGCTGCGTTGTAGTTCTGCGTTTTGGGCCTCTAATTGCTTGCATCTAGCGGTGAGGTCTTGTGATGCTTCCTCCGTTTTCTTGACCCGGCCTTCCACGGTTTGTATTTCTTCCCTCAGTACCGCCACATCTGCTGCAAATAGTGTGCGGATATTACAGAGGAGTGCTTTTATGTCTCCCTTTGTAGAGGGTAGGTCATTGTCTTCGTCCAAGGAGGCATTGTGCAAGCCCCCTGTGCTGGGGAACTCATCCAGCGCCTGTTCTCCCGATGAGGCCGAGGTCGTGTCGCCATTATAGTTTGGCGCGGGTTGCACTGCGGCCTTCACGGGGCGGAGGAGAAGGTCTCCTATGTCGCGGGCACCCGCCGTTTTCGCGGCTCCTTGGTGCTTAGATTTCTTCCCCATCTCGTGGTATCACGGTATGGGTCAAAGTTGGTGGGTTTTGGGGCCCGAAATCGCGTTTTCCAGGCTATGTTGACGGAGCTCAGTAGATGTGCGTCTGCTTCGGTTGGTTGCTGGCTCCGCCCCCCATGCTAGCTGTTTTAATCAAACTCCCCTGCATAGTAGAAAAAAGATCTCCATGTTATATATAACTTTGCAAAACTATTGTAACTGGTTATGACAAATTTAAAGGTATTTTCTTGGCTTCAGCCTTCCAGTTCCTCAGCCAGGATGAATCTCTGCCATGGATCCACCACAAGTTCTCAAGTCCCAGTCATCCTTGCAGACAGCCGGGAAATCTCTTCTGGATCAGAGGTCATCTCCTGCCTGAAAACCGCACATGGAGTGAACGTGGAGGTTTGCTCACTTAGGGGCTGTGACTACATTGTGAGCAACCGCTTAGCGGTGGAGAGGAAGTTCCAGTCCGAGTTCTCAAACAGTGCTAATAGGAGCAAGCTGGTGGAGCGCGTGAAGCACTTGCAGAATCTGTTTGAGAGAGTTTGTCTGATTTTGGAAAAGGATCGAGTCAAACCAGGTGGGTTCTTAGTGTTGAAGAAATCCAAAACCTCAATAGATCAACGCTGTGGGTTAGGTTTGAGTTAAAGGCACAATACAACATCATAACCATTTAAACTTATTGAAGTGATTTTGGTGCCTGGAGTCCACAGCCACCAACTCCACTATCCTTGTCAGAACATTATCCTAACTTCTTACCCTATGTTAGGGATGCAGTGTCTGCAGTCTATCCCAAAATGACTGTGTGCCCTACGCCAAGTCATGTCAGGCAGTAATAGACTGAGTGCCTCTGATGTACACCTATAGGAATTTTCACTGCCTCCCACACGGAGTTCTCCGGTTAAGCCATTGAGATGGAGACGGATCGGATATTGTCATCACTGTACGGTGTGAAAGCAGAATCTACTAGTTAAAATAATGAACGGGCAGAGGGACAGACGTGGTATAGATTGGTCTGTGTACCTATAGGTTTTTAGTCCATGTAATCATGGCTTTCATCATATTAAGAAAATGATTTTAATCTGTCTTTTCTTTCTCCTTCCAGGAGAAACAACGCGGCCATTTCAAAGAACAAAGTATTACGACAGTACATTGTCGGCACTCATCGATGTCGGGGTGCAAATCCTCTTCAGTTCGAGCCAGGAAGAAACCGCTGGTCTGCTAAAGGAACTGGTATTGCTGGAGCAGAGGAAGCACGCAGCTATAACCGTGCCAACACAAGTGACCGGACACAAGCAGGATGAGCTCCGTTTCTATCTGTCCATCCCCAACGTGAGCTATGTCACGGCCCTAAATATGTGCCATCACTGTGCTTCCGTGAAACAGATCTTGAACAGGTAGAATTAATGTATTAATGTATCGCTTTAGCTACTCATGGCTCCATTCTCTGATCATCCATTCTGATTAAAACAAGGGTGTGTTCAGTGTCAATTAAATAGTTACGGTGAATTAGTCCCATTTAAGTATATTTGAATCCAGCATGTAACCATGCTTCACATATGAAATAACATTATATTGCTGGTTTTGCTCAGGAGATAATGAGGCATGGGCTTAGCGCAGACTCTCTTCTATTAGCTATAACTGTAGTAATCAGATTATAAAACTTTCAGTGGCTGATTGCTTTCTATGCTTTGTCTAAAACCACTAAGTGTTAAACTAACTGTTTAGTTCCCCATCCCCACTTAGATATCTCTGAAAAGGTATTGAACTTACCCTTTGCTCTTACGTCCAATCAATCTCGCCTCGTCTAGCCTCGCCTCCATGGCTGAGATAATCAGTCTTGATGATCTCAGCCAATCAAATTCTTTCCTGTAGGAAAGCATTGGGAGGCTATTGAACATTTTCAGCAAAATGCCACGCTGTGCCAATCTGCATCTCCTCATAGAGATACATTGAGGAACCTCTAGTGGCCGTCTGAGTGACTGCCACTAGACGTGTTACTAGCCAGCAATGTAAACACTGCCTTTTCTCCGAAAAAGGCAGTTTTTACATTAAAAAGCCTGCAGGGACTGACTATACACACCAGTTCTGGTAACTAGTGTCCCGTTAAGAGGTTGGAAAACATCACTGTTACACTTTGCCATCATCATCTAATACATTAAATTGTAAGCAGCCACGGGCAGGCCTTCATTTAGGAGTGCTTACATTTGAATGTAGACCTCAGAGCAGGTCGCACATATGAAACGAAGTAAGAAAGAATACTCAGTCAGTGGTTTGATTAAACCTGAACAGACCGACTTAATAAAACAAGAAACAAAGCCGTTACATCTCAAAGGCAAAATGACTGTATAGCAAGAGAGGAGAAGTGAGGCAAGACCAGTTTGTACTTCCTCTAGCACCATATAGTTTATAGAGGTCAGACAATTCAATGTTACCAGCTGCAGGAAGTCCTCCAACACCTTTTAAAATGCAGTGTCTAATTTGTTGGTAATAAATCGCTCGTGCCTAATTTGAATAAGATCCTTAAAGGGGCATTGTAAGAACTAAAACCACTGCATGCCAACACCACTCAAATTGTTTGACCGAGAACCAGAGGACAGTGCTGTAATTGTTATATGCAATTTCTAAAAACTGTATTTGAGCGAGATGCATGATTTTCTATAAATATGGTTATGATATGGTAGTAGAATACAGTAATACTTTTTAATATACACCTATAACCCATATCTGGTTTTACAATGTAGGTTCATTGACGTACTCCAAAATCTGCTGGCCATAAAAAAGGCTTCAGATGGTTAACTTAATTAAATATTAAAGATAATTGGGCACCCTGAAGAACAATAGGTGTTGTGTCTTTGTCCATCCTTGGTCATCTTTTATCCTATTACCTACATGCGCTCTCTTAAGTTACCTCTCCCCCCACCCCCCACCCACCTCTGTTACTTAATGTGTATTTTTTTTTTTTTTTTTCGTAGCTCATTGGCTGAGATTGCGAAGTGTGGTGAAATAAGTGATAAAAAAGCAGAAGAAATTTACCGATACCTCCGTAACCCATCTGACTGAGAAATGGTGGCAACCAATCAGGAAATTATAAAAAGAACCGGATGTTAAGTGGATTTATTTTATTTATTTAAAGCCTGTTAATAGATTTGTATATTTCTGTGTAGATATTTCTATATTTAGCTCCATCGGCAGAATATAGGTTTACACCTCCATTAAGCAGTATAGATGGGGTGTGCCAAAGATCACTGCAAATGTGGCATTTCTTTTCTTTTTAAATGTAAATAATTATTATGTCAAATAAATACATTTGCAATTTTCTAAAATTATTTTTGTGGTTGGCCTCTTCCAGAGTGATGTGTATGTACGTTCGTTCTCAGGAATTTCACTTTGTGTCATAAATCGTTTGTGTGGTGTTTAGATACAATCCCGGTAGTTCTCCTTATTGTGTTATCTGCAGTCACTGTAATATGGCTGTGTTCTGGCTATGTGATCTCCCCCCCAAAGACCGATCTCTCCAATCATCAAATAGAAACTCCCGTTCAGCAATATCTGAACAAGGGCTGGAGCATGTGACACCTTGATTTAAAACCTTTATGGCACCGTAATGTGTACAGCGTGCTGATAGGGTTATGGTGTTTAGACTGCCTCTTTAAAAGCCCAAAATATTGTTTTTTTATTTAGAGGATCAGCTACAGCTCCTGGACCACTCTGTTCTCCACCTGCACAAGGTTTGCTAAACTTGTCACGTTGCAGTTAGGATGTAACAGAGCATTGTAACAGCAGCACTTTCTCTGGAACACTGACCGCTCGAGCCGCAGAGCTAATGGTACGCTGATATTGTTACGCTGCCTGCCATACCAATCCAATCATCGCCAACATTGCGATTCAGGACCTCCGACATTGGGCAAGGAGTGGGGGTGCACTCGGCCTGTTATAATAGCAGGACATCCCATTATGTGACATGGGTCCTTGTGAATCACTGATCATCATAATGGTATGTCGGATTGGCTGAAGGGATTAACATCTAGATCAGGGGTAGGGAGCGTTCCACACTACATTTACCATAATGCTCTTACAACAATAATGTTGGCAAAGCATCAGATGCAGTCCACAACATTTGTGGTGCCGAAGGTTGCCTACCTGATTTATCCTGTTGCACCCTTTCTTGATCCCTAGATCAAACATATGTCCATCTTTTTTTTGTTAATTTGGGATCCCGCAGTATCCGTTTTGGTACTTGGCCTAGGTCTCATTTTTGGGCAGTTGAATAGGCCACTGTTTTATAGATGATGTATGTGCCCTAATTCAATCTGGAATGAAGCCCACTCTGCCTTCACACAAATCGTCTTTATGTCCAGTCACGATTTTCTGCAAGATGTTAGCCTTTGCACCCTTTCCACTACTCTCATTGAGGCTTTCACTTGTTCAACTATAATTAGGGCCCCTGCTAATACACTAACACTAAGCCCCTTTCTCGGTCTTCCTGCCAAACATGTTATTGTTACTCCTTCACATGTCCCAAATTAACCAACTTCTACTGTATTTAAAGTTTCAGTTCATCAGAACCTGTTTACAACGGGTTTAAACCACCACACATTATAAACTAGTACTTTGTACAAGTATGTAGTGTAAAGACAATCTCCCCTACCATAACTTTCTGTTACACCCCTCCATACCACATTATTACCTTATATTACACCCACACCAGTTATCCTTCAAATCACTCCCTTCCTCTTCATTCAAATACAGATTGATGACCCTTATATACACACACACACACACACCATTAATTTAAATTAAGTTTAATTCTGTTTTAAATACAATATTACCAAAATACTGAGCACTTATAAATATCTTGCGTTAAAACCAAATAGGTTATATCTACATTTCATCCTACACCACAGAGCTTACAGGGTTGTTCACTAAAGTGAGAATTATTGGAATTCAAAGTGAAATTAGAAAAGCAAGGATATAATGGCCAAACGAGAAGCATACCCGACTTAGAAAGCTTCCAATTTGTTTACTTTGGCCATAGACTTGGAAATTTGGGACAATTCTCACTTTGGAGCATATAACTGCAGAAGATTAATGGCCTCAGGGAGACATGGTAAAATAGTAATCTTCCTCTTCAGAAAGGTCTGTGGGCTCATCTTCCATTCGTTTTTCTATAATTAAGCAGTCTGAAAAAAAAAAAAATTGTTAGATACCATTTTATGAGAAAAAAAAAAAATTATTGCAAAAAACTGCAACTCTCTTGTCTGCAGCCTTTGCAAGCCCTCCCCTTATAACTCCGCCCAGACTTTCTGTGTCTGTCCAATCACAGACTTCCCAATGCAGCTCAATGAGAATTCTTTGCAAGGCAGGTGCTCTGGGCAATTGCTGCCTCTTGAAATTCAGCACTTTGTAAAATGGAAAGTGGACACGCTCTTCACACATAAAGCTACGGTGCTTTAGGTGTCTGGAGTGTCCCTTTTAACACTGTAATACAAATACATGCCACAATTCACATGAACCGTTATTCTGACTTGATCAAATTATGGGGTGCATCACCAGGAAGATGTAGTTTTGCAACCAGAGGAGCATCAGCACAGCGAGACACCTTCGAAGCTGGCAGAAAAGTTAAATTCTGATTTGTTTGTCAATATAGGATAAAAATTAAGGGGGGGGGGGGATTTGTCAAGCTAGTAGGGGAAAGGGGCTAAAACGTTGACATAAGTTTCCATGGCAATTACTCAGGACAGCATTACTTCGAACTTACCAGGAAATGATCTTTGACAAACAGGAGCTTGTGAGGGTCCTGCCTTAAATAAAAATAAATCTGTCAATAAACAGACTTCATTACACCATGTAAGATTCGTGGCATATGTTTGGGCTAGGTGTGTTTGGTCCAGCATCCTCCCTATTGGATTTACAGAGACTATGGGAGATATTTACCAACGTTACGACGTATAAAAATGTTACATTGTAAAACGAGAGGAGTCACCAATAAAATGTACCAGCTGGTTCATAGAAATCAAATTCCTTTTATTCCAAACCCAAAACTAATCCATTTGTTCAGGTCGGATTAAAAAGGAACTTGTTTTGGATCAACAGGCAGAAACATTTCTGCACAGGTCTATCTGCTGGTTTCATAGGTTTCTATGGGGATTGCCCCACCAACTACCATTTATTTTTATTTTAAACCATCGGATCAGATGATTTTCTATAAAGTGGTGTTTAAACCAGTGAGTGCCAGGAGGAATGCCCTTGTATTTCACTTATCTACTGGACACGGTCCTGTGTTGAACTGAAAAAAAATTAAAGAATTTCATAATTAAGTTGGCAAAGCTGGTATTACAGAATAGGAATTATAGGTTTTCAAATACCTCTATGTTAAAATAAGTTTTGTTATTCAGTTTTTAGAAATCTCCTGTCTCCCTACACGACTAGACGAGGCTCTAATATTGACAGCGTGGGAGAGGCTTTCCTGCCTGGACTTTTTATTTGGCACAGAGTCCCAAGTAGACAGATTTTTATTTTTTTACATGTTTGAGACTCCTGTCGTTTAAATGACAGCTGTCAAATTCACTTCTACGGTTTGTATTTATTTTAAAAACGTTAGCACAGTAGCAGATGTTCTCTAAATATTTTATATTTTTTATTTAGCTGAGCAGCCACGCAGGCCTCCTGCGAGGATTGCTCTATGGGAAAGCATGGATTGAGCAGCAGCTGGTCAGATTAAATGGACATGGCTGCTCAGCCAAGTAAAAATTTAAGTGAAGTTTTCTTTATTACATTTAAAATATATTTATATATATATATATATATATATATATATATATATTTTTTTTTTAATGGTACATTGTATAGAAAAGAGAGGACTTTCCAAGCACACAATTTCTGTCCCCTCTGCTGCATTTCTAACTTGCAAATTATCTGTCCCGACTGGAACAACAGTGGTCATCTGAGAGTGATTGAGCACGCCTAGGCTGATAACATGGAGGTGCCCAATCTTATTCAGCAGCATAGGGTCTGGGCTTAAACTACAGAGAGGCCAATATCCAATCAAATTGTTAAACTGATTTAGAAGAACTGGGCTGATGGCACCATCACCACTACACTAATCAGTTTTGCGTCCCATGCTTAATGTCCCAGAGAATGTAATACGTTACCTTTTTTTCTTTAACGCAACAAACTTTAAACTTTGTTCTTTTTGTTGATTTTTGTAGTCTATACGCATACTGGTCAGCAGCCTCTCTGAGAGAAAAAAAAATAAAAGTAAAAACCTGTTAGTGTTAATTATTTGTTATCCTTTGCTAGATAAAAATCACTGACATTTAATAAGAGACGGTTTACTAGCCTGGGTTATTTTATGTACATCTAGGTCACGTTTGCTTTATGTTGAGATGGAGTGTATTACAGATGAAATAAATATAATGGCAAATACCAGATCACAAATTGTGGCAGAGTGGCAACAGGAAGATTGTCGAATTGGCTCTAGGTAAATACTGCATATTGCCAATATTCCCCCCTCCCTCCAAAAAAAAAAAATGAGCCACAGTGAAATTTCAGTTAGTGGGAAACTGTACTGATCAATGTTTCCAGCAACAGTGGAAATGGAACTACGGAAGGCACTTGCCTTAACCCCTTAAGGACACATGACATGTGTGACATGTCATGATTCCTTTTTATTCCAGAAGTTTGGTCCTTAAGGGGTTAAAGGGACACTCCACTGCACAAATACTTTTTTAAAACAAATCACTATTTAGTAGCCCCAAACTAAAACTTGCATACATTTAATTATGCTTTTTTTTTTCCCCATCGAAGATATATCTAAAAACAGCTTGCAAAACTTGCAGTTCTCTTGTTTACTGCCTTTGCAAGCCCCTCCCCTTCTAACCCCGCCCAGACTTTCTGTAGCTGTCCAATCACAGACTCTCAATGCAACTCAATGAGAAGTCTCTGTAAGGCAGGTGCTCTGGGCAATGTGTCTCAGCAGGTGATGGACATATTTGCAGCAGTGAATTTGTGGGCACAGTCCTACTCTTACAATTCTCCAGGTTTTAACATTTCAGGATTGAGATAGGACAGATCAGGGGTAGCATCCAAGAAGAGTCCTGTATCTTGAGAACTTCGACTGGCATCCTGCAGCTCGAAGGAAAAGTCACTGGAAATATCCAGAGGTGGCAGCTGTGAACATAAGGAAGAAGTCTGGCTTTTTAAAGAATGCAAAAAACACTACCATTCATATAGTGCCAACATACTCTGCATAACTGTGCCTTTTACAGTGTGTTACAAGCAGCAGAAGATGTTACTAATGTGTTGATCACCATGCTCAAGCAAGCTTACAATTGATAGATACCTTCTTGTTTTGTGAAATAATTGAAGGGAGCCAGTCATCTAAAAAGAAAGATGGTGGCAAGTTTATTTTTAATTATGTATCATAATCTATTCACGGGGGGGGGGGGGGAGGAATTGGAAATGGGGGCACACCAGAAACAAGCATTTCCCCATAGTGGTGCAGCCATAACGACCAAAATGTATAAATAAAATACAAGTTACAAGGCTACTTAGAACCTGTTGGCAAACAAGTGAGGATTTAGTTACACACAAAAAGTAAAACCGTGTGTCTGCTGTTTTTTTTACCTGTATAATGTATATATTCCTTAGCAAATTTGGAATCCAGACCAGATTCCTATTGGGCTGAGCACCCCACCCATCTACTATAGGTGCCCCTTTGGAGGGCACACCAGGAAAGCATGAATTGAGTCTCTGGGAGCAGTTTAAGCTGTAAGTGTTGCATGTAAATCTGCCTTGTTTGGAATTAGTGTAGGACCCACCGATATTGGGGTACTGTGACATAGTGATGGGCTTAACACAATATGGTGGAATTGAATCCTTATATTTGTTTGCCAAGATAGGAGATTTTAAGTAGCCTTGTAAAAAAAAAAAAAAAAAAATATTTAAACTTTCTTTTTGGACACATGCGTTTTTTTTTATCTGTATTTTGTATCATCTAGTCACTTTAGCAAGATTGTATAAGTTAGTAGATGACTAGATGTGAAATACAAGAGCATTATTTAATACACACACAAACTGAGAAATGATGCAAAGTATATAAAAGTTTAAATTTATCAACAGCGCAGTGAAGCCATGTGACTGAGGTTCAGGTTGTAGTGGGTTTACTTCTCACATAATTTACACCAGAATTGCAATATCTCAGGGGTACCAGTCACCCAGAATATGCCCACACTAGCTTGCTTTCTGTATTGCTCGCTGATTTACACTTCCTGGCAGCTCAATATAGGCTGACAATTGGCACACTAGGTGTATGTGCAGATAGCCTGTTACCTAATGTAGACAACTGGGCCAGTCTGGCAACCTACTTGCTCATCCTTCACTTCTATGTGCTCCTGTCTGTTAAGCCTGTTATTTAACAAGCTTTTCATATGACCACTCACATGTCTAGGTAGTCCACATTGACCACACCATATGATTCAATATATACCTCGAACGTGTTGGACTAGCCTGTAATCTTACTACTTATTTTAAAAATGTGTGCAGTAATATCATTCTATTTGTTGATGTATGTACAGTACAATCCTGGTCACTGCTGTTGGGGCATTGCAAGAGTATGTGTTAAACAATTGCACCACCAAAATAAAGAATAAAAAAAAAAAAAAGTTTTAATTTATACGCAAAAGTCAATGATTGGAGCCCAGTTAATCAAAAGAGTTTGTATATACCAAGTCTTTCTCTAAAGCAAATGAAGACAGTGCCAATATTTACCTTTACTCGGATGTTCTGGTATGGACTGGAGGTAAAGATGTCATCACAATTGTCTCTTGGCATCTGCTCAAGAAATTTCTTCATCTGTCTTTTTCTCTTCAAAGTTCCCACTTTTGCAAGTGTTTTATGTATAGCCTTGTCATCTACGGGGGGGGGGGGGATGTATAAATGATTTGTGGTCTTTCATAACACATGCACGTGTAATATACACAATGTGTGCATGCATATTACTACCAATCACATTGAGTGAAGCTTTTTGTTTTTTAATTTGCATCATTTTAAACAAACACATTATCACTGACAGACACTACGGATAAGCAGGTGTCTACTCTCTTAACACATTGCCGCCCACTTCATGGGGGCCCTAAGGCAGCCAGTCCATGGGTCCCCTGTGACAGGCAGAACACAGAGGGCCAGGTTGCACCCATAATCTCAGCGACCCCTGCTGTTCCACACGGAGTGGGCTCTAGCATGGGTCAGTTCCCAACCCCCCACGATACCCTTGTGACAGAGACACAGCTAAGATAGAAAGTCAAATACAACTGTGAGAGTTAAGTGCTGGATCAGGCGAAACTCCTTCCTCCCAAACCACAGTAAAGATCAGGAGACAACTTCTAATACTGAATTGGTACTGCCACAGGGATATCTCATGGTGGGACAGCTCAATGAGTTTGGGGACCAGCTGCTTCCTATTAAAAGTTAGATTTGCAGCAGTTATTCACCTCTCTTCGTCTCTAGCTTGATGATTAGATCAGATTAATCGTTTTAAAAGCTGGTTTTGGTATCTACATATTAGAACATTAGGCAATGATTGCATCACTTAAGCCATGCTTTCCTCCTGTAATCCGCTAGAGGGCTCCATTCAGACAAGCAATCAATTGGAGAGGAAATTGAAGACGTTATAGTTTAAATCCACTAGATGTCGCTGTTACATATTGAACGCACTCTAATGTTACCATTAGCAGTTACTGTTTCATTTGATATAATTTATATAAAACAAATAGAAGGTGAGAATTAAAGTAATCAGTTTAAGTAAAACCAATTAAATGTTATCTACATGTTGAGCCAATATTGGTTTTGAATTCTTTCTAGTTAATTTTATTTTCCTGCTGTGAGTGTGTGAATATTGGATTAAATCCTGCAATTAATATTTAATGCACCCTTACCTTTAGTAACAGGCTCCATGTTACCTAGCCTTGATACTGCCCTTCCTTCTAACAGCTTTAAAGCCAGTCTTAGTTTAACTGACAGTTAGCTGCACCTTAATTGGTGGCTCCATGTACTGATTTCATTAGGACCCCTGCAGCTGGGACTATACACAGCTCCCAATATTCTGTGTGACCAAACAGCTTCACACACTCCATGTACTTAGAGTGCTCTTTGCAAAACTAATATCCTGAATTCAAAGCAAACATCTGGGCAATGTGCTCAATATCTCTCATGTATATCCAGATATTAAAATCTGGCATCAGAATGGATGTGAGGGGCTTTAAGATTTCTGACTGTTTTATCACCTGGATCATCGACCTCCATACTAAAGGTCAGTACTTTTCATGCATTGCTCATCAGTTTGTGTAAATACTATGTGGCAAGCCTAGTCAATATATTACATACAACATGGTAAAATATAAGCAGGGTGGTTTCATACTTGTCAGCTGTCCCTGTTTTGGACCCAAATCCCTCTTTACTAGGAGCTCCATATTGTCGGTTTGTCTGAGTGTATAACAGAGCTCCACAGTAATAATACTCCCAGTAATTTGTCTGAGTGTATAACAGAGCTCCACAGCAATAATACTCCCAGTAATGTGTCTTAGTGTATAACAGAGCTCCACAGTAATAATACTCCCAGTAATGTGTCTGAGTGTATAACAGAGCTCCACAGCAATAATACTCCCAGTAATGTGTCTGAATGTATAACAGCGCTCCACAGTAATAATACTCCCAGTAATGTGTCTGAGTGTATAACAGAGCTCCACAGTAATAATACTCCCAGTAAGTGTCTGAATGTATAACAGAGCTCCACAGTAATAATACTCCCAGTAATGTGTCTGAATGTATAACAGAGCTCCACAGCAATAATACTCCCAGTAATGTGCCTGAGTGTGTAACAGAACCCCACTGCAATAATACTCCCAGTAATGTGTCTGAATGTATAACAGAGCTCCACAGTAATAATACTCCCAGTAATGTGTCTGAGTGTTTAACAGAATGCCACAGTAATAATACTCCCAGTAATGTGTCTGAGTGTATAACAGAGCCCCACAGCCACAATACTCCCAGTAATGTGTCTGAGTGTATAACAGAGCTCCACAGCAATAATACTCCCAGTAATGTGTCTGTGTATAACAGAGCTCCACAGCAATAATACTCCCAGTAATGTGTCTGTGTATAACAGAGCTCCACAGCAATAATACTCCCAGTAATGTGTCTGTGTATAACAGAGCTCCACAGCAATAATACTCCCAGTAATGTGTCTGTGTATAACAGAGCTCCACAGCAATAATACTCCCAGTAATGTGTCTGTGTATAACAGAGCTCCACAGCAATAATACTCCCAGTAATGTGTCTGTGTATAACAGAGCTCCACAGCAATAATACTCCCAGTAATGTGTCTGTGTATAACAGAGCTCCACAGCAACAATACTCCCAGTAATGTGTCTGAGTGTATAACAGAGCTCCACAGCAATAATACTCCCAGTAATGTGTCTGAGTGTATAACAGAGCTCCACAGCAATAATACTCCCAGTAATGTGTCTGAGTGTGTAACAGAGCTTCCCAGCAATAATACTCCCAGTAATGTCTTTAAATTACAATAAATGTGTTTAGAAATCAGTCTGTTTAAATAACTTTTTTTTTTAATTACATTTTAGTTGCATAAATTAATATTAAGTTACCTTATGTGACCCTCTTTGTACATTTGAAACATTGGGAGGTTTGGTTTTACAATTATCTGTCTTGCCTTGTCACACAATGGATGGATGCTTTGTTGCATTACTTTACTTTGCTTAAAGGGAAACTCCAGTCCCAGGAAAACAATCCCTCTCCCTCCCACCCCCCAATCCCCAGTTGCTGAAGGGGTGAAAAACCCTTCAGTCACTTACCTGAGGCAGCGGCGATGTCCCTCGTCGCTGTCTCCTCCTCCGCGCCGCTCCTCCTTCTGATGCCGGTGGGCGAGACTGATCCTGCCCGCCAGCCGAGGAGACCCAATGCTTTCCTATGGGGAAATGAGCGACGTTGGAGGTCCTCACACAGCGTGAGGACGTCCAGCGACGCTCTAGCAAAGAAAATCTTTGCTAGAAATCAGGAAGTTCCCTCTAGTGGCTGTCTAGTAGACAGCCACTAGAGGTGGAGTTAAACCTGCAATGTAATTATTGCAGTTTATAAAAAACTGCAATAATTACAGTTGCAGGGTTTGGAGTAGTGGGAGTTGGAACCCAGACCACTCCAATGGGCAGAAGTGGTCTGGGTGCCTGGAGTGTCCCTTTAAGAAAATTGAATAAATTCCTCTATAATGCCCCCATATATATATATATTATGTTGTTAGTATGTAAATATTATATATATACTTCTAAAAAAACAACTTTAAAAAAATAAATAAAAAAAAACTGTAGTGTGTGATGAGAATGACTACATACAATATACTGGGAATAGAAAATATGTGTTTGTTTTGTTTTTAAACCAGTATTCTGACCTTGTAGAAATGAAATAAGTGGAGGCATAGGTGTTGCTAAAGTGGGAAAGGGACTAACCCCCAAATAATCCCCCTTGTGACTGACACAGCCAGCATGATTTCCTTTTCAATCAGGGGAAGGCTGTGTAAGCCACATGCAGGTGTGACTAGGGCTGTTTAACCCCTTAAGGACTAAGCCAGTTGTACACGTTGTGATCAAAATAAAACGTAAACAAAACCTGGCATTTGCGCTATGTGTCTGTCCACACTTATTATATATCATTTTATTAAATGGAAACAGGGCTTTCATTTAACATCAAATATTTAGCTATGAAACATAATTTAATATGAATAAAATAAAAAAGTGAGAAATTTAATTTTTTTCTTAAACTGCAATAATTACCTTTTGTGGGTTAACTCCACCTCTAGTGCCTGTCTACCGCGAATGCGCATTAAGTCTTCCCTATGGGCAGATGTCAGCGGTGGAGGAACGGAGCCTGAGCCAGTGCTGCGGGTCATTGACGCTGGACTGGGGTAAGTGACAGAAGGGGTTTTTCAACTTTTAACCCCTTTGCACCACAAGGGGGGAGAGGGAGGATTCACACAGGGGGGCTCTATAGGGAGCTCTAGTGCCAAGAAAATAACTTTGTTTTCCTGGCATTATAGTTTTCCCTTTAACCCCTTAAGGACACATGACATGTGTGACATGTCATGATTCCCTTTTATTCCAGAAGTTTGGTCCTTAAGGGGTTAAACTACAGTTGTTTTGGTGACTATGGTGTCTCTTTAATTATGTTGGGGAATTCTGTCTATTATCACCACGTGCTGTGTGAGCCATTATCATTAAATCTTAATTTGAATGACTAATTAGATAGAATTTAAGTTTTAAGGACCTGAGTCACAAGAGGTTTGTGTGTTCTGGATTTGTAACCTTTGTATATTTAACACCTTTTCTGAATTCCCAGTCTTAGTGAAATTAGGTTTTTAATCATTAATAGTTGTTAATGACCCCTGTCCTAAAATAAGCGAAGTATTAATGTTGTGTGTGTGTTCTTTTGTTGTTGTTTTTTCTGTAGTTTTGTAAACAGTTGTGTTCGCGTGTAAACTGTTATATTTATGGACAAAGACTCAGTTATTCTTCAGATTCATTTATTTTGGCCCTAAATTTGACATTCACTTTAATAAATCATAGTGAAAGTATTATTACTCAGCTGAAACAGTAAGAGCGGGAGATACAAATCGAGTGATGAATAGAGGTAAAAGTTGTTTTGTTCACTACTGACCCTATTTGTTATATATATATATATGCTCTAGGACTTGGTTAGAAAAATAAAACTTATAACAAAAACCATAGAGTGCAATATTTGTTCACAGCTGATGGATCTGAGCACCGTCCAAAACTGTTATTTTGTTTGTTCACAAGTGCAAGAATCAGGATGTCTGTCTGTCATTTTTTTGTTTGGTCACTTGATATTGTCACTGCTGGGATTCCAAAATATGAGCGTCACGGAGTAGACGTTATGCCACAGATTGTGCGTCAGTTCAGTGCTTGCCCAAATAAACAGGACAGAATGTTGCACCGGTTATTGTTTTTGGAGGTCTGAGAGTTAATGTGGTATTAAACCAGATGGGGTGATCCAGAAGGTGACAAAAATCTAGCTGGAATAGTGACTCTTACATGTGAAATCGTGCTTTAAATAATGTGTCAAGAATAAACCAAGAATAAATCTTTATACTAGTGCTAACACAGGATTGGAATCAGGTCAGAAATGGCTCATATAGGGATATGTGGTGCTTTGCTCATCCCAGTGTCTGGATAAGGTTTATGTGGACTGCTCCACATCTAGCCTCTCTTTATACCCCAAATTACGCAGGCATGGCATCACTTCAAAGACTGCTCCCACTAACGTTCTCACGCTAGAACCAAGTCACCATGAGCCCTGTGCCCTGTAGTGATCTCTCGTACAAGAACATGCTATTTGTGTTGTCTTTTTATTTCAGCTTGTCCCTTGATTATTCTGACTTTCCCATTCCTGACCGTGACTTGTTATTCTTGTCATTCTGTTAGCTGTTGACCTCGGCCTGTCTTTGACCATTCTGACCTTTTGTGTCTCTGCCAGGGCAACTCTAAGGACTTGTAACACTTTGCTATTTACCTGTGTTTAGCTAGCTTTGTGTGTTGGGACACTCATCAGATTCTACATGGGAAAACTGACCATTCTTATTGCATCCCCGACCTTCCATGGTCCCATAGAAGCCTCACCGCAAGCCGCTGTTAGGACCACCCCCAACCTTCCATGGTGGTCTCATAGAAGCCTCACCGCAAGCCGCTGTTAGGACCACCCCCAACCTTCCATGGTGGTCCCATAGAAGCCTCACCGCAAGCCGCTGTTAGGACCACCGCCAGAACTTTAGTGAATGGGCCCATCTGTTGATTGTAGAGTTAAACTTCCAGCATATTAATCCCGAGCGTGACTATATTAGTAAACCAGTGATCAAAGTAGCAATTTGTGCTCCTGGTGAGCAATCTAAAGGAGCACATAGGGGGGGCAAAAGCCAGGGTGGGGGAACTTGATAAAACTGCTTCCACTGCAGCTGCCCCGATCTTCAGCCTGTTCATAGCAGCAACTTGGCCTGTAGGCCTGCTAACCAGGGCAGTAACTGTGTGGGAACCAGGAGGAAGTATTTTGTTTCTGTAGAGGTGTCACCGTTTCATAATGTCTGTCTTGAGAAATAATACACTCGTGCACAGCACCCAGTACACCTGACTTAGCTTGCCTCTGAGTTTGGGAGGTGGCTACGCTTCCAGTTAGTCAACTTGTCAAAACTGCGAGTCAGTATTTAAAAATTGGCAGATCACTGGTTTGGCCCAGTTTCTCTGGTTTTCCTGTAACAATGCACAGCACATATTGGAAAAGGCAGCAATGGTTCACTCTGGCCAAAGCCACAAGCTTTCTCTGACATAACGAACTCATTCACATCCTCACAATTTATACAGATCTATATTACTCATTATTACTGGGTCATCGTTTTATTAATTAGGTAGACAACGCATTACTTCTTCATATGAATGCAATAAACTCCTACTGAGCAGTGTATGACATGAGTCTTCTCATAACATCTAACATTTCTCAATAGCAGAAAATGATATATCTCTAGTTAATAAAATTAAATACCAGTTACAACAATGTAGTTACTTCTCTACCAGAAATATGAAGACTTGAAAAAAAAAAAATATCTCGGTCCTAAAAACAATGAATATTTACCACTGCAGTATAATAATGGGCCTAAAACCAATATTTTTTATTAAGAAGCTTGATGATATATAAATAGGTGAAGATTTAACCGCGTAATGCATTTTGCTTTGCGAAATCCTGTGATTCTTTGTAGATATCAGACTAAAACTACTTTAATAAATTATATCGTATTAAATAGGACTGCACTCAGTCTCTATAAAAATAACCTCAGAATATAAAAAGCTATATAGCACAAAATCCGTTAAAACCGCATTTACAGAACAAACCTACATTTTACTTATGCTCATTACTAAAAAATAGGAATTCCAAATATTAGTACCGACATATTAATTCCCAAATATTAATACGATATATTCATTCCCAATCTCCCCAAAAGTTAACCAAACTGTAAAAATTCTGTAAATCAGCATTTTTTTTTTCTTTTTCAGTTTGGCTAATCTGGTTCTAATTGTGAAAGTCTGTATAGTTCTGTTGCCTTTCAGCACAGCCTGAGAATAGAAAGTTCTGCTATTGTTTGGAGAATCTTAGAAACACAAATCGATTTTAGAGTACAGGAGTTCTGTACCTGCGTCCATTTAATCACCACAATAGCAAAGTATGAAAAGGTATTTTTGTGGATCATAGAAACTAATAAGAATAAATATTATTATTATTAGAGGTGTCATGTCTAATTACTGTATTAATATACACTCCACGACATATCTGCATAATGAAGGAATTAGCACAGGTTAGGAATAAGTGATACCTGCCTTACGCTATGTTAATTAGCTGGCCATGGCGCGGGGCTGGAGGAAGCCTTTATTGGCCCATGGCGCGGGGCTGGAGGAAGCCTTTATTGGCCCATGGCGCGGGGCTGGAGGAAGCCTTTATTGGCCCATGGCGCGGGGCTGGAGGAAGCCTTTATTGGCCCATGGCGCGGGGCTGGAGGAAGCCTTTATTGGCCCATGGCGCGGGGCTGGAGGAAGCCTTTATTGGCCCATGGCGCGGGGCTGGAGGAAGCCTTTATTGGCCCATGGCGCGGGGCTGGAGGAAGCCTTTATTGGCCCATGGCGCGGGGCTGGAGGAAGCCTTTATTGGCCCATGGCGCGGGGCTGGAGGAAGCCTTTATTGGCCCATGGCGCGGGGCTGGAGGAAGCCTCTATTGGCCCATGGCGCGGGGCTGGAGGAAGCCTCTATTGGCCCATGGCGCGGGGCTGGAGGAAGCCTCTATTGGCCCATG
This sequence comes from Pelobates fuscus, assembly GCF_036172605.1. NCBI lineage: Eukaryota > Metazoa > Chordata > Amphibia > Anura > Pelobatidae > Pelobates > Pelobates fuscus. The sequence continues at coordinate 7,922,668 of NC_086329.1, forward strand.
GCGCGGGGCTGGAGGAAGCCTCTATTGGCCCATGGCGCGGGGCTGGAGGAAGCCTCTATTGGCCCATGGCGCGGGGCTGGAGGAAGCCTCTATTGGCCCATGGCGCGGGACTGGAGGAAGCCTCTATTGGTGCGGGGCTGGAGGAAGCCTCTATTGGCGCGGGGCTGGAGGAAGCCTCTATTGGCCCATGGCGCGGGGCTGGAGGAAGCCTCTATTGGCCCATGGCGCGGGGCTGGAGGAAGCCTCTATTGGCCCATGGCGCGGGGCTGGAGGAAGCCTTTATTCCTGTAAATGTTGAGATCGGTGTGTGTGTGTGTGTTTATAAGGTTATTTATTGCTGCCTGTCTCACTTGTGAGAGAATACAGCAATAATGTTAATTTGGCTCACAGGTTGTGTGATAGCCGTGGCTGTCAAACACAGTAATTCTAGTGAAATATACCAGGTTCTCTTGCCAATGGTATGCCATGATTTTTGTAATTTTGTAGCATTGGGTCAACATGGGTCCTGGGATATCTGCCAACGCCAAGACTGATGTTTAAAATGGACATGCCTAATTTAACCTATAATTTTACACATACTTGAGAAAGGTGTACCTGGGAGGTATTACCAGGCACAAATAAAATGGCAGAAGAAACAGACTGTTTGTTATTTAAGGCCATTGTGTATTTTGTGTATGAAAAACACAGGAAATATATATTAAAGGCAGAATTAATTCTTCCACATGATCAATGTCAGTGTTGTTTAACTTGTCCAGCACTGATTGGCTCAGAATCCAGGGGTAACATGTTCACAGCACTCACAGCCAGCCAACGCCCTCCAGGATGGATGAAATTGGCAATGATCCGGTGGTCTCATGGTCCTTAATCGGTGTAATATTAAACTGAAAGATGGAGCCTCGGGACTCCAGGCAGCGTAGTCACTACAGCCCAGAGAGAGACCTGGACCCATCACCCAATCTTCATAATCTTTCTGTCTGTGTGACTCAGGACTGGGTCCAAGGTTCAGATGAAAACTCTGCTATTCCTAACCACACGGATTTGTTACGTATTACGTTAGGATTTGTCTTTAAATCACCAATATTCTTATCCTGTATGTAAGATTGTTATTGCGTACAAGAATGGTATTATTTTATTCTGTGTAACTAGATGGATGTTCTGTTTTGACATCCACCATTTTTTATTTTTTTTTAATTCTTTATTTTTGCAGTGCATATGAGGGTAACATACAGGCACGTGGTACCCCAAAGGCAATCCACATGCATATTTCAAAACAAAGAGTACATAACATGGAGAGCATTGGGGTATGGTAGTACAATGCACAAATTTTATATTTAGGAACAAGCTTAAGTCCTGCTATTTAGGCAGTTTATCGATTGAGATTCTATTGACCTTAAGTATAATAGGCTAGCGTAAGTAAGTAACTCGGTTGCTATAACATAGGTATGATACAAGACAACAGGAATATTTGGGATACGGCTGAGAAGTCTAAAATTAAAAGACAAAAGTGTACATAGTGTAAATCTGCATTTGATATTTAGTAAGTGATCATGAAATGCACTCACGAGATATAGATGAAAGATGGTGTTCTAGGGTGCCTTCCCCGATAATAATGGGGGGCTGATGCCTTTCTCCACTTGCTCCAAAACGATAAGTGAAAAAACAGGACTTCCAGGGTGGTGGAAAAAATAAAACAGTTTATTAAGGATGAAACATCACCCAGTAATGAAAGTTGAAATACAGGCTTAAAATGAGGTCCAATGAGGGACCAATGAGGGACCTCATTTTAAGCCTGTATTTCAACTTTCATTACTGGGTGATGTTTCATCCTTAATAAATTGTTTTATTTTTTCCACCACCCTGGAAGTCCTGTTTTTTCACTTATCGTTTTGGAGCAAGTGGAGAAAGGCATCAGCCCCCCATTATTATCGGGGGAGGCACCCTAGAACGCTATCTTTCATCTATATCTCGTGAGTGCATTTCATGATCACTTACTAAATATCAAATGCAGATTTACACTATGTACACTTTTGTCTTTTAATTTTAGACTTCTCAGCCGTATCCCAAATATTCCTGTTGTCTTGTATTTTGCTGTGTAAAGGTCATCCAATCTGGGTGATGACCTGGGAGGCTGTCTTACTTGAATGCTAAGATAAGTATATATTTTGTCACTTATACACAGGGCCGCCATCAGGGGGTGACAACCGTGACGGTTGTCACGGGCCCGGCGGTCCTGGGGGGCCCGGACTGCTTTGGCAGTCCAGGGCCCCACAATTACACTCTGCACATATATATAGCGATCATCGCTATATATATGTGCAGCCGCGGGCCCCCCCCGGCTCCCTGTATTTGCAGAGGGGGCCCAGCGGACTGCAGGAGCACTTTCCAGCATTTCCCTGCGTCTAACTCCCGCGAGATGTGCTGTCGGTAGAGCGTTGCCATGGGTTACCATGGCAACGCTCCGCGCGACGCGCAAACCACATCTCGCGGGAGTTAGACGCAGGGAAATCCTGGAAAGTGCTCCTGCAGTCCGCTGGGCCCCCTCTGCAAATACAGGGAGCCGGGGGGCCCAGAATGCCACCGGACCGGACCACCAGGGATCAAAGGATCTTCCCCCCTCCCTGAACAAGGTAAGAAACAGGGAGGAGGGAATACCTTTCATTACATTACATACATACACTAATAAACACACTAACACACACACACACTGTATTCATTACACTAACACACACACTGTATTCATTACACTAACACACACACTGTATTCATTACACTAACACACACTGCATTTATTACACTAACACACACACTGCATTTATTACACAAACACACACACTGCATTAATTACACTAACACACACACTGTATTCATTACACTAACACACACTGCATTAATTACAATAACACACACACACTGCATTAATTACACTAACACACACACTGCATTAATTACACTAACACACACACTGCATTCATTACACTAACACACACACTGCATTCATTACACTAACACACACTGCATTCATTACACTAACACACACACTGTATTCACTACACTAACACACACACTGTATTCATTACACTAACACACACACTGTATTCATTACACTAACACACACACTGCATTAATTACACTAACACACACTGCATTTATTACACTAACACACACACTGCATTTATTACACTAACACACACACTGCATTTATTACACTAACACACACTGCATTTATTACACTAACACACACTGCATTTATTACACTAACACACACTGCATTAATTACACTAACACACACACTGCATTAATTACACTAACACACACTGTATTCACAACACTAACACACACTCTGCATTCATTGCACTGACACACACACACTGCATTCACTACACTAACACACACTGCATTCACTACACTAACACACACTGCATTCACTACACTAACACACTGCATTCACTACACTAACACACACACTGCATTCACTACACTAACACACACACTGCATCCATTACACTAACACACACTCTGCATCCACTACACTGACACACACTATGCATCCACTACACTAACACACACTGCATTCACTACACTAACACACACACTGCATTCATTACACTAACACACACACTGCATTCATTACACTAACACACACACTGCATTAATTACACTAACACACACACTGCATCCACAACACTAACACACACACTCTGCATCCACTACACTAACACACACACTGCATTCACTACACAACACACACACTGCATTCATTACACTAACACACACACTGCATTCATTACACTAACACACCCACTGCATTAATTACACTAACACACACACACTGCATCCACAACACTAACACACACACACTGCATCCACAACACTAACACACACACTGCATTCATTACACTAACACACACACTGCATTCATTACACTAACACACACACTGCATTTATTACACTAACACACACACACTGCATTTATTACACTAACACACACACTGCATTTATTACACTAACACACACACTGCATTCATTACACTAACACACACTGTATTCACAACACTAACACACACTCTGCATTCATTGCACTGACACACACACACACTGCATTCACTACACTAACACACACTGCATTCACTACACTAACACACACTGCATTCACTACACTAACACACACTGCATTCACTACACTAACACACACACTGCATTCACTACACTAACACACACACTGCATTCACTACACTAACACACACACTGCATTCATTACACTAACACACACACTGCATTCATTACACAAACACACACTCTGCATCCACTACACTGACACACACTCTGCATCCACTACACTGACACACACTCTGCATCCACTACACTGACACACACTATGCATCCACTACACTAACACACACACTGTATTCACTACACTAACACACACACTGCATCCACTACATTAACACACACATTCCATTCACTTCACTAACACACACGGCATCCACTACACTAACACACTGTATTCACTACACTTACACACACTGCATCCACTACACTAACACACACACTGCATTCACTTCACTAACACACACTCTGCATCCACTACACTAACACACACACACTGTATTCACTACACTGACACACTGCATTCACTACACTGACACACTCTGCATTCACTACACCGACACACACTCTGCATTCACTACACCGACACACACTCTGCATTCACTACACCGACACACCCACTGCATTAATTACACTAACACACACACTGCATCCACTACACTAACACACACACACTGCATCCACTACACTTACACACACACTCTGCATCCACTACACTAACACACACACTCTGCATTCACTACACTAACACACACACTCTGCATTCACTACACTGACACACACACTCTGCATTTATTACACTAACACACACTCTGCATTCACTACACTGAAACACACTCTGCATTCACTACACTGACACACACTCTGCATTAACTATACACACAGCATCCACTACACAAACATCCTGTATTCAGAGTACACACACTACATCCACCACACATTTAAACATTCTGCATTCACTATTCAGAGACACTGCGTCTAAAACACACACTACATCCACTAAACACATTGCATCTAGTACACACAAAAACTACATCCACTAGACAAACACACTACATCCACTACACACACTGCATCCGCTACACAAACACACACTCTGCATTCACTGCACAAACAGTATCTAATACACACAAACACTACATCCATTACACACATTCTAATTCCACTATACACACCACATTCAGTCCTGCATCATTGTCTGCGGACTAGGTAAGAGTCCTGTGGGCGGACTCGTGGGTGGGCCGGGGGGGGTGGGGCGGGCCGGGGGGATGGGGCGGGGGGCCCAGACCTTGTGCTTTGTCAGGGGCCCCAAAATTTCTGGTGGCGGCCCTGCTTATACACATTATTTATTGTGGTGATATTTCAACGTATATATACTTTTCTGTAGTTTGTATTTATAACATATGTATGACATGGAGCCTATACATCTTTGAGAACACATTGCACATTTCTATGTATTATGACATGAAGGCTAGTTCAGTGTGTACGTAGTTATACGTTGGGAGACAATGATGCATGAATCAAGTTAAAATACAAGTTGGTTGGCATTATACACAGGCTATACACGTTTAGATTTATGTAGAGTAGGGTGTCTGTCATACATAGCTGCCCCATGAGTGTATCAATCTTAAGTATATAACTAAGACATTGGGGGCTGGGTTAGATGTCAGGCTTATGGTGCTCTATGTGGAGGCGTGGTTCTCAGAACATAATACAATAAAATAACATAATAAAATAACTAACTTAGGGCCCGGTGGAATCGGGCAACAGTAGGCTAGTAGGCAGCGTATGCCACATAGTGTGATCCTCCATAGTGAAGGAGTGGAGCATTATATGCATTGAAAATGCGTTAGACATCTAGGCATTTGTGTCATCAATCTCAATGTTAGAGGCACTGAAATATTGGTATAACCAATCAAATTATACATTCCCAGTGTAATATTTAGTTTAAAGCAACTTTCCCTCAATATGCCCCTGAAAGTCATTAACGTCACATTTGGTGTGGTTACTGCTAACATCAGTTACGGGTTGCGAGTGGTTTTGTAGGCTGCTTAACCAATTCCTTGCGGTGGGAGGTTGCATATGGGCGTTCGTGCCAGAGTCCAGCAAAGGTGAGCCGGGAGCTTGTCACCTGTAGGGTGCGTCCTCGGTCTGGGCCCTGTGGTCTGCCAGCTACATTCGTTGCAGGACAGGTTGCAAAGGCGACTGTTCGCCAGGGGCGGGGTGGGTCCTCCCTCCAGCCCCAGGCCGGTATGAAGGCCGACATCTGTGTGCCACGGGCCCGTTCTCTTCCAAGGACCGGGTCCTTCCCATAGCGGGAGTGACGGGGGGACGTGATGGTTTGTCGCCGTCTGTGGCGGCCGTCTCTCCATCCTTGTGGGTGATGTCCTCGGGTCAAGCCCTTGGTGGCCCTCAGCCCAGGTGGGCCAGCAGTGAGAGGTGCAGGCTTGTCTAGGTGCTGTAGGCCCGAAGGGGTCCCTTGTTCCTTCCGGCTCTTGCCGCCCCGCATTTTGTCTCGAGGTTGGTGCGATTTAGATATTAGGAGGGTTTCCAGTTTTACCCAAAACCGGTAGATGTGCTTAGTCAGACGCTTTAGTATGCGGTCCATGGAGCAAAGGGCTGGTGCATATTGCTCGTGTGGCTCCTCATCATGTCATGTGTCAGGCGCCATTGCTGTTTCAGCCTTCTTCATGCGGCTGGACTCCGTTCTGGGTCTATTTGCCGTTTTCATGTTGCTCGATTTAAGCTGTCGAGTGGGGACCGGGATGACCCCCACCGGTCCAAAGTGGGGGGGAAGGGTAGGAGATTGTCCAGGCTCTTGGGTTACCTGGAGGCAGGGAGTTCGTCCGTCCCTCCCCAGCTCCGGTGTAGTAGGCTGCAGCGGTGCTCTCTCGGTCTCTCGTGACCGATCCGCTATGCAGGGTCTCAGGGTATCTCGCTGGGTCCCTCCTGGGCTCCGTGCGGCCCGTCAGTGGGGTAATTAGCTGTTTTTGCCTGGTTTAAAATTTGTTTGCCTTGTCAGCAGGAGCTCATGGCATGCACGTCTACTCTCCTTGATAGCTAGGCTCCGCCCCCCCAGAAAACTTTTTCAATAAAAAAAGTTTGATCAAAATCTGCAAAATCATTTAATTTCTACAGTGCATACACAATCATAATCATGGTGTTGGTTTTGTGAGTTTCTTTAGTTTTCAAATTATGTTGGTGACCCTATTCAACTGTTATGAATAACAAAACAAATTCTGCTAAATATTATACCCCTATAAGTGTCAGATGGGGCGCCTTGCACTTGTGAAGCAGAGTTGATCTGGTTAGTGAAACCAATTTTCTGTGAGCCAGCGCCTGCCCTTGTCACGTTAGCATGTTTGATATTTCTCACGTTGCACGTTTTATAACGATTTGACCTAATACTGTTTTTTTTTGTTTTGTTTTGTTTTTTTACATGGTTGCATGGTAACATAGGCTGAAACAAAGACTCCAGTCCATCAAATTCAGCTTTTCACATCTGTTTCAACAGTTGTTTCAAAAGACAGCAATAAAGAAATTAAAATGTCCAATTTTTCCTTACAATAAGAAACAAATTCCTTCTCGATTTTATTGGAAGATCTAGCTTTGGCCTTACAAATAAAGTTTTAATTTCTAATTTCACATGAAATCCTATTTTTTAGATCTGCAAGTCTATTATTAAATACAAAGCATATTACCTCCCATTAATTCTCTGTGTTCTTTGAAGGAAGAAAGGAGGGGTGTTATTTAATTGGTACCTGTAACGCTGGCATGGGAGGGGTAAAGGGTTTATAAATGTACCTGCTCGTTCTATTTTATGTTTGGCAACCTAATCAGTCATCGCTTACTGACATCTCTCTAACCACAAGAATGGCCGACAAACACTCCCACCAGGTAACGACCCTCTGGCAGTTTAATATATCCACGCGTTGATATAAAGGCACATAAGTTTCTATAGAACATTTAGACACTGATATACTGTATCCATTTGATCTAAAATAGATTTAGCCTAATGATAAACAAATATAGATTATCTTTCTTAATAAACCCTAATTTGCTGATTTTCGGTGTAGTAGATCCTGCATTTGGACTTCACATTATCACACAAGCCACCACCATGCATTTAATGGTTAGAATTATAGATAATATAGAACATTCTTCAAAAGGCAAATAAAACATAGGAACCAGAACTGAGTTGCTTCACATTTAAAACCTGATGCCTGATTTCGATATATGAAAGGTTTTTTTTTAGGTTGTAAGCTCATTATGCCATAGACCTTTTCATCTAATGTTCCCGTAAGTCAAACATGTTTTGTTAGAATAGTTTGTCTGCTTTTACCTATTGTACAGCACTGCGGTATATGTTGGCGCTATGTAAATAATTGTATCACTGAAGTCAATAGGGAGAAGCTCTTACAGGGGGGCGGTCAGGGATATCCGTGTGTTTTCCATATGAATGTTTTATTTTTAGAATGTAAACTGTGATCGCTTTTTATGTACACTGACTTAAATGTGTTTTTGTTTTGCTTTTTTAAAAACTTTGTTTAACCCCTTAAGGACCAAACTTCTGGAATAAAAGGGAATCATGACATGTCACACATGTCATGTGTCCTTAAGGGGTTAAAGGAACATTGTAGTGTTAGGAATGCACATTTTTACTACCATTAAGCCTGCGCCGCGCAGCTCACAGAGGCTGGCCCCGCCTCCCTGGCTAAGATTATCTATCTTGATAATCTTATCCAATCAGTGTTCTCCCATAGGAAAGCATTGGGAAGCTAATGTCTCTTTGAGACCATCTAGTTCAAATTATTGGGGCATCTTCATGCAGGGCCCTGAGCTCAGACAATTGATTAACCTCGTTACTCGCTCTTAATTACCTGTGTGTCTGACATCTGGCTCCCTGGCAATATACAGCACAGCGACGGAGGTGATTATCACATGGTCGCTAGTCGCTCTTCTGAATATGCGGCAGTGCGTAGACCTGCACTGACTGAGCATATTAAAAAGCAGTGTGTATTTTCGGTTACAGAATCACCGTTGCCACCACACTGCACATTGCAGGGTACATAGTCACACAAACAGAGAGATTTAGTCCGGGTCTTGGTCTGGGATGTAATGGCTACGGTCCTCAGGCATCCTCTCTAAGATTAATATCAAACCACCCAATCATTGTCAATTTCTTCCAACCTGGAGGGCATTGGTTGGCTGAGAGTGCTGCGGACATGTTCTCCCTAAATTCTTAGCCAATCAGTGCTGGACAGGTTTAACCAAACTGACCGTGATCATGTGAAAGAAGTAATTCTGCATCTTTGCTGAGATGGGTGCAGACCCTCAATATAAGGAAGACCCTTGGTTTCTAACTGTACTATAATGAACCCTACATCTTTCAATCACTCACAAGTAAGTGATGGGGCCACGTGTCCACTTCACCCTGATATACAATACAACGATGAAAAGGGAACATTTTACTTGTCTTAAGTGGTTGGGCCACTGAGATGAGATTCACCTGTACGCCTCCCTCTCACTTGCAATCCCAGTGTGTGAAGGGGAAGCATGGAGTCTCGCTTGGACCATTAAATAGCTCAGTGATTAAGTTGTTACATGGATCTATATAATGCTCATATTTACCATTCTGCTTCATTTTTAAGGAAGTTATTAAACCTTTGCTTAAAATCCATTTCATATGTTGGGTTAACATTTTACGGTTTTATTTATTGAGATGAGTTTTAAGTCCTCATATCTTTAGCGGCGATTTTGCAGTAGAATAAAAAGCATAGTAATATTAATAGTAAATCAACATTTGGTTACTCGTCTGTCTTGTTCAGTTACAGCTAGTTCCAGGAGAAATCTTTGTTGTAAAAGTTTATTCCATCCATTTGTTAATTGGCCATATTATTTCTAACCGTTAGTTTGTGACGCAGACTGTTCTATGTTTGTGTTATTGTTACGAGTTGAGAATTATTGGAGAAACCGGAACACTCATTATTTTAGGATTAACGTGCCGAAGTATTGAGTTTATTTTGTATAATCTGAGCACCTCTCCTAATTGGAGGTTGGATTGTTGTCCTAGACTTCCATTCGTTTGCCAATGTTCCTGAATTCTTTACCCGGCACGTGTGAGGATAACTAAGTGTGTAATTAGAAAAGTCACATCACGTGTTAATCCTCCCTTGTTTACCAACTTCACATTTGGTATACATTTGGTACAGTCACTGTTGCCCTAAAGGAAAACTCTCATTAACTTCTAATAAACCGGTTTTGAAAGTCTTGTACAAAGCCATTTCCTCGTATAAGTTAAAAATAACTGAAGTAATTTGATTTAATTTTATATGGCTTACAATTACATAAACAGTGACGGTCTGCAAGGATTGAGAACAATCAGTGTTTTAACTTAATAACTCTGCTTAGAAAGCCTTGAATTCTATTATATGTTTATATTACAGGAGGAAAGCACACATAGCAGGCTATCAGTCACAGTTATCCAGGCCAAAAATATCCCCTGGGCAGACTGGAGTAAGTACTCCCATTGTACAGTATGTAGAACGGTCACCCACTTCCTCTTTGTGTGTGTGTGTGTGTGTGTGTCTCTCTCTCTCTTGCTCTCGCTCGCTCGCTCTCTCTCTCTCTCATAAAAAAATTTACTTAACGCACATAATAACATTTTATGAAACAATTGTATCCCATTGTTTTTAATGCTTGTTTTCCCTGTACAGCAACTAATGCAGACTGTTACGTATCCCTCTGGCTCCCATCGTCCACAAATAAAATCTTGATAACCAAAACCATATCCAACAGCAGTGAACCCCGGTGGAATGAGACCTTTCACTTTAAGATCTCCGATAATGTCAAGGTATTCAGTAGTACCACCTCAATCTAAACATTCCGTGTGAGAATTAAAGGGATACTCCAGAAACAGCACTTTCATTTGTTTTATGTGAGGAGTGTGTATTTTTTAACATTTTGTAAAAAAACAACAAAAACAAAGTAATAGAAATTGGCACTTTTATAAATTAACCTTGTTAAACCCCCAGCTGTCAATCAGGCACCCGGTCCTGTTACTTCCTGGTTTGGTTAGCTCAGTGGAGATAAACTCAAGCGGCAGCAATTGCCAAGAACACCCGCCTTGAAAAGACCTCTCATTGAGCTGTATTGGGAGTCTGTGATTGGACAGCCACAGAAAGTCTGGGTGGGGTTAGAAGGGGAGGGCTTGTAAAGGCTGCAGACAAGTTAACTGTATCTTTTACAAGCTGTTTTTAGATATATCCCCAATGAAAAATGCCTAATTAAAGCATGGTTTGTTTGTTTTTTTTTTAGGTTTTTTTTTATTGGGGGTATATGTATTTTGTGTTTGGGCAGTTGTGTGTCCATTTAAATACTACTGTGACCATTTTAGTCGCTTTCTACAGCTTTGTTTTTACTGCATGCGCAGGTTTGTTACGGGATGAATAATGATTTTGTGATTTCAGAATATGTTGTACCTGGCACTTCACGATGAAGACACGGTTTCGAAAAATGATTTGCTTTACACTGTTGCGGTTGATGTGGAAAACCTGGATGTTGGAAAACCGATAAAGAAAACCTTTCCTCTGAATCCCGAAGTAAGATTGCAAATTTCAACATTATATTTTTAGAGAAAAATTATTCTTCTAATACGGTACTTTTTTCATTAATGTAATTTATAGTACAATTAAATGTAGCCCGTTTCCAGATCAGAACCATGCTTTCAAATGTATTTACACATTCAAATATGCCTGTAGAAAAATGTAATTCCCCAAAAAACCCTAAAATAAATATAAAATGAGTTAAAAACCCTTTCTAAGTTATGTCACTTTCTTCCCAAGTTATCCACCTCTTTAATTTCTATCCTGTTATGGTATAATTAAATACATTTCTCAACGGGACTTTCAAGGTAATTACTTACTAAAGTGAGAATGGTCAGGAATGGAAAGTGAATTTAACATTTCAGACCATAGTAGACGAATTGGAAGCCCAGCTGACTTGGAGAATTTTTCTGGCTCTGCTATTTTGGCCTTAAATTTAATATTCCCGTCAATTGTCACTTTTGTGAATAACAATTAAGCTGTACTGGAAACGGATATGGACACGGCTGGATCTGGCTAACAATTAGCTAATCTGACTTATTCTCTAATAATTACAGTTCTAGATTAATGCATAGTTGACATTTAACCACGTATTCTTCAGTTTATATCAGAGCGATACCTACAGGGTTATTGACCAAACTGTCACTTGTCTGAAATTTTAACAATTTAAGGAAAATTGTAAACGGGTATATAAATTTGAAAGAGTTTGCAGTTCGGCTGTTTGGCCACAATTCTGACATTTGCTGAGCAGTTCCTGAATGTTCATAGCTTAGTGAATAACACTGCAGGTTTGAAGCACACATATTACTTCTGGAAGCCTAGTTTAATAAATTGGAGATTGATTTGATTGTTTGATATTTTGTTTCAGAAGGGAAATGAGACTCTTGAAGTGGAATTCACCGTGCAAAAGCTGTAAGTAATATCTAGATTTATATTGTCCATTTCTATTTTTCCCGGAGTTTACCGCAGTGCCATGTTAGTACAGAATTCAGCAAGTAAATTCAATGAGTACAGGTAGATTGGTAAACGTATTAAACCCCTTAAGGACCAAACTTCTGGAATAAAAGGGAATCCTGACTTGTCACATATGTCATGTGTCCTTAAGGGGACACTTGACGGAAATATACCGTCATGATTCCCTTTTATTCCAGAAGTTGTCTCCTTCAGGGGTTAAGGACCTCACAACTTTCTCGTCATTGCATTTTTCCAGCCATGAATAAAACGAGCTGATAGCACGCAATGCATAGTTTGTTTTTTAATTAAATGCAAACAATAAAATGATAAATGGCAACATTTTAAAAATCACTCAGTTGTGTCATATTTGGCAGTTCAGTAAATAAACTAACATTGCTGCAATAACTATTCTGTTATCACTACTTCACGGACAGATTGTTCTGTATTTTGTTTGTTCCTTTCAGATCAGCACAGCCAGAAAAACTTCTAACTAATGGTGTCCTTGTTGTAAGTATTCAGTTTATTTTCTTGATTTAATTAACACAGAAGATGGAATAGGTTAATATTTGGTGCACACAATGCTAACATCACAGCTAAGGTATCACCTTTTATTCTTGCCATCGTTGTTAATTGGGGCAATATCTGGGAGAAAGGGATGGCTGCACCTTCTCCAGATCTATATTTCCATTGAATCTTTCCAAAAATGGGTCTAGTCCTGAGTTAAAGAATTAAAAAAACAAAACAGTGACCCTAACCTGCAAAACTATTAATAGCTCTACACCAACTTACTTTTCTTCTCGAAGTCCATTCGTTTTTGATCACTCACAGTTCTGCCCATGACCCTTACAGATCCAGTATGTGCGCTAACCAACGTGTAGGTTCTTCAGGACAGCAGCTACCGTCCGAACACCCCTCCCGCGTTCTGTTACGCTTTCCCTGAGTTTCCAATTGTTTTATCAATCTCTAAAAACCTATCTCTTCCTTGTCTTACTTTTTCTGGCTACACCGCTAATTCCCTGTATTACTCTGTTATTGGTCCTGACATATCATGTAGATTTTTAACAAATTGTTTTTTTTTTTCCTCTGTAGTCGCGAGCTGTGTCCTGTCTAGATGTTTGCGTTGACATGAAAAATATCCCAGAAAATGTACAAGGTATTTAAACCTATTAATAATTGACCAATCCTTATCTGCCCTTTTTTATGATGTGGTGATAAACGTATAAGGGATATACATATTTTTTGCCTCCCCCACATTCCTCTAGAGGTACATAGCGGCACTTGGCTTGATCTTCATTCATAAACTTGCTTATAAGCCCACCAGCTCCATGCCCGGCCTCTCAAGGCTGTGCTTCCATTTTTACTTTCAGTTTTTTCTTGAAAATCGGGGTCACCGAAAGCCTGTTTCAATACTTTTCAAATACAAACTGCACCGAGGGTCAAACCTCAGATCAGGGTCGATGCCGCTCCACGGTATTCCTAAAATAGAAGAAAACTGGATCGTCTTCCTTATAGGAATATTTTAAAATGGCACAGGAAGACCCACTGAGGGGTAGAGGGGCAAAAACCAAATAACACCGTGTGTTTTGTACATGCGGATGCTGTCACTGGTACGAACACCTCCAGTTCTATTACATTAATATACAAAATACTGGAACTAACCGCTTATTTTCTCGTAGACTTCATTAATGAATAGCTACTCTGTGGACCATGGGCCCAAAGAGCTGAACTAGAATCAGAGCTTGCTCATAGATTATCTCCAGTTCGTCCAATTTTGAATTTGAATAACCCAAAGTATAATGAAATGAATTATCCACTTCTTTTGGGTTAAAGGGGTTCAGGTCAAAGACGGAGAGTTGCTGCAAACCGGGAAGATAAGTCAAGTCTTGGGTGCTTTTGTTTATTTAATAATTGCCATTAGAACTATCTAGATAATGTGCGTGGTCAGCTCTGGAGAGACAGGCCACGCTGTCCGTGGTCTTATTTACTGTCAAGCGGTTGTTCAGTTTGAGATTCCTTAAGTTCTTTAATTACTTTATTTGATTTTCTAGGTAAACGTGTAGTCCTGGCGGTGGAAGACTCCTGTGAGAGAGCTCATAAAATTAAGCTGAGTTCAGTCAGAAACACAAATAACACAGACACGTGTCGCTTCCACTGCATAAGAAAATGGGATCCAGAAGTCATAGCCCACCTAGAGGTATCCTTTCTTTAATTCTGTCTATCATTCTGTTTATCATGTAGCCCTCTTCCAATCAAAGTTTACTATTTACTAAACCATGGATAGACGTCCTTCAGCTCACCACATCTCTCCTGATGCTTTGTGGAGCATTATGGGACATGTAGTCCACAACATCTGGAGTGCAGAAGGTTGCCTACCGCTGTATTACTCTAATAGATACTATAAATAACTTTTACTTTGGAATATAAATAATTTTCTATGTTCCGTTTAATACAGATTGGAGGAGGGGCTAGCTACATAAAGTGACACTGTCACTGCCCCCCCACCCTTCAAAATGACTGCTTCATAGAGGTAGAATCTTTATTAAATACTCACAACGATAGTCAGAAAATATACTGAGACGAAGTAAGGACTACTTTGTCTCAATATTTTACCTACCACTATCAAGAAATGTCAATTACCAGCACCGGCTGCAGGAAAATCGGTTCGATCTATGGAGGAGTCTGTGGCATGCGCGAGACTACAGCAGCGACATTGGCTCCTGGCAACTGAAATACCAGGAGCAGAAAAGAGCCACCGGGAAAAGCATGGCGGCGCCCGCGAGGGATAGGTTCAGGTAAGCAGTACATGTGGGTGTGTTTTCGAGTTGGCAGTAATGTCCATTTTCCTAGCTTTCAGAATGAAGATAATTTAACACATATTAGAATTCAAGCACCTGGGATACAGCGCAAAGTCTCATCGCCAGCCAACCAGATCTTTCTTTATTTGTTTTATGTATTCCAGGGTCAAAAACCAGAAGACGCAGATAGTTTGGCAAAGGTGCCATTCAAATCTCTTTCATTCGGAGTGGAAGAGAAAGTCATTCTTCCTGTGGAAACTGTGAGTTGATACAATTATTTTTTCAATTGCAATTTTTTTAATTGAAATTTGTAGATCTACAAAGGTGAAAGAACCACAATACTCATATCTATACTTCGTGGACTATAAAACATAGTGTGGTTACCAAAAATGTGGTGTATACTGAAAGTATTTTTAATTCTTCACAAGTTGTGTCTGTAAATGTTTTTTTAAGTGCACGTTCGATGGTCCAACAACCGATACTTTATTGTAAAGGAAAAGGAGTGTCTCGGTGAAGCACTGTATTAGTGATACTCGATAGAAAACAGTTAATGGTGATATTGCAAAATTCCCAGAAATGAACAGGGTATACCTTTAAGATAGTTTTTTTTTTTTTTCGTTTAAAAGTTGTCAATATCCGTTTAAATAGAAAACATAAAAATACTAATCATAGTGAAAACTGTATAGTGTAATTTTACGTTGTTTTGGTGACTATAGTGTCCCTTTAAGTTAAAGGATGCTGTTTATTTTGACGTTATTTTAGATCCCCAGGTCAAACAATCCCAGTATATTTTCATTCTTTATTTTTGGGGGGTTATCAAATGATTACCAAATGCAAGGACAAGCAAAATATAATATTCACCATGTGGGTGTGCACACAACTAACCCAATTACTGATCCATTCACTAATTGGCTCAAACCTAATACTGTATGTTGGGGGAGGGGGGTTATCTAGGCAAAGTTACACCAATATGTTCTTTGCTAACCGGCCTAATGTATCACCCTTTCCACCATTGCAATGGTTCAGGCTGTCCCTTGATACTTCTGTCATTATAATTCTATGATCCTATCGGCCTGATACTATAACGATATACCGATATGATTGGCTAAGTGACCTTGCCTTAGAGGAGTTGCAGTTGGAATCTGCATCATTAACTCAAACACTAAGGGGGTTTGTAACTCTCTGGTTAGTGCATTTATCTTCTTTATTTTCATTCTCGTAACCCTGACATTAAATGAGTGAATGGGTCACCATGACAATGTGGTTGAATCGGATTAGTATCCTGTAACTGCTAGTTAACCAAATTGATACAGTTTGACAGTAAATGCACTGACCGAATCCTTGCACTATAACCACTACAATAAGACTCAGCGACTAATATTTGTGATTGGTGTGTCCCTTTAAGGAGATTGAACTTCTTATCTTTTCACACAAAGGCCTCCCTATGCTGTATTTTAGTGTAAGCATGGATAGTGCCGCTATATAGCCTGTGGCAACCGCATTTGGACCAGTAGTTGCCCTGCATTTGCTTTATGGATTATCACAATATAGGGCTTGGTTTGGGGGTTTGAGGTTGGTGCCGGGCTGTAGTGCTAGCAGGATGTGGGATGGTATGAATGTGGCACTGGGGGCACCTCTGTCATTTTGACATTCACGGATCCAGAATGACTCTGGATAATACTAGCCTTGCTACACTCGTAATGCTGATAATGAGGCCTTACTGATAATGACCAATACGTTAATTTGTCGGTTTCTTCCTCCCTAGTTTAATTTGTACAAATTATATGACTATAAAGTGCAGGAAACCCCTATATATCCATATACACCCCCTGTATACCTGGAACTACTGCATTTACAGTATCACCCCTAAAATATAATGTAAAGGGTAGGTACACCATACACCTGGTGCAGAGCTGAAACCAAACCAATATCTGACAATTCTCGATTAACCCGACTGTAAGAGAATCACAGCAGCTGTAGACAGAGCCTAATAAATAAGGAGTTGGCAATCACTCAGCTATGTAACACTGATTTTGTAATTGTTGGTTTGCACAACATTTCCCATCAGTATCCCTGTTTTCGTGTAACCTCCATGGGTGTGGAATGTAAACTCCCTTGTGTCACTAACTCGATGGTTGCAATAGCTGGGAGATCTGAGATACTGATACAGACAGGGCAAGGTTCTGTCTATCTGGGATCAGATCAATGGAATCGAGTTATCGTACTGGAGCAGCTCATGGGGCTTCTATTTAAACTTGTACACTTATTCAGAGGTTGAAAACACTATCGCGTCACTCTGAGTAAATGGCTGCTAAAATCAGAAATTAATTTAAAGATCTGATTTTAATTGTCTCATGTAGTAAGCTGACTTCTGAGTAGAACTGGTCTGTCAGTGGGTCTGATTTGCTACCACAGTTGGTGTCAAAGTACGACAATAGAGTTTAAATAAGAAGCAGGTGGTAGCTAGGCCTATCCGTTATTACTACATTCATGGACACTTTGTTACGGTTTGCAGGAAGTATTCGTACCGTCGAGGGCTCTGCGCAGACTGAGCCTTCAAGGAAGGAAGAGTCTTTATTACCGTCTTCAGAAATTACTGCCAAGTCGGAGCTCTGTGATTGGCTGGTTGGCTTAGAAGCCAACCAATCACAGTGCATTGATGGTCAGATCTTGCTTCTTCAGAGACTGGACATTCAGTAGGTCCTCGTTGGGCGATGTATATTACAGTATTACTGAGATTAACCCAATCAGGGCTGAGTAGCCTGGGTGTATCATGAACCACGAACCCCGTTTCATTGTTCCTCTTCGTCACACTGAAGATGGGGTGTAAAGAGAGCAGAGTACACTCACCAGATGTCTTTTTGGTGGTTTCTAGTTTTATTTTCTTGTTTTGTGGGATGTGTGCTGACCCGGTCTCTCTTATTATATGCGGAGTATGTACAGCTTTATTTTGCTTTCACTGTCACAGCATATCACTCTCTTTTCGTGCTGAAAAAGATAATTTACTGACCGCTCTAGTCTTGTGATCGCTCTATGCCTGTTCTCACTATGAAAAACGGTGGTGGGATTTTTGTTTATTCTGTTTGTTTTTTGAGATCGAGAAACCCTGACACTGTTTAGTTAATACTAAATGGAGCCCCAGTTTCTATATTTTCCTTTGTAGCGCTTGCTCTACTGCCGAAACCCTTTATTAATTGGCATTGCACCAAAGTTACGCCAGTTAGTGAATATCAATTTTGGTGTAACTTTGCTGTGATGCCAATTAAAAGCCCTACGTTGAGTAATGAAATTCCAATCAATGTGGTTTGATAAAATCTATTATAAATCATTCTCTAATCAAAGATCCATTCAAACCATGTGAATTAAAATGAAATGATTTTGCAGTCCGTCACGCAGTCACTCCCGGAGGTGCTGAGCTAATGCCTGCTTTATATCTGTAAATAGTGGTTTTAATTTTGAAACGTCTAATAACTAGGTTCATAGAAATTGCTGCTGGTTCTTCCTTCCATGTCATTGGAATCAGGTACAATTTTATAATTCATCTAAAATAATCATTGCAATTGATGCAATCCAAATTGATTTAATTGATCCACTTTGATTGCTGTAAAAAACATCACTTTACAACATGTTGTGTAAATACTATTAACAGAGATAGTGTGTGTGTGTATATACTCTCTCTTTTATACACACATGAAAATCTTATTCCTGTGTTATTCGGATGGCTGAAAATTAAATTTAAAATAAATAAATAAATGCAATCCAATTTTGGAAAATGAAAACAACATTTTGTAAAGAATTAAATAATCGCCCTGTCTTCTTGCTATAAGCACAATCACGCAAAAAATAATAATTCTGACTACTTTTGCTTCTTTGGAGAAATCAACCTGAAAGATTAACTGAGGAGGTCATTGTTCTATGGGCTGTGATAATAAGACAATGTCGCTTTATAATATTGTGTAACGTAGATCTCATAGAATGATTGGCGGTGCCGTGTTACTCTGCAATCATTTTATCCTGCCTGGATATTCTATTTTAATGTTATAAAAGGCGCTTCTTATAGATAAAACTCTGATAATAGAAGTGAGGTCCCCAAAACCTAATTATGTAACTGATATACAAAATGCTTCCCCAAACAAACACAAAGTGACAAATCTAAATCTAACAAGATATCAGTGTACATAGAGTCACCAGTATGTGCATGGTATAAAAATACAAGCATATCACTAGAATCCACTGGGATATCACAGAATACCTAAAACAAAATTAAAACAACATGGTGTGTACTGTGTTTATAAAAATATAAAGCATGGTATATAAAAATAGGACTACCGCTCACACATGGCCCAGAGCCGTCCCAGGCTCAAGGGTGCCAATACTGGCTCCAGGGTCCACGTTATCACAGCAGGAGACTGGACATCAGATGCTCGGCAAAATAACATTTTTATTCCAGGATACATACATTTTAAAAGACTTGAAAGAAAAGATTGGATACTTCAAACTCAGGTGGTTGTGAAACCTACTGGCAAAGTCACTCTTACCACCGAGATCGGTAATCCACCAAGTGATTAGTACAAACAACGTATAAATAGCTAACGTGTTTCGGGTCCAAAAGCCTTCTTCAAGTGCTATAAAAGTCTCCTTGTATATCTCTCAATGTGCTGTGCATCTGTGTCCAATATTCTGACGTCACCGTAACAACGCATGGTTGGGACGCAGCGTTGACGGCTGGAACGCAGAGTCTTTTTCAATTACTAAGGAGGTGGTAACTTCATGAGGATAATCAGTCCGCATTCCTTCTTGGTGTCATTGAGCAAATTGGCGCAGTGTAATGTGCTTATAGTCCAATTGTAACACAAGATGTAATAATATAAAATACATAATAAAAACATGAATTCCTGCAATACAAAATAAGAACATAATTAAAATACAAAATAATAAATATTTTACAGTGAAAAGAGTATGGCAAAGAATAGATATTATTGATATGCATAAAAAAGGTTCAAAATAAAGATTCCATATAGAAAAATGAATATTATATAAAATGTACAAATTCAAAATCTAAATTAAGACCATTTGGAGACAATGTATGCATATTAAAAATCCACTTACTCTCCATCTTTGACAGTTCTCTTACATTGTCTTCCCCTCTCCAGTTCTTGTGTGTGTTTGTATTTTAATCCCCATGTATCAAAGTAGTGATGGTCACTCCTATGTTTCTATATTAAAGGGGGCGGAAACACTATGCTTTGTATACCCCCTGCGGATGTTACCAATGTGGTTTTATACCAATATGTATTTTAATGTTCGCCTGGGTTTATGGTATTGGACGACAATAAAATGGTTATGGTGCCCACAGAGAGTCTGATGGCACTTCTAAAGATTGATGGACAGAATGAGGAATGTGTACTTTGTTTTGCTTTCAAAGAATCATGTAAGATCTAGAAATGATTTAAACTAGAGTGACGAGAGAATTTTGGAATCGCAGGGG
Source organism: Pelobates fuscus (assembly GCF_036172605.1). Taxonomy (NCBI): domain Eukaryota; kingdom Metazoa; phylum Chordata; class Amphibia; order Anura; family Pelobatidae; genus Pelobates; species Pelobates fuscus. The sequence goes on from NC_086329.1 coordinate 7,943,616, forward strand.
CAAACTCCGCAGCAATAAATAATGAAAAATCCCAGAATTAGATTGGACAGAGTTGGATAGCCATTCTAGCAATGCAATTACAAAACATTGTAAAAGCATAAATATACGGGCAGGGCTGCAGTTTAAAATCTATACAATAATACACGTTTTGGAAGCACTAATAAGCTAATATGCTGGAGCAGCTAGAAATATTATGGAAAATAATTAATTCAATCTGCTCATTATTTCGCTAGACGAGGTTAGCTCACAATTAAACCACAGAATTTACACCTGTAATTCTGTTTATTTTTAAATATTTTTATTTCCTCAATATGCAACAAAGAACACATCAAACATAGCGTGTATTTTATTATTGATTATTTTTGTGTAGTCTAAAAAGATAATACAAGTTCTTGCTAAAATGTCCCTCGAATTGTGGCACCCTTCTTATCGGGTTCTTACCAAGACAGCAAAAGGACTCATAGAAACGATAACATAAAGAATTTTACTATCACACGTATTTCGTTTTAATCCACGTGAAACGCGTCAGTCAAGCGTAGGAATCCTCTCCTCAAGATTTTAAAATGCATATGGTGGGATGTAAATAAATGTGAACACTTTAAAATAAAATTCTGTAGTTCTCCAACAAAGCCACTAGATGGTGGTATAAAACACATTTGTAAAACATGCACATGTACATTGGTATAATTCTTTTCAAACATAGGCCTTCATTTAATATTTTTGGATACACTTTTATATTTTGAATATTTTTATATATATATTATTTGTATATTTTAATATTCTGGGGGAATGTTTTTATTTTAGTTTTTTTTTGTAATCTAAAATGTATTAAATCATTTGAAAAGCTTATCCAACCATATTACATTGAGGTTGTAATATGATACATTGTACACTATAGGGAGGTATTAGCAGTAGAAAGAGGGCAGTGTTATTGTTCCTTCCTTTCTTTGTTATAAACCAAAAATGTGCTGTGTCCACCTGTTGTTCTGTTGAATATTGTAATTTGCACTCAGAAGCTGGTGTAGCTTTGAGTAAATGATGGAGATACATGCACGACAAAAATAAAGAATTTAAAAAAAAAAAAGAAAGAGGGAAGTGCTCATGCCATTGTACAGAACACTGGTGAGACCTCACTTGGAGTATTGTACGCAGTACTGGAGGCCGTATCTCCAGAAGGATATTGATTCTGTAGCTTCTCTACAGTAACGTCTCATGCTGTCACTCAGCCACAAGCCTTGAAATAAACTGGAACCGATCTGTTAAAATGTACAATTGGCTTCAGGGTTTGACTTTATAGAAAATCTGTGCATGAAGTAAACTTGCACATTTTGTATCTGGCATGGTCTGCTCATTTTGGCATTTTTTAAATATTTACTATTTTTGGAATGACGGGCCCAGTCGTATCTGCGCCCGCGGACGTTCCGCCAGTGCGTGCAGGTGTTTTACAATTTTGTTGGTTAAGATGTTGTTTTGGACTGATTTTGCATGTGATGTGAGGTTATCACATTATTGTATTTGATGTCCGGTGAGGAAATGGGAATAATTGTTCTTTAGTTCTGTTTAAAAGCTTTCTCCTTGCATCGCCAAGCTGTTAATTTGCACATTAACTATTCTATCCTTTACATTCTTCATGTTTTTTTTTTTATTTTTGAAAGATATGTTTAGACCTTTTACAAAAATAGTATTTTTACTGTAAAGAATAATTTCTGCTGCTGTAAGAGAAATTTCTTTTCTTCAAGTCTAAATAGATGTCCTTTTTATCCTTTGTAAAGTCCTTTTAATGAGCAAGAGCTACGCTCACTGGCCCTGTATACACTTGTATACAGTAATCCTATTCCCTATGAAGCATTTGTTTTCTAAAATAAACAAATCCAGGTTTCCTAGTCTTTCGTTGTAACATTTCTTTCTTAATTTTGTAAGTCCCTTTTGCAATTTTGTAGTTTTTAGAATTTCCTCTTTAAAACAGGTGCCCAAAGTTGCTTCATATATTCAAGGTGGAGTCTAATCATTGTTTTAGAGATTGGCAGAATGCTATTTTAATCATGCGTGTTAATACATTTAATACGACAACACCTTACTGACCGACATTGCGAAATGGTTCCCAATCTATTGTCTGTAATAATTCCCAAGTCTTTCTCATTTAACACTAACACTTACATGTTCCTCGTACCAGCATTCTCCCCAGGCAATCTCTTCTGCCTCGTGTCTGCTCAGTCCCCTAATTCAGGGTTTCCCAACCCAGTCCTCAAGGCACACCTACCAGTCCAGGATTTAAGGATTACCCAGTTTTGTCTAAGGTGTTTTTTCTTTTTTTTTCTAAAAACACCTTAGACAAAACTGGGTAATCCGTAAATCCTGGACTGGTAGGTGTGCCTTGAGGACTGGGTTGGGAAACACTGCATTTGCCTAAATCCCTCTGTAAGTAATTTAGACTGTGTGAACAATGAACCAATATTCCTTTATCTGGTCTTGCAAACAATGAAAATTGTCAGATGTTTGTCCCACAATTATCGCTACACAATCAAATAACCAAGAATCCGATTATGTGGTTTTTGTTTTGTACTTTTCGACAGGAGTCATTAGAAAAAAAATCGGCTACAGTATCTATCAACCTTCTTACGCACCCTGAATCCATAACAATGTACAGTTTCCCACAAAGGAAAAACTCACAACAGGGACTGTAAAAAATACATTAATAATAATAAAAAAAAGTTTTTATAAAAAAAAAAAGTAGAAATTATCAAACAAAATTCATACAAAATATTATTTTATGCTGTTTTAGAATGAGCATTTACAGTAACGCCATGATGGGGCAGGTGAGCTTGCACTGTCATGGCCCTTGGAGTGATTCTAAGAACCTCCTTCTGTTGTTTAAATGTATATAGGGGTTCAGGATAGTGCACAGGTAACGTTGCTTCTCCTCTCCCCCTCCCCCCCCCAAAATAATAACAATTCTATTGGTGCCAACATAGATTTCCACCACGGGTGCCACGTAACCTAGATATGTCTCTGCCCCTCCCACAAAATGAATGGCTCCTTTTTTCCCCAATATCCCGCACTGCTCTTCTTGTAGTCGGGGTACAAAACAGGACATTTTTAAAGACCTGTAAGATGGAGGGTTCTTTGATTCTGATGTAATTTAGCACATACCAATATATCATGTATGTGTTAATCAGCCATTAAGTAAAATAAAGCTTACAATTCACACAGAACCTTATGTATGCTACAGGAACACATTCAGTTTATCTGTCATATACTACACAGTGTCTGAAATTAGCTCTCTTGTTCCTATTTTATTTTTTTAATTATTTTTTGTGTCCCTCAGATCAAGTCCCTGGAGCTGAACCTAAAAGCATCTCACTGGTAAAGTTATCCATATTATCATGAGAGAGAGAGAGAGAGAGAGAGAGAGATTGTGTGTGTGTGTGTGTGTGTGTGTGTGTGTGTGTCAGTTGTTTTACTTTGTTTGAATTTTTTCCCCTCCGATGATTCTTTTAGCAAAGATTTAACAAACATTTTGAATTTGGTGGTAATTTAGTCTTTATTTATCTTATGGCATTTAAGACATCATGGCCTCAATTATAATATTGTTGGATACACTTTTCAAATGTTTGTACTTGTAAATATTAAAGGGACACTATAGTCACCTGAACAGCTTTAGCTTAATGAAGCAGTTTTGGTGTATAGAACATGCCCCTGCAGCCTCACTGCTCAATCCTCTGCCATTTAGGAGTTAAATCCCTTTGTTTGTGAACCCTAGTCACACCTCCCTGCATGTGACTTGCACAGCCTTCCATAAACACTTCCTGTAAAGAGAGCCCTATTTAGGCTTTCTTTATTGCAAGTTCTGTTTAATTAAGATTTTCTTATCCCCTGCTATGTTAATAGCTTGCTAGACCCTGCAAGAGCCTCCTGTATGTGATTAAAGTTCAATTTAGAGATTGAGATACAATTATTTAAGGTAAATTACATCTGTTTGAAAGTGAAACCAGTTTTTTTTTTCCATGCAGGCTCTGTCAATCATAGCCAGGGGAGGTGTGGCTAGGGCTGCATAAACAGAAACAAAGTGATTTAACTCCTAAATGGCAGTGAATTGAGCAGTGAAATTGCAGGGGAATGATCTATACACTAAAACTGCTTTATTTAGCTAAAGTAATTTAGGTGACTATAGTGTTCCTTTAAGAAATCAAAATTATATTGTATATAAAAACATATGTCAAAATATATTAAAAAAAATAAAATAAAAAAAATTCACAAATGAAAACAGTTTATCCAAACATATTAAATCCAGCTCACAATAAGGAAACAAATTTAGGGCAATATGTTATGCAAGATTAATTTATCTTTCAAAAACATGAAACTCGCCCATTTAAGAGCACATGTATAATTTTATTTCCACTTTTACCAATATCTTTGGGATATATTTGTAAACGGAGCATTTTAGAGAATAATGGACAAGGATTTTTTTATGCTAAAATAGCTAATTTAGGCTTGTCTTTTATTAAATTGGCTATTTCGAGCCAGCATAAACTTCACAGACCAGTTTAATCAGAATTCCTGGCTTGCTGAATATTCCCAGGTTTGTGCAGCCTTTACATTGAATTCATCTTTTCATTATTGTAGGTTTCTTATGTTTTTCAATTTCAGTTTTACAACAAAAATAAAACGGAGGAAAAGTAAAAATCACTGTTATATAAAGAGAGTAAAATCGATTAATACATATTATGTTATTATTTATGTAAAACAAACCTATTCAGGATCACGTTACAATTAGTGATGTCGCGAACATAACATTTTCCGTTGGCGAACCCGGCGAACCGCCATAGACTTCAATAGGCAGGCGAATTGTAAAACCCACAGGGACTCTTTCTGGCCACAATAGTGATGGAAAAGTTGTTTCAAGGGGACTAACACCTGGACTGTGGCATGCCGGAGGGGGGTCCATGGCAAAACTCCCATGGAAAATTACATAGTTGATGCAGAGTCTGGTTTTAATCCATAAAGGGCAGAAATCACCTAACATTCCTAAATTGTTTGGAATAACGTGCTTTAAAACATCAGTTATGATGTTGTATCGATCAGGTAGTGTAAGGGTTACGCCCGCTTCACAGTGACAGACCAAACTCCCCGTTTAACGCACTGCAAACAACCGCAAACAGTCCATTTGCACAACCGCAAACTCCCCATTTGCACAAGGTTGAATACCAAGCTAACCATGTCCCGTTCCTTGTGCTCACTGATGTCATTGAAGGTCTCTTCCTCCACCCAGCCACGTACAACACCAAGGGTCCCCGAAAGGTGACAACAAGCCCCCTGTATTTTTTTTTTTAAATGTACACTACTGTTACACCAGATATGAGTTGCACTGGTGTGACACTGTGCCCTGGGAGGCCCTGAAACGCACACGTGTGAAGGAAACTGACTGCTATTATTTCACAGTCAAAAAAGTTTTTTGTTTTTTTTAAATGCAAGCTATTGTGACACCAGATATGAGTGGTGGCACTGGGACCACCTTAAAAAATATTGGATATCGCTAAAAATCATGATCACTATATACTTTCTCTACAAACCTCTAAAACAAAACAAACTACTCATCCATCCGCTATACCACTTTATCCCACCTAGAACTAGTGCCCAGTTAAAATACTTGACTCTTACTTACCCACACTCAGTCATGCCACACACATTTCACCACTACTCTCACTGAATCCCTCTGACTATGGCTAAATTCATCTTCTACATCAGAACACTACTCCTAAGATTGGGTTGTATCCATGTCTCGGGTCTTTCATTTAGAATAGGGGCAGCTTCGGTCTCCTTCAACACTGACACTCCAGTGCATATTATTAAAAGATTGGGCAGATGGAAATCCTCAGTCTACAACCGATATATTCCTCATCCCGAGAAAGAAATGAGGAAAGCTTTTAAAAGTTTGGCTTTGTAAATTTAATGCAATAAGTGTGTTTTTCTTTAACCCCTTAAGGACCAATCTTCTGGAATAAAAGGGAATCATGACATGTCACACATGTCATGTGTCCTTAAGGGGTTAATACCTTTTCACCCTCTTTGCATGAACCCGATTTACATATATTACTAATATGTTTCTGAACATATATATTATATTATTCACTCACTAACTCACTCTCTGGGCCGGCCTAAGACAGCATGCTGCCTAGGTCCAACGATAAATGACTATGGGGGATAATGTATAATAAACACAGGTTACTGGCTATGGGGGAGATAATGTATAATAAACACAGGTTACTGGCTATGGGAGGATAATGTATAATAAACACAGGTTACTGGCTATGGGAGGATAATGTATAATAAACACAGGTTACTGGCTATGGAGGGATAATGTATAATAAACACAGGTTACTGGCTATGGGAGGATAATGTATAATAAACACAGGTTACTGGCTATGGAGGGATAATGTATAATACACATAGGTTACTGGCTATGGGAGGATAAAGTTTAATAAACACAGGTTACTGGCTATGGAGGATAATGTATAATAAACACAAACACAAAAAAAAAAAAAGAATGCAGCTTCAGAATTAATCTAAAATGGATGCTGTCTAGGATGTGGGAGGGTCTGGGAGGGAGGGTCTGCTGCTGATTGGCTGGAATGTGTCTGCTGACTGTGAGGTACAGGGTCAAAGTTTACTCAATGATGACGAATAGGGTGCGGACTGAACATCGCATATGTTCGACATCCGTGGCGAACGCGAAACACTATAGCGTTGGGAAACCCCTTCCCCCCGAGGTACATTAACATTTTTTTTAAAAAAAATGTAAGTTTTACATAAAGGCTGCTTGCCCTCCCCACTTCCTGTGACATCACGGAGGAGATATGGCCTCCTACAACGCCGTCCAATCCAGTGCTCCACATAGGAGCAATTGGGACCTAATGCACATGCTCAGCGAACGCTGTGTTTCCAAACGTCCCAATCGGAAAGCATGCTACACAATGGGGCTTCTGCGTCACGTGACAGTTTTACTTGGTCATTTAGTGTCATGCTGTCAGCCATTTGAGGTGGACTTAGTCCTGCAATGTAAACATTCCAGTTTCTAAAAACTGTTTTACATTGCAGGGATAAAATGATAGAACCAATGCACACACTTCGTGAATTTCAATCTAGGATGTCTAGGAAGATGTCTTCTAAGTGAGAGTTAGTGATGAGTGTAATTGAGAAATTATGGAATTGTGAATTATAGAAGAAAAGAATTCTGAAGAAATGAAGTTCTTTGTTTTAATTGTGACTACTTTTAATTTGAGTCTGCTTCTTGATTTCAGCCCGGAGAAGCTGGACATGCGCATGGAGTTTGATCTCTGTGAGGATGAGAAAATATTTCTCCAAAATAGAAGTAAAGTGTCCGCTGCAGCGTTAAAGAAGGTTCTGAATCTAGAGCGAGATCTTCAAGCAGACGAGGTGAGGAATCCTAACGACCAACGATATGTAATGATAATTTTGTACAGGTTTTTTGTCAATAATTGTTGGGGCTGTTTAATGAGGGGCGAAGGAGGAGATGGGTGAAGGCGGAGATGTGAGCAGAGTGAGTGTTCACAGCGGCCTCCCCTCCTTACCTTCCATGAATGACGAGTGACGTGGAGTGCATATAAGATAATCTCCGCTTTACTGGATCCACCACAAACCCTACCGGAATCAGTGGATTAGGGGTTTGGTAGGACTGAGCTAAATGACTAACTGTGGCACCCCAGCTGTTTCACAACTACAATTTATATGAAAAACCCAGTCTGACTGCACATGATGGTAACGATGGCATTGGCCTGAAAATAGGAATGACGTGTAATGGGCTGCTGACATGGAGTTGGTTGGCTTATGTCATGTGGAGAGGAATGGGGCTACAAATGCACTCCATAAAAATACACCCCAGCATTCAAACCCACTGCATTCGAATATACTCCATTATTCACACACTGCATTCCAATACACGCCCAGCATTCACACACACTGCATTCCAATATACTGCATTCCAATACACCCAAGCATTCACACCCACTGCATTCCAATACACCCCAGCATTCACACCCACTGCATTCCAATATACTCCATTATTCGCACACTGCATTCCAATACACCCCCAGCATTCACACCCACTGCATTCCAGTGCAACCCATCATTCTCACATACTGTATTCAAATATACTCCATTATTCACACCCACTGCATTCCAATACACCTCAGCATTCACACACACTGCATTCCAATATTCTCCATTATTCATACACTGCATTCCAATACACCTCAGCATTCACACACTACATTCCAGTAAGCCCCAGCATTCCCACACACTCTATTCCAATACACCCCAGCACTCACACACTGCATTCCAATACACCCCAGCATCCCCCCACACTCTATTCCAATACACCCCAGCACTCACACACTGCATTCCAATACACCCCAGCATTCCCCCACACTCTATTCCAATACACCCCAGCACTCACACACTGCATTCCAATACACCCCATCACTCACACACTGCATTCCAATACACCCCAGCATTCCCACACACTCTATTCCAATACACCCCAGCACTCACACACTGCATTCCAATACACCCCAGGACTCTCACCCTCCCCCATTCTGATGATTGGACTGCTCTTTAAATGCATGGATTGGTTCATGTTATCTCAGACTATGTTCGATCTGAAATAGGTTCCTGTGATTGCTGTCACAACTACTGGTGGCGGCGCAAGAGCAATGACCGCACTCTATGGCAGCCTGTCTGGGCTAAAGAAAATGAGTCTTCTGGACACGGTGTCCTATATCACTGGAGCATCTGGCTCCACCTGGTAAGAAGGAACGTTCCTGTCAATGTATTGTCTGCTAGGAACCATTTAGGTTTCAAAGTTATTGTAAAGAATGCTGGGTTGGTTTATGTTCAAATTACAGAGCGATAAATGTGCTCCCCTCTAGGACTGTATTAGAACAGTGACCGGTCCAAGCTTTCTCAATCCCTTTATATCCAAGAATGAGAATAATTGCTCTGGGACTTGATAAAGCAAATAGTTGAAGGTTTATTCTATCAGCATTTCAGTGTTTTACCAGAATTTAATCGGGACAAGTTTATAGAAACCAGAATTATTCACCTACAAAATGTACGACCTGCACCCCACATGGAAATAAAACGTCTCTATAACGCCGTAAGATGCCTGTTGTGACATTAACCAAATGTAGGAACTAAGTAATTATGTATTTATAATACAATAACCTTTACTGTAAAATACTGCAACTTATTACAAATGTAATTGGAAAAAGACTATATTATAAACAGTCAGTCATAGCTAGAAATAAAATGGTAGGTTGGTTAAATCTTCACGTTTAATGTCTAGGTAGACAACGCTAACCAGGACATAACCGCTCCACCCCCTCCGCCCCAACCTTGATTCTTTCTTTTATGAAAATTATTGATTTAAACCAGGGTAGTAACACATATATAATTAATAATTTATTAAAAATATATATCTAAATCTCCCCTTTAATTAACAGGTAGATAACGTTTGCGGTGGCCTCCTGAGAGTGTGACTCCCACAAATCTATAATATGGGCTCATTTTACCATTAATCGCAGGTAGACTGGGATACGTATGTCCAAGTGCCTCCTATACGTGTAGTTATATTCCTGAGCAGCAGCTGTGACACCATTTTATTTCAGATTGTTTACAAGCCGAATCAATGTTTGCAACTGAAATATTCTGCTTTATTAGCGCGGAATCAAATCCTGCATCCCAAAATGATCCACTTCTTATCGGATACATTGTGGTACATTTTCAAACCTGCTGCTCAAACCATGAACTGCTCTGAAATGCAGTAAAATACACTTTATAACTTCTCCAAACTGTGTCCACGGTTTAAGTCCTGTGTGTTTGTATTTATTTGCTAGGGGCATGTGTAAGCTGTATGAGGACCCTGACTGGTCGCATCATGACTTGGCTCGGCCGATACAAGAAGCCCAGAAGATATTGACCAGCAGTAAGCTCTCTGCTTTTAGCTTCGACCGCTTGGCCTTCTACCGAGATGAAATGAAGAAGAGGGCAGAGATGGGCTATAAGACGTCTGTTACAGATCTCTGGGGTCTGGTGATTGAGTCCATGTTGCATGGTGGGGTGCGTTAACCATAAAGTTTGCTGTGTGTGTTTTTGGGCCATGGCTCATTCAGTTAGAGGGCGTTTTTATATTCTTTTTCCTCTGATGATTTATTTTGTTCCAATCACATCTGTTTCTAACATTTATTGATATCCACTCAAGAAAAATCCATGTAGGGCAACACAAGGACCAGTGGTCTACTAAATTGGTAGCCTGGGACATAATGAGTAACATGGGTGGCTGTAATAAATTGTGGGGTCATCCGATCACAACCCCCCTCACCGGAGTTTAGATTAGTTTTGGTAGTCAGGGCCAAATGAGTTGGATTATAGGGGAGATTGTACCTGTGTATCTTCACTTTCCTTCCTATATAATTACATGGATGTTTTACTTTTTTCATAACAGGTCAATGAAACAAAACTCTCTGATCAAAGAAAGGCTTTAAATCAAGGACAGAACCCGCTGCCTCTATACCTAGCCATGAATGTGAAGGATTCTGATAGAACCACTCTGGATTTTAAGGGTAAGTAATGGTGTTTTACAGAAGATATTATTACTGATTCATATCTGTTTGTGCAGGATCATCAAATCCCTCAAACCGTAAATACTAAATACATAAATTCCATTAAAAACAATATCACTGTACCCCATTCCTGCTAGGAACAGGGTACATTGACGTTATGGCAGGCTTAAGCAATGCATGATCATATACTGTAACTAAACACCCATTACTTTTTGCCTAGGTGAGGTGTTAAAAAAAAAAAAAAAAAAAATATTACAGACTTAAATTGCTGCTTAGTGAATGGACTAGTGCACTGGATCTAATAAAAGCCAATTCAGTGTCAAAAGACTGAATCTTTCCCTATAAATACCTCCGCACCGTGGGCAAGCCACGGTCTTAGTCAACAACAAAAATCATAAATAAATATTCATGGTGCATAAAAATAAAAATACAAATAAATAAATATATATAAATGATTTTTGTTGTTGACTAAGACCAAGTCAGGGAGAGTGGTTCCGGTAAACACTAGTGGCTTGCCCAAGGTGCGGAGGTATTTATAAGGAAAGACGTGTTGAGATTCAGGTTGACACTAGTGGGGCTTTAGACCCTCCAACCCTCATCTTTACCTTTTTACCTCCTGCTCAACCTTTTTTTCATTTTTTGCTCTAGGGTTCACTCTATATTGTTGTGCAACATTGAGGTCACTTTTTGACACTAAATGGGCTTTTATTATGGGACACTGTTGCCACCATTCCCCTAGGCATGACTTAGTCTCTCCCCCTCATGGCTATATCAGTATATTAGTCTTTTAATTTCCCTAGAATCAATAAAGGTAGGGTCCCCCTTCTTCATTACTCAAGTCGTCCTCTTGTCTAGGACCCCCTCCTATTGAGGGTCCTTAAAGGAACACTATAGTCACCTAAATTACTTTAGCTAAATAAAGCAGTTTTAGTGTATAGATCATTCCCCTGCAATTTCACTGCTTAATTCTCTGTCATTTAGGAGTTAAATCACTTTGTTTCTGTTTATGCAGCCCTAGCCACACCTCCCCTGGCTATGATTGACAGAGGCTGCATGAAAAAAAAAAACTGGTTTCACTTTCAATTTACCTTAAATAATTGTATCTCAATCTCTAAATTTAACCTTTTTTTTTTTTTTTTTTTTAATCTTTATTTTAGCAGTGCTTGATCAATACAGAAGAGCTTGCATTGCCACAACAGCATGTGCAAGTCGGCAATCAACATAGTTTAACAATTAGTGGCATTGGTAGTGTGGCACATTTTTAATATAGTACATGACTGTTATAGGTAACGAGTGAAACCGGTAGTTTATGAATATACAACTCCCGCCGTGGGTATGTAAAATATCTATGTGTGTGCAAGGCAGGGTGCTTTAGATGCCTCAAATACCAGAGAGCTATATCAAGACTGGTGTACTGGGTACATGTTAGAGAGGCCGGATCCCCCTTACTTTACCCTAAGGGTGATGGTGTTAGTAGTTCTACAGTGGGGAAAAAGAGGGGGGGGGAGGGGCCAACTGGGGTGGTGTATAGAGGGATATAATAAGAGGTTCAATACTATTATCACATGTGATGAGCAGTACAAAGAGAGTTATAACGGTAAGCTTTTAAGGTAAATAAACGAGAGACAACTTGGCAACAGCCGGATCATGCGCACACAGTTCAGGGCACCGAAGTGGATGTTGCTTCTTTCCGTTGTGCCGCCGGTATGAATGGGCGCACCGTCGCTGGATTCCAGGCTACAGAGGTTGTTGGTGTCATTGATTCAGCTTGCTCTGGTAGTCGTTTATCCAATTTGAGTTTCTGCAGCGTGGCTGGAATCTCTGCTTCTTCTTGTACCTTGATGGCCCCAGTGTCCCTGGGTATTATCAGGCTTTTGGGCATGCCCCAACGGTATGGTATGTTGTGAGATAAGAGCTCTTTGGTTAGGGGGCGCAGGGACCTTCTCCAGTCCATGGTGGCTTTGGAGAGATCAGGGTAGAAGGTCAGGGAATAGCCCTCAAAGTGGAGGGGGGATTTGTTGCGTGTGGCTGCCATGAGGGCGAGGCGATCTCTGCCTTGTTGGAAGCAGATGATCACGTCGTTTCCACCCTCTGGGGTGCTTGTCGTTAGTCTGGAGATCCGATGCCAGCTATCCAGTGGCATAGATTTGCCACTGGAATAGGTGCGGTAGTTCTGTGGTTTCCACCGCGTCAGGTAGGCCGCGGACTTTGACATTTTTCCAACGCCGTTTGTCTTCTAGCGCTGTTAGCTTATCTTGCTGTTGCTGGTGGGCCTTTTGCAGGGTTAGCAGTTGCTGTTCTACTGTTGCTAGCCTGGTCTCATGTGCGGCCGTGTTTAGCTCCGTATTTTGTAGTCGGGCCGACACTCCGCTTATTTCCTCGCGGAACGTGCCGATGTCCGCTGCAATATTGCGGCGCAGCTCCCCAAGCATGTTTCTCAGAGCCTCCTCTGTAACCGGTGGCTTTGCAGGTAAGTTGGTCAATTTGGTCCGCGCCTGGGCGCCATAGTCCTCCTCCTCAGACCCGGATGCCTCGCTAAACGAGTTGTACCTGTCCTCCATCTGCATCACCATTGTAGGCCTCTGCGTGTTCTGGGACCTCCGCAGGAGATCACCAATATCTGCGGTAGCCGGGGGTCTATCCGGCTTGGATTTTTTGTTGCGTCGCCCCATACTCTCGGAAGGCTTTGCTGTGTCCAGGAGTGCTCTCAGATTGACTTTTTCCGCTGTATTTCGCCGTATTTGGGACTTATTTGCACGGAGCTCAGTGCATGTGCGTCCTCACGTTATGGCTGCTAGCTCCGCCCCCCCTCTAAATTGAACTTTAATCACATACAGGTGGCTCTTGCAGGGTCTAGCAAGTTATTAACATAGCAGGGGATAAGAAAATCTTAATTAAACATAACTTGCAATAAAGAGAGCCTAAATAGGGCTCTCTTTACAGGAAGTGTTTATGGAAGGCTGTGCAAGTCACATGCAGGGAGGTGTTACTAGGGTTCATAAACAAAGGGATTTAACTCCTAAATGGCAGAGGATTGAGCAGTGAGGCTGCAGGGGCATGTTCTTGATAATGGAAAGTTTGAATGACTATCTGTTCCTGTCCAAATTAGAGATGTTTAAATTGCGTATACGCAGAAGTAAATTCACACTGACACAGAGTTCAGATTAGATGAAAGAACTTCAGGAAATTTATTGGCATCTGTTAAAAAGCGGGCTTGCAGGCCCTTTTAAAGGCAAAATTACATCATTGTAAAAATCAAGATATGAGCAAGAAAACGTTGTCAATTGGCTAAGGTGTAAAGTGGTTAATTAAATGCCCTCCCTGTTGGGTGTTACGTCTTATGTCATAACTGACGTCATGACGGGTTCCTACAGGTTTCGGCTCCATTTTGATAGGCATGAGGGAGCTTACTCGATGGGAGGGGGGCTTGGCAGCTATCCATAATGAGTAGCTGGTATGTTAGCTGTTTCAAGGTTAGTATCCTTCAGTGTTCTCAAGGCCTTCTTAGCAATTATACATTCTATCAAGACTATCTTCTACAGTGTTTCATTTAATCAGAAGATTCTAGCATTTTCTGCTGACATGCTGTTTCTATGAACAAAGGAATCTTGTAAAGCTTAAACTATGAGGCCTGAGGACTGAATATGAGAATATAGTATTAATGGGGCCCAGTAAGGGTTATATAGTTTATAAGGGGCCTAATAATTCTACAACATTCTATACACCAAAACTGCTTCATTAAGCTAAAGTTGTTCAGGTGACTATAGTGTCCCTTTAATTCTTTATACCTGCATATATTTGAGGGTTATTCCCTCTCTTCAGGAGATTGACTGTAGGCCCTATTTAGAGAATATCCACCAGCCCTTCTTCCTTTCCTGGGCTTCTGAATTATCTTCTTTTTTTTTTTTTCCATTAAATCTTTATTTGATTTTAAACATATAAAATACAAATATCTCATATAAAAATAGAGATCTAATTCTTCTTACATAACATACAAATTCCTATTATACATACTCTACAATCATCACACAAGGACAAAAACAAAGACATAGTGGGATAAGGATACAGCATAGATATATGACTTTTTTTTTTTTTTTTTTTAATTCTTTATTTTTGTAGTGCGTATAAAGTTTACAAGCTTGGCTGAGGTGCCCCGAGAGCAGTCCTCAGGCATTTTCCTCGCTGAACATGCGGGACAAATGGAATACAGGCACAATTTTTATATTAATAATAATGCTGAGTGATTCCGCAGATAACACATTGCGAACAGTAGTAGCCTAACATACGGTTACAAAAGAGAGATAGACAGGACTGTTATAGGTTAGGAACATGCTAAATCGATCATTTTCATTACAGGCTGAAGTGTTGATATGTCAACTGGTACATAGGCTTTACTCTTACTAGTGGAGGAGCCCTCCTTGCCCTTATGGCTGTAGTTAAGGTAACCCCAGGGTTCTCATGTTGTGTACCATCTCCGGCAGCAGGGTATTAAGGCTATACTCGGGAAGACTCTGCCTGATGTTGTTAGGTCCCCAGAGGCCCCCTCCCACCCCCCCCCCCCCCCCCCGTGGCCCTCAGCGTGGACAGGGCTGAACGCCAAATTAAAGTGAATTGCTAGTTTCCAGCACTAATGGGAGGATGGACGTGGGGATTGGCAAACGGCAGTGGGGCTGTCTGTGCACACATTGTGAGATTACGAAGTTTTTAAGGTGAGCATCAGAGATGGGAGGTTAGACGTATGTCTCCGGCAGAGTGTAGCGGCCTAGACAGGACATATTTGTGTATTGGTGAGGATAAGTAGGTGGGAGCAACATTGTGTAGAGATTTGTAAGCAAGTGTCAGGATCTTAATTTGAGCCCTATATCTCACGGGAAGCCAATGAAGGGACTAACAAAGGGGGGAGGCATGGGAGGTGCGGGCAGACAGGAAGATGACCCTTGCCGCCGCATTTATTATAGACTGTAACGTTGCAAGTTGGGAACACGTAAGACCACTGAGAAGTGGATTGCAGTAGTCATGGCGAGAGAGGACAGTGGCATGGACAAGCACCTTTGCCGTATCAGGTGTTAAATAGGGTCGGATTCGCGCAAAGTTTTTGAGATGGAAGCGGCAGGATTTGTCGATTGATTGGACATGAGGGGTGAAGCAGAGGTCTGAGTCAAAGAGAACACCAATGCAGCAAGCCTTGGAGAGAGAGTGGATGGTGGCACCGTTGACTTGGAGGGACACAGATGTGGGAGTAGCAACACTTGAGGGAGGGAAGACCAGAAGTTCTGTTTTGGAATGGTTCAGTTTAAGGAAATGAGCAGCCATCAAGTTGAAAATAACTGAGAGGCAATCAGAGACACGAGTCAAGAGGGGTGGTGAGAAATCAGGGGAGGACAGATAATTTGCATGTATATATAATTTGCGTATATAATTCTCTTTGTATGTTTACAGAGCTTCTAGGTCACTACGTTAATGGTCTTTGTGGCTCTAAACCATCACTACTGTATGGGTACATTCAGTTAAACTGGGGAAAGTCTAGTACTCTAAATCTATGCCAAGAATGTTTTTTGTAACATGTCGTCACCGGTACAAGGATTTGCTGTGAGTTTGATTACATTGATATATACATTGTTCTGTTCTTTTCCAATCACAGAGTGGTGTGAATTTTCTCCGTACGAGGTGGGCCTCTTTAAATATGGTACATTTATTCATTCAGAGGATTTTGGCAGTGAGTTTTTCATGGGTCAGTTGATAAAGAAGCTCCCCGAATCCAGGCTGTGCTATTTACAGGGTGAGACACATTTCGGTTTGATTTGGCAGTGGTGATGGTGACTGGGTGGATAGGCAAAGATTAATGTTAACAATGCAGGTCTTTGAATCCTGTTTTTCATCAATATACTGCGAGTGCTAAACTTAGCAGTGATTTACAGTCCCTTCCAGAATTTGTCTCCACAAACAAACAAACTAAAGTTGGAGTACTGTCTGGGGGAATACATTTCAACTTTACTGTTGAATACATTGAACTATACACAGGATAAAGGTTTGTACAATACTCACCCCCCAAAAAAACATACAAACACAATCAGTGAGTTTTTATAGTCTAACAACCATTGCTAAGACACAGTTTTTCAAGACCCATGTTGTTCCCCCAAACTTGCCTATTTTCCCATAGAAAAAGTGCCACCATTCTGTTTCACAACCTTTCATCGTGTGTGGAAATCTACAGATTGGGTATCTTCAAGGGATTTTTTTTGTCCTAAAATTTAAGTTCACTTTTTTTTTTCCAAATTCCTGACAAATTACAGTTTTAACTTTGTGTGTCTTGGTAGATTCACATTTACTAGTACACTTGTGCACAGCCAGAAAATGAAGAATATATATTTATTTTTTCACAAAAGTAAAAAGATTTGAGCTGAATTTTGTCAGGATTTCGGTACTGAATCAGACCAACAAAAAAAATCTTTTTTATTTTACCATCAGTTATTTATTTTGGTGCAACAGGCAGAATTCCAATGCACAAATCAAAACAAACAAATAAATGGACTTGGCCAATGTGCATTTCAGTTGTTTCATGATCCGGTTACACTTCAGCTCGGAGTTCAGTTATTCAACGGACTTGTACCGAAATGCAGTTCAGACCGAAATGTATTTCCAAGTTTACTAATTAGCCCAAGGATTACTCTCTTCTCCAACCACGAGCACATTAAGCTACACGGTGACCCCAAAGCACTCCATAGGCCATTATCATGGTGTCTGTCATCTCTCAGAAGTCCATGTAGACCCCAATTATTGGAAGGGCAAATAAAGCACAGTATGGGTGTAAGTCCAATTTACTAATAAACTAAAATAACTGTGTGTGTTTTATGGGATTGTTGTCTTGTTTGATTAATTGTATGCAATACATTTCAACTTATAAATATGAAAACTGGTCTTTGCTATTTATCAGTT
Organism: Pelobates fuscus; assembly: GCF_036172605.1. Classification (NCBI taxonomy): domain Eukaryota; kingdom Metazoa; phylum Chordata; class Amphibia; order Anura; family Pelobatidae; genus Pelobates; species Pelobates fuscus. The sequence goes on from NC_086329.1 coordinate 7,961,189, forward strand.
ATACCTCATGTTACATATATTATTACCCATAGGCTGCCTCAAGCTGTTGGCACGTGACTTTATTAGTAAAGGCTGGGTTATCTCAATATTGTTTAACTTCTACTCTTATTTCATAGGGTTATGGAGCAACATCTTCTCCATAAATTTAATGGATGCTTGGTTTGCGGCTACAACTTCTGAAAATTTTTGGGATCGGTTTACAAAGGATAATGTACAGCACCTTGGTAGGACATTTTGTCTTTGTTTTATAATAAAACTGCACATGTGTATATAAAAACCATGAGAGCTTGCAAAACCTGTAGATCTCGTCTGCAGCCTTTGCAAGCCCTCCCCTTCTAACCCCGCCCAGACTTTCTGTGGCTGTCCAATCACAGACTTCGCAATGCAGCTCAATGAGAAGTCTTTGCAAGTCAGGTGCTCTGGGCAATTGCCCCCAACAAGATTAATTCAGAAAAGTGCGGTTTATATTAAAATCTACACTGTTTGTAAAATTTAAAAAAGACGCTCTTTTCACACAAAGCATTTTAGCAAGCCAAAGTAGCTTCAATTGATGTGTATTTTTAAACAGATGAAGAAGAAGCTCTAGCAAAAAGAAGGGAAGATCCTAATCTATCTCTGGCAAAAAGAAGTGAGGACAGCACTGGTGCGGAGACCCGTGTCATCCAGCCTTCAGGGAAATTAAGCAGCACCGTGAGGGACATTTTAACTAAGCGACCGATTGATGGGGATCAGCACAATTTCCTGAAAGGACTTCAAATTCACAAGGACTATTGCAAACATAACGGATTCACGGCATTTGAAGGTAAGCCAACCAGTGGGAATTGAAAGTTTGTTCCTACTACGCGGCTCTGCTTACATTTACAGAACTGTACTGTTGAACTTGTGTTCGAATGGTGGCTATAGAAAATCTCTTTTAGTACACGTTGGCCCCCGAGAATGAGGAGCAAGTCCAGCCAAAAGGTTCCTAAACACTTGGCTATATATAGTTTATACAAATGGCAAAAACAGCCAAATGTCCTGATATTGGCTACTGGAAGTTGTTGTTTTTTTTTGTTTTGTTTTTAAATCTTATATTGTTGCAAGAATTTGTATTTATTTAAAATATAGGGCTCAAAATGTCCACTAGCCACTGAGAGAAAGTTTAGGTCCTGTGAGTAGAAAATAAACCTTGGTGAGTGTGCAAATGAATCTCCAAAATTGCAGTGGCCACTAACGTTAAAATCTTGACTGGTAGCAAAGACCGTGTAATGTTAAGCCCAGATATAGAATATTAGAAAAATACATAGCTGGACGTGCGGGGATTTGGGCTAGTCGCCTACTTCGAATTCTCACTTCAGTAAGTAACCCTGATAGTCTCTCTCGATTAGTCAAGTTTGTTCACTTTATTTTATTAGTGTCTAAGCACTGCATGTAAATGACAAAGTGAAGTTAACATTTAAGACTGGAGTAGCCGAGCTGAAGATATTTCTGACTTGGAGAATTATTCCAGTTCGACTATTTATGCCTTAAATTTGATATTCTCGTTTGAATTCTCACGTTAGTAAATATCCCTGTTAGTGCTGGGTAGTCACGTGTGATGGATAGTGTCACACCGTCTTCCAAAAAGGTCACAGTATGCAATGTGAGTGCGTCTAGTTTACTGTTACTTTGTGTCCAATGAGAGATGGAATGTTCCCTTTAAAGAACAGAGAAATTACCCATGATGCTCTACCTGCTATATGTAGGAGTACTCTTCACAGATTACCTAAACTGATATATAAAATATATATTTAAAAAATGACAAATCAAGATGCCCCAGTGTATATACTGTTTGCTACCATTTCATTACATCAGTACTTGACCCCCTAGATTGACCCTCGTGGTCGGTATTGGTCTCTCGGACGGGTAGCTCCATTCATTGACTGCCTTATCTCGTCCCATGTGGTGGATTATATCAGAACCAGCCTGGTTGTTGCAAAACATGTAAAAATAAAAAGGCAGAATATCAGAGAGTGGAAAGGGCAAATCGTAAAATACTTATTTAATTGCAATTTTTTTCAGACACAAAGACCCGACAATGTCCAAACGAGCTGACCCCATTCATGGACAGCCTGTGCTTGGTGGACAGTGCGTATTATATTAACGCCAGCTTCCCATCCTTGCTGCGGGAGGAACGCAAGGTGGATGTAATCCTATCATTTGATTATTGTTTGTCCAGAAAGTTTCTGGTAAGTCACTGCAATCCATTCAACCTAATTCTAACACAGTAAAAAATTGTATTTGATTAGGATTCTCTCTCTGGGAAATACTTGTTTTATTTAGGGGGGTCTAACTACATTTACATTATTTACATGTTAGGTTTAACCCCTTTGCGACGTTAGACAGACATTTTCCGTCATGCTTGTCCTTGCATTAAGGACACATAACGGAAAATGTCTAAAGTTAACCCCAGATTAAACTAAAGTTAACCCCAGATCGCTCTGTCCCTGCAGCTGTGATCACTCTGACAGGCTATCAATGACTGCAGTGATCAATTTGCAGAGACTCCATTTTACTGTGGTCTGATATTTATTTTATTCATTTAAAAATGTTCTATTTAGCTAGCTGGAGTGGGTGGAAGTTAGTGGGGAATTGGGGAATTTGGTTTTAGGTTAGCTAGGGGTTAATGTTAAAAAAAAAAAAAAGTTAAAAAAAAAAAGCTTCAAGTTAAAAAAAGTTAAATGTTTTATTAATGTTTTAAAAAAGGATTTTTTAAGAATCCCACCCCTAATAAAAATTAACCCATTCTCTGCCAGTTGATCACTACCTATAGTGATCCAAATACAGATCAATTATGATTTTTTAAAAATCTTAGAAAAATATATAATTTTAAAATATTTTATAGCTGGGGTGGGTGGGAGTTATGGGAAATTGGGGAATTTACTGTTAGTGCTGCTAGTTAGGGGTTAACGGTAAAAAAAAGTAATGAGTAAAAAAAAGTTTGAAAACAAGTTTTAAAAAGTTTAAGAGTAAAGAAAATACATAAAAAATGCTAATTACCACTACACCTGGAACAAACTAGTGAAAAAATGATCCAATGCTAAGGTTCAAAATATGCATTTTGAAGTACCCTGGGATGTCTTCTTTAAGAAATGGTATGTCTTTATGGGGTAGGTGGAATATATGGCCTGCTAAAATACCCAAAAATGGGAAATGGACACAGCGTAAGGGCACATTTGAGACACAGCCATTCCATGTCCACATATACCTGGCAAAGGTACATGTACATACGGGGGTATTGCTGTACTCATACGACATAGCTGAGCAACATATGAAGTATTAGTCAGCCATAGCACACATAAGGTTTTCAAAATATACTGTGCAAGCTCACTTTGTGTGTCAAAAAGGCAGAAAAAACGCTTATTACCACTACACTTGGTACAAGCTAGTGGAAAGATTGTTTCACGATAAGGTTCAAAATATGCCTTTTGAAATACCCTGGGACGTCTTTATGGTGTAGCTGGAATATGTAGCCTGCTAAAGTGTTCCAAAGTGGGACCCGGACGCTTCAAAACCCTCCATGAAAATCCCCACTTAAAAACCTTCACTTGTCACGTCTCTTTTACAGCACTGTAACTTCACAAAATAGTGTCTAGGTCATACGTTGGGCATATTGTTTTAATCAGAAGATGTAACTGAGCATAATTTGGGGGATTTTATGACAGTGGCACATATCAAGTGTAAGAAATACTCATCAAAAATGCAACATGTATGTAAAAATGCAATTTCTTCCCTTCACACAAACATTGGCATAAATTGGTGAAAAAATGGTGACAAGTTAAGGCACAATATACGCCATATAAGATACCCTTTATCAAATGGAAGCCCTTTGTGGGGTTATTTGAACAGTCAAACTGCTATAATACCCCAAAATGAGACATAGGCCCATCAAATCCATCTACGAAAATTCTAACTATAGAAACTGAAATAGCCTTGTCTATTATATAGCATTGTAGCTTCACAGAATAGTGCCAAAGGCATAGAATATGATGTAGCTGAACACAATATGGGGTTCTGTGCAGGAATAGCACACACCAGCTTTACGAAAGACACTATTATTGCCAAAACTGTGAAAGTGTTTTTTTTTTTTCTCCCATTTTCCCCCCTATTTTTTTTTTTTTTTTATAATTAATGAGACATTATCTATGTAAATGTGACATCAAATTAAAGCCCTTTTTGCCGTCTAAAAAAAACGGTATATAATATGTGTTGGTGCAATAAATGTGTTCAAACACAATTTGCATCGCTGTCAAACAGCAAAAATTAAAAAAAATGTCTTGTGTCCTTAAGGGTAAGGCAATCTTTTGAAGCTGTGTCCTTAAGGGGTTAAATATTTTATTTACATGTTTGGGAGATATCCTTAAAGGGACAGTTTGAGCTACATAACTACTAAAGCAAACTGTAGTGGGTATGGTACCAGCATGGTTCGGATCTCATCCCACAGTACTTTAACAATATACATTTTGTCCACATTTGGATGATATTCACTGGCAGTGCGTCTCAGTTGGCCTATGCCGGGTCTCGCTGCCAACTATCACTTTATGTGACACCACCGTAAAGGTTTAACCATGAATCCAGGTTTGGTGCCGGGGCATGCTGTGGTGGTTATAGTGTTAGACAAATAATCAAACACTTGATTTAATCTATATCTACTCCTTTCCAAATTGATTAATTAATTGCGTGCACGCTTTCCTAGAAAGTAATTCACACCGGAGACATGTTTCTGGTTGGTGAAAAAATGTTATTCCAAGGGGTGGGACTCCCTTATAAAGCAGAAATACATCATATGCATAGTCACAGATAACACAAACTATACTTTCAACAATTGGTTAACAGTCTAAGGAGTCTTTCCTGATACCACCCCACTGGGCGTGAGTCCAGCATCGTCACATGACATTCCTTTGTATCCCAGCCCCATTTTATTTCCCATGGCAAGTTCTTGAGAGAGAGCCGTTACTTTAACAAAGGAAGCGGGGAAGGGGTTAGAAAGGGAAGCAGCTCCTTTAACACAGCGAATCTCCATTTTGTTACACAAGGCTTTGCTAAATAGGAAGGGGGGCGGGAAAGCAGGATGAGAGGGGTTTACAGAGGAAATTGTTACTAAGTACACAGAGGGGGAAGAGAAACATTTTACTGAATGGGCACACATGTACAGAGAAAAATAGACATTGTATCCATTCAAGTATTTTGTCCATAACAATAGTATGTATAGTACCATTTTAAGAAGATACCTTTTATACATGATACAAATATGAATGTGCCTCATTCCAAAGAGTCAGTAGATCTGTATGGTATACAATCATATTAAACTGCTTGTGATTTCAGTCAGTGGAACAGACTCAAACCTACTGTGCCCGTCAGAAAATCCCCTTTCCCAAAATCCAGTTAAGCGAAGAGGAAAAAGAGCACCCCAAGGAATGTTATATGTTTTATGAGCCAGACAATGCTAAAGCTCCAATCATTCTCCATTTCCCGCTCGTAGCTGATACATTTCAAGACTTCAAAGAACCAGGTAAGTTATTAAGCTTATTTGCATGAAAAATGTAATTTAAATGTGTTGGGTCTCCATACCGTTGGCACAAAGCGTGTCACTTGAGTTCAGTACTTTAAGCTTATGTGGATCGTTATGTTTTAAAGTACCTTAGAGAGAACCTTATCTGTGATCTCTCTCCCTGCAAGGTGCAGGAATGAACCATGCTGCTATTGTTTGAAAGGGCACAAAGGGTCACAGGCAGTGGCGGCCTACTTATAGTTGATGGAAATATTTTTTCAAAATTGTAACACAAATAGAAAATGAAAAATAAATAATTACATAAGATAAAGGTATTCCTCACTCAAAAAAGGAAAGCAGTTTCCATGCTGTGTGTGTTTTTACCCCTTTAAAATCTGGAACAGTGCGAGGAGCTTCTAAGAGAAACAAATAAATTTAAAAAAAATCTTGTTCGTGGCAAAGGCACTGGCGTGCTCCGAAACGTGCGTCAAACTAGTTCCCCTGTTGGGACTTGACTTTCTTGGTAATTGTATTTGTCACATTAATTTTAAGGCAAATAATTCTAGAAATATATCTATATCTATCTATCTATATATATATATATATATATATATATATATATATATATATATATCTCCTGCTTACTGAATTATTCTCAATAAATGTGAATGTAATACTCGGTTTTGCTTTTCCAGGGGTAAAACGCAGCCCCGAGGAGCATGATGATGGTCAACTGAGTCTGTCTGGCTTTGGGTCACCATATCACCTGCTCAATGTAACCTACAGTGATAAAGACTTTGACAAGCTGGTAAAACTGACTGAATACAATGTCATAAACAACGAAAAGCTCATCCTACAAGCTGTGCGGGACGCTATTGCACATAAACAAAAAAGCAGGGATAGCGGATCAATCTAGAACTGTAACCAGGTACACTGAATTACTAATCACGTGGGGAACTTTTATCTGGAGTGTTTTTTTTTTCTTCAAGGAATGACTCCCAGAATTCTTTTGGTGCCAATAATGGTAGTGATCGGCACCCTTTCATTCCATCCATCTGATTAAGGAAATACACACTCGTTTGATAAACAAAAAAAAAGAACATTTTCTTTATGTAAATTGAACCGGTAGCACGCTGTTACTATTTTAACTTTACTTCCACAGCAAAATGTTGGATTTAGATATTTTTGACTTTTTTTTTTTTCTCTCTTCTCTTTATCCAACAAATACACTCCTTCTCGTTCCCGTCACTTTGTAAATTACCTTCTGCTAACATCTACTTGTTCCCATTCTGCCAACTCTCCTCTGCAGGATTTTTCTAGGACTGCCCCGTTCCTTCCGAATTCCCTACCCCGTGCCATCAGACTCTCCTGGGTAACGTTTCTCCCATTTCACTGCCGCTCCATAGCCCGGCTCCACTCTCTCCCCTACAGACTATTAGCAGCTTATTTCAACACAGTCACGGCCTCCATCGATCTGACATGCTGTTATTTCTCTGTCTCAGACTGTAAGCTGGATTGAGCGGGCCCTTCTTCACCTCTTCTCTCTGTTATATTGCATATGTAAATTACTTGTTGTTAGAATCCCCATTCTATGATTGTACAGCGCTGCGGAATATGTTGGCGCTATGTAAATGCCAATAATAGTAATAATGTAACGGTTATCTGGGATCAGTCTGCTGTTCACATTGCATATAATTCCCAGTTTGAGACAGCAGTCAGTATAGGGCTAGTGTTATCCTGTCTCTGTACTCTCTTCCAAGTGTTCTGGGACAGAAATTGTTAAATGACAGATACAGTGACTCAGAACGAAGGTAAGGCCATCATCTTTATTATTAGAAAAAAGGGCAGTGGTGGTGCCGTAGGGACAACAATTTATACACAATACAGATTAAGGAATATGCGTTGTAATCTTTAGTGTTGGCATAAACAAAATAAACATTTTATTGTAATACATAAACTATATACACCTCTTTTATATCTTATACTCCCGGGATTCAACGCTAAAGTTATCTACCCGATAAAAATACCAATACATAAAATTATTTTATTATTTATATATTACTTTACCAGGAAGTATGTAAGGAAACGAGAGGTAGCATGTTTGGAATAGATTTGGATGCTTATAGATTTCGTTAGCCAGCTTTCACAAATCATAAAATGCACCTGATTGGGTAACTAAAAAGACTTTTGATAATGTGCTTAAAATTCAGACTTGTAATTACTTTTTGTTAATGAAATGCTTGAAAGTGTTAATTCTCTCATTTTTACCTCTTTTGAAAAATGTTAATTTTATCCTTTTCTCCCAATTACCTGCAAATAATGCCAGTTGTAAGCATATCTAGTGTTAAATTTAAAAAAAAATCTTGACACACAATACATGTGCTTGATGTAAAGGGGAGACAAGGGGCGTTTTTTTACTCCCCAAGTCCCTTTTTTACTGTGTAAATTGATAAATTATAGTCATTACATAATTGTTTGTTTTAAATACTTCCTGAGATCCTGTGTACTGAACAAAATAATATATAAAACATCTAATAGACCGTATCTGTATATAGCTGTGTATCACCAATACAAACAATGCGAATTACAGTAATGTTTACATAAAGGCACCTCTCAGTGTGACGTTTGTTTTGTGAGCAGAAGGTTTTACGCTCGCAGTGCGTGCGATTTGAGATGTTTGACAAATGGAGGCTGCTGATGTCACCAAGTGTGACATCATATATGCACAGCATGACATAGAATTCAATGAGATCTGTGCAAGACACAGACTGGGTTATTCACAACAGTGAGAATTCATAGTGAATTCCAGAATTTAGGAATGTGCCCTCTTAATTCCCCTGCCGGCCCTCGCAGGTCCAATCTGCAGATTGTATGACCCGTTTAAAGGCCTACAGAGATCTGTCAAAGAACAGACAATAAAAATGTATTCATGGATGAAGTCTTCCCTTATAAATAATCTATATTTCAATGTTCTCCAGTTGGTATTAAAATGGTCCTGAACACAAACCGAGCACTTTCTTTTCATAAATCGCAGAAACCATTAGAAATTGCCGTTAGCTTTACCTAAAATCATTTTGTGATGCATCCTTGCGGATGGTTTATTTTTACTTTTTGTGAAAAAACTTTTTGAAAACATTTTTCTCTTTCTTTGGCTTCTCTTTTGTGTCGTCCGTCTCCACTAACATTGTTTTGTAAAAATCTTCTGTGCTTCCCTTCGCCGGGTCCAGTGTAACTAGGAATAAAAATGTGTTGTAAGAATGAGATCTATTGCGATAAATATTGGGTGCTTTGTAAACGGTGAGTTTATACTTACTTCTAGTAGCAGAAAATGTTTGCCCATTTAAATCTGGTTCAAAAGACATGGTTCTCCTGTACAAAAAGAATAACACATTGGTTTGTACAGAAAAAAAAAAAAAAAAAAATATATATATATATATATATATATATATATATATAATAAAATCAATACATTTAAAGCAATACTGCCTTTTCTCTCTTTACAAAAAGACAGATGCTAGTTAAACATATAGAAGGTAAACCGTTTCATTATATGGATACTTTGAGGGTCATGAAACGTGTACATTGCCATAGCACTGTATGTCTATTATGAATTTTTATTAACGGATCTATTTGACGTTGAACGAGCAGAGGTGGATAATTTGAGGGTCGCTATTTATTTTACCTTTGTGCGTGCAAACATCAGTGGACGGACTATCCTGCTCTGCGTTCTCGAGGAGGGAGTTACAACTAAGACGTGAGTAGATATGCTGGAAGTTCTTGGACTGTCACCTTAACAGGTAAGTTTAGATATTTTGTATTCACTTGGTATAGAGCCAATTCCACTATAATTGTCGTTAACGGGTTGTATTCGCAGTTATCTGGTAATTTGATTATTTTTACCGTATATACTCGAGTATAAGACGAGTTTTTTAGCACATTTTTTTGTGCTGAAAAACCCCCACTCGTCTTACACTCGAGTGAGTGTCTGTATTATGGCAACTTGCATTGCCATAATACAGACAAGGACCGCTGGGCTCATTACAAGCCCGGCGGTCCTGTTGGGGGCTGGCAAGAAGCATTTACTTACCTTTCCTGCAGCTTCTGTCAGCTCCCTTCTCTCTCCTCCGGTCCAGTCAGCTCCCCACTGTAAGTCTCGTGAGAGCCGCGGGGTCAGAGCTCCGCGCAGCACTCACACCGCGAGACTTGCAGAGGGAGCTGACCGGACCGGAGGAGAGAGAAGGGAGCTGACAGGAGCTGCAGGAAAGGTAAGTAAATGCTTCCTGACAGCCCCCTCCACTGAACAGCCAATGCCACTGGACCACCAGGGAATGAGAGCCCCCCTCCCTGGCCAGCTAACAAGCAGGGAGGGAGGACAAAAAAAATAACATAAAAATTTAAATAATATAAAAAAAAAAATATTAAAATAATAAGAATAAAAAAAATGCCCACCCCCGGCTCTGCATTACATACACATGCGGCACTCATACACACTGCATTCATTATATACACACACGGTAAATAAATATTCAATTAATATAATTTTTTTAGGATCTAATTTTATTTAGAAATTTACCAGTAGCTGCTGCATTTCTCACCCTCATCTTATACTCAAGTCAATAAGTTTTTTGGGGTAAAATTAGGGGCCTCAGCTTATATTCGGGTCGGCTTATACTAGAGTATATATGGTATGTGGAATTTAACGATTTCGTATGAATGGTCACTTTTAATGTTTGTGTGTGGAGTTTTTCTGCAGGTTTGTGTATCCCAAATAATGAGATTTTATTTGTATGTCTTTACAGTAATGACGAGGGTTCTAGGTGTTGTTTAAGTCCGTACTCTGCAGTTTCCAAACTTAATGATGCTTTAATACTTTAATACTTTATTGGATTTTAACACAGAGCAGGGGAGTCCGGGTTGGGGTCCGCAATATAGTGTTACATTTGTATCTTTTTATTGTGTGGGGACTTTGCTCCCGGGCATTGACTGAGTTTCTTTTAGTGATCCATAGAATTCTATTGATGTAAACGATCAGGTTTGTGGCTGTTTCTAGTCTGCACTAAGCTGTATTATTGAGAGAAAACTTAGGGGCAAGCGAGGAAAACAAGCTCCTGGTAGCTCAGATGCACACTAATCTGTAAATATTTATCGTTATTAACAGCTGGTATTTACGAAGTTTCACTTACTTAGAGGTTTCCAGTCTTGTCGTTAAATTGTTTTTTGTTTTGCTCACGGAGATACAGAGTAGCCACTCACTGGTAAAGCACAGGACACACTAAGCTGTCACCATAGCAACCACACCATGCCGGTAAAATTGTCCTACCCTCGTCATTCCGGTGATGCTGCCACACCGGACGTGAGGCCAAATCAGCTGGAGATGGGCTTACCTGTGGGGGGCGCCTGCACCCCGCTAAGAGAGGGCGCTGAGTGGCACGCACAGAGTCAGGCAGGGTGCAGTAATGTTCTGATGGTGTAACTGCGCATGCGACCCATACTGGTAAGTCTCCAGCTGATTTGGCCTCACTGTGCGTCGTCACTGGAAGTGATGACTGTAGGGAAATTTTACGGAACACCGTTAAAGACGACTCACCCTAAACATATGTTCTTAACACTGTTATTGGCCTCAGCAGGAAATAGTGACGGTGTATACAATGTATTAAACAGGGATATTGTAATTAATGAAATTATATATTGCCCTCTACTTCTGGTGTAAAAAAATTACAAACCAAGATTCTGTATTTTTTGATTGGCACCGCTATGTGCTTTAGAGTTTCCATGTTGTGTCATATACTTAACATGCATTTTCCATATAGGACCAAATAAAAGGAACAAGATTGGTAACAAGCTGTAAACCTCCCATGACACAAGGTCAGGGCTGATTTATAACTTTTTATTACTTTCCACTAATGGTAGTGAGGAGCAGCTATTTCCCAAATAGTAACAGGTGCCGCCAACGCTAAAAACAAAACTTAAAACCAAATATCAGTTTTAATGTCAGTGTTCCTTTAACTCATTACATGCCAGACACTCCCCAATTAAACAAAACAAGGTTCATTCAGTGGGGAGTCCCCTCTCGCTGCTAAAGGGCTTTCTGGGTTTTGAGTGTCCCTTTAACACCAGCCTCTAGCCTTGTGCAGAGAAGGCCACAGCTTAGTCCTATAGGAAAATTACAGGTTATCCTATGGAAACCCTAAAGCTCATAGTAGATTAAACCATATTACAAAAGCAATAAAGGAATGTATGTGGCCTTAGCATTCATGTCAAATTATTATTTTTATAAGTAAAATGAGTGTTTCATTTAAATGAACAATTCCCACAGTAAGTATTCCTTCGATATGTATCGGTCAGAGAATACATTGTATAGACTGGTGCGATTTCCTGCTGAGGCCAATCACAGTATCTTATAGGGTCATGGTGTGGTTGCTATGGAAACAACCTACACTGCGATTGGTCGGTATCTTTATGAGCAGATGTTATTGGCGGACAGCCAGTAGTAAGTTGCACCAAGGTTAGAAACCCGTCAGAGAGTAGACTTGTGCACAAATCCTTTTTACCTACAATGAACTAAACTAATTCCTATTAATCTGTTTTTGGATTAAGTAGTTCACGCATATATTAACCCATTTCGGACGGAGGCAGTTGTCCAAGTTCTGACCAAAACAAAACCTGGAATTTGAACTATGTGTTTGTTCATCCATTATTTACCTCTTTCATATTGAGTGCACCTACACCTATTACATATCATTTTGTTCAGGAGAAACATGGCTTAATTTCATATAAAATATTTATCTATGAATAAAATCTAAAGTGTGAGAAATCTAGAAATTTAGGTAAGATTTTTGTATATTTAGGAAGGGAAGGGGGGATTTAACATTATAGGGTCAGGAATACATGTTTGTGTTACTGTAACATTTTTTACTAGATTGGCATCCCATATAGGTTCCACAATGGTGGAAGCCAGCCTTCCTAGCAAGAAAACAGGTAGAATATTTATTTAATTTTTTTCTATAAAACTACTAGTTTGTAAACGTTACAAATGTCTTGTCCCTCTAAAATAAATTATATTTTTATCCGGTCTTAATATTCTCCAATTTGTGTTGATGATTTTATATAAAGTATTCTTATAGCAGTTCAATGCAATTTTAACCAACTCTTAAAAACTATCCCTTAGGAATATTGTTCAGCCAGAGTTTAAAGTGACAACTATCTATCAGAATAAAACTATTGACATCTACCATTTTTTTTTAAAACTGCTTTTAATTTTATTTTGATCAATACAAATGTCTCGATCTAAAAAAATGCACAATATGGTTATTTATTTCATAACTTGATTTAATATTCCAGTTATTACCACTCAAAAAATTACCATTGACGTGTCTACAGAGGACCAGGTTTGTCACAGAGTCTTGCTGGGAATAAACAAAAAATGTTGTCCCACTCTGACCTAACTAAATTAGGATAGCCAGGTGCAAACCCGGTCACTATAGCAGTGCCACCTACATTCCAATGAAAAGCGGTCACTTTAAACCTTGGCTCAACTATATTCCTAAGGGACAATTAAGAGTCAGACGAAATTGCACTAAATCAGATGATTACGCTATAACAACTATTAAAATATAAAACAAAGACTAATCAACAAGAGCAAAATATGGAAATTACAATAATTTTTCATTTTAACTCAAAAAAATACTTTATATAAAATCATGAACAATAATTGGAGAATATTAACACAGGATAAAATATAGATTTTTATAGGGAATAAACCTAAAATTATTTCTAGAAGAACAAGACATTTTAAAAGTTTACTAACTACTGGTGTTATTAAAAAAAAAAAAAAAAAAAGATTTGACTTGTTTTCTTGATAGGAAGGCTGGCTTCCACCATTGTGAAACCTGTATAGAATGCCAATCTAGTAAAAGAAATGTTAAAAGTGTAGAAGAATTAGATTAATTCGCAGTTAATAAAAATGAAATAATTTATTGGGTGCAATATAAAAATGATTATTTATGTTCTTACTGGTCTCTGCAGCTACCAGTACATAGGGAAAACACCAAGAGGGAGGATAAGGGAACAGATTTATGACAAAAGAAAAATGTATGAATCATAATGTATCCCGACATTTTATGCAATTCCATAATGGCGATAGTAAAGACATAAATCACTATAAATACGTGTAAAAGGGATAAAAAGTGCAGGCCGCTTCTACAAATAGGGACACTCCCAACTTCCTTTTAAATTGAACAAAACAAATTGTATATCAATTAGTTGGTATAATAGTCAGGGAGCCACACACACTGGGTAGTGATAAAAAAACAGAAATAGAGTTACCACTGGATGTAAAGTATCTCACATAAAGAAATGGGAAAAATAGAAGATCATCCGGTTACACTTTAATACATTTAAATAAAATAAACCATAGACGCACTCACATTCCGCCCTTTCGGTACCATAGAATCTAAATTTAAAAAAAATCTGACTGCTATTTTAGGGTCAAGAAGGAATTTTTTCCTAGTTTGTGGCAAAAGTGGAAGCGCTTCAAACTGGGTTTTTTGCCTTCGTTTGGATCAACAGCAAAACATATGTGAGGAAGGCTGAACTTGATGGACACAAGTCTCTTTTCAGCTATGTAACTCACAAGTGACACGGCACAATTAAAGCAAATTAACTGTGCAAACAGCTCTTTGTAGCTTACACTAGGCTTATCCCACCGGTCTCAGCTATGTAGACTGTCCTTTAACCAGCTCGAACCTCCCAGCGTTGGTGATGTAGAGAGTCCTATGAGAGTTGGTCAGGAAGCTTGTAATGGAACATGTCCTTCAGCCACCGGGTGTCTTTGCTCTACGTGTTTTCTTTTAATCAAAAGCTTGATTCCTTTCCCGATCGTCGGCGTTAAAATACGCTTTCTGGTGCGTTCTCTGGATACTGCGCATGCATCGTACGAGTCAAGTGTAACGTCATTTAAGAAATACTCCTTCCAGTCTTGTCGGGACAGCGAAAATGTTGTTCCGTCCGGAGTCTGATTTGCACACGGTTTGTGTTCCAGGGTGGTTTATGACGCATGCGCTGAGTCGTTCAGATGTTATGACGTATGAGGTATGACGTTACATCTGACACGTACGATGCACGCGCAGTATCCAGAGAATGCGCCAGAAAGCGTATTTAAATGCCAAAGATCGGGAAAGGAATCAAGCTTTTGAAAAAGCCTGATTAAAAGAAAACACATAGAGCAAAGACTCCGCGGCTGAAGGACAAGTTCCCTGACCAGTTCTCATAGGACAGTCTACATAGCTGAGACCGGTGGGATAAGCCTAGTATAGCCTACAGAATGCTGTTTGCACCGTTAATTTGCCTTAATTGTGCCGTGTCACTTGTGAGTGCTTCTATGTTTATTTTATTTAAATGTATTAAAGTGTTACCGGATGATCTTCTATTTTTCCCATTTCATTATGTGAGATACTTTACATCCAGTGGTAACTTTATTTCTGTTTTTTATCACTACCCAGTGTGTGTGGCTCCCTGAATATTATACCAACTAATTGATAGATTACAACATTTTTTTTATGTATTTACTAACTGGTAAAAGCTCACTGGAGAGGAGGTGATATTGAAGCCCTTTTGAGCAAAAATGAATTGAATAGATTTCTTATTAGGCTTCATGGTACCGAAATGAGTTAAATATGGACTTTGAAGGATCTGCCTTTATCTCATTTTAAATAGTGTTGTATTTTTTATTTTTCCTTTCTTTCATTTGCATATGATGTATATTTTATATTGCCTGGCATCTTCTGGTTGTCCCCCCTCTAATTAACACATAAACATTGAACTGATTAAATTAGACTGACACATAACTATTAGAAACATATCATGAAATCTTAATGTACATAATGGGAGTTGTATTATATCTTGACTTTTTTTTATGATCAGTCAAGTAAAAATGTTTAGATATACATCTGATTCTCATTAGATGGTTGTGATATTAATTAAGACTTTATTTATGGTCTGTATGAAGCCAAGTCGGATGTTGCATTCTATTTGAATAAGTTATTTGCCCAAAAGATAAATGGACAATTCGAATTGCTGGATTTTAAGATGGTGCACGCGTTACATCACTAGGAGAGCGTCTCACGCAGGAGCATGATGACACCAATTTGCTATGACACAAGCCGAAGCCCGAATTAAGTCATATGCAGGCATGCGATGACATAGTGACAAAACATGAAACTGAGAAACCGCAGGAAGATTTGATCATAAATTGTGGGAATATATATATAGGCAAGGACAAATGAGTTGTACATATGCACGTTGAAGAAGGTCTAAACTTTCAAACTGTGCTGGTTACCTGGAACTGTTCTGTTTGGTGTCCAAATAAAAAAATGATATTAATACTTAGACTTCTGTCTGCTTCATGCACGATCTGAATTAAGGAACAATAGTAAAGCTGGGAGAACAAATCTACCAGTGTGGACACATTATCAATTGATACCTTGAATGTCTGAGCTACATTAGGCTCAGAACCATGTGAGTGCGACCAATTGACAGCTGTTTTTATATGCTTATATTATATACTACACCATGATTTGTTTCTATACTTGATTATTCAAGATTGTATTTATATTCAGAAGTATGGTAATATTTTATTCTATTCCTATTGTATTTGTTGTGCGCGATCACCAAAATGTTAATTTATATTTGGGATTTTACTGTGGTTGTGGCTCAAGACGTAGTTGTTGTAGTTAGTACCAATTTTGCACTTTTTATATTGATGGTTAGGGCTGCATAAACAAAGTGATTTAACTCCTAAATGGCAGCAGTGAACAGTAAAACTGCATGATTGTTATACCAAAACCACTTTATTAAAGGGACAATTCCTACCCCTAAAGCACCTTGGCTTGCCGAAAAGCTTTGTGTGAAGAGCGTGTCCTCTCTTTCATTTTACAAAAAAGTGCAGATTTCAATCAAAATTTACACTTTTATAAAGTGGCCTAGTTACACCCCCTTGGCGGTCAATAAGACGACTGGTCCATTTACTTCCTGGTTTGGTTAGCTCAGTGAAGAAACTCAAGAGGCAGTAATAACTCAGAGCACCTGCCTTACAAATCCTTCTCATTGAGTTGCATTAAATTACAGTGAAGAATAACTTACTAACCTTGGCATCTCGGTAATCGGAGTGTAAGCAGCTACAGATCTTTTCTGTGAGCCATCATCATCTGCTGGGGAATAAAGGCATTGTTACATTTTTACAAAAGAATATAGGCTGAAAAAGTCAGCAAAGTTTAGCATTTCATACACTTGTTGCTGCTGATACTCAAAAAGAACGTGAAAAAACTATTTTAAACTATTCTCTAATTTTATCACATGACAGGAGGCTTCGTATTTTGCATAACTTTCTTTACTTTATGCCTCCAGCAGCACAAGTCAATCAGAAAACTTTAAACCAATCAGTAACCAGCATCACATCCATATATAAAAGCCCTGACAGTCACATGATTTCCTCTTTCTTTGCTGCTTCCAGCCAAGGCACAGGTCAGAGTATTATGCTCTCAACTGTTTTCTGTTTATAGTGAAATCTTAACTTGTATTTATACATTTAAATTCTACTGTACACTGTGTATTTAACCCCCTGTTTGGGGCTTTAATCTGTCCCTCTATTATCCCTGCTTCCACTCAATCTACCCTTCTCCCTGGACGGTCCGTTTTTCCTCCACACTGCCCTGTGTTTTTTCCCTTCAGGGCTTTGTTCTGTCAGGCTGCTTGCCTGAGGACCCTCGCGATTCGCGGCATTTTACCGCGATCGCGCGGGACCAACCGGGTTGATTAGGGTCCAGGGTGCTGGGGGGTGGATGGGGGGACACGAGGGGGTGCCGACCGGTACCGTCGAGCCGCGATCGCGGACCGAGCGGCAAATTTGCGCGCGAATGGCGGCCATCTTGGATCTCGCAATATCGCGAGATCCTCGGCGGCCACCTTAATTTCGCCAGTTCGTGATTCCCACGAACTGGCACTAGGTTTTTTTTTTTTTTTTTTTTAAAGGTAAAGTGTTAAATTATGGATACTGTTGGAAATAAAGTTTTTGCCACATAATATAAATGTGTAAAACTAAACACACTTGTCACTGCAGTTAACCCCTGCAACTCTGTGCTAAGGGCCACTGCAGGTACCGTATTTATCGGCGTATAACACGCACAGGCGTATAACACGCACCTCATTTTTAGAAAGAAATTCCAGGAAATTTCCCCCCTCATGCCATAGTATTCCCCCCTCATCCCATAGTGTCCCCCCCCCTTTCCATAGTATTCCCCCCCCCCTCCCATAGTATTCCCCCCTCCTCCCATAGTATTCCCCCCTCCTCCCATAGTATTCCCCCCCTCCTCCCATAGTATTCTCCCCCCTCCTCCCATAGTATTCTCCCCCCTCCTCCCATAGTATTCTCCCCCCTCCTCCCATAGTATTCTCCCCCCTCCTCCCATAGTATTCTCCCCCCCTCCCATAGTATTCTCCCCCCCTCCCATAGTATTCTCCCCCCCTCCCATAGTATTCTCCCCCCCTCCCATAGTATTCTCCCCCCTCCCCTCCCATAGTATTCTCCCCCCCTCCCCTCCCATAGTATTCTCCCCCCCTCCCCTCCCATAGTATTCTCCCCCCCTCCCCTCCCATAGTATTTCCCCCTCCTCCCCTCCCATAGTGTACTTCCCCCCCCTCCCCTCCCATAGTGTACTTTCCCCCCCCTCCCCTCCCATAGTGTACTTTCCTCCCCCTCCCATAGTGTACTTCCCCCATTACCCTCCCATAGTGTACTTTCCTCCCCCTCCCCTCCCATAGTGTACTTTCCTCCCCCTCCCCTCCCATAGTGTACTTTCCTCCCCCTCCCCTCCCATAGTGTACTTTCCTCCCCCTCCCCTCCCATAGTGTACTTTCCTCCCCCTCCCCTCCCATAGTGTACTTTCCTCCCCCTCCCCTCCCATAGTGTACTTTCCTCCCCCTCCCCTCCCATAGTGTACTTTCCTCCCCCTCTCCTCCCATAGTGTACTTTCCTCCCCCTCCCCTCCCATAGTGTACTTTCCTCCCCCTCCCCTCCCATAGTGTACTTTCCTCCCCTCCCATAATTACTTACCTGCCCTGAAGCGTGGGCCGGCTTCACAGCGCGCACCGCGGTACAGGAACTTTAATTTAAGGTTCCGGTTTCCGGCGGGACTGAAAGGAAGTGTGCACAATAGTGTGCACACTTCCTTTCAGTCCCACCGGAAACCGGAACCTTAAATTAAAGTTCCTGTACCGCGGTGCGCGCTGTGAAGCCGGCCCACGCTTCAGGACAGGTAAGTAATTATGGGATATCGGCGTATAACACGCACCCACGATTTTTCCCCTATTTTCAGGGGAAAAAAGTGCGTGTTATACGCCGATAAATACGGTAACTTACCATTAGAATTGTATTGCACCAAACCAGGAACAACTCCCATCAGGCTGAGCACACTTCTCACTGCAGTTAACCCCCGCAACTCTGTGCTAAAGGTCCACTGCGGGTAACTTATCATTGGGATTGTATTGCACCAAACCAGGTACAACTCCCATCAGGCTAAGCACACTTCTCACTGCAGTAACCCCTGCAACTCTATGCTCAGGGGCCATTGCAGGTAACTTACCATTGGGATTGTACTACACCAAACCAAGAACAACTCCCATCAGGCTCAGGCTGCACTGGCCAATTGGATGATCACTCCCAGAAGGCAATGATGATTGATCCACACGGGTGAAAACACCACAGAACTATCCAGAAACCATTACAAATTTGTTTACAAAGGGTGACCACCACGCCCAACCAGGGGCTTATAACGAAGTACGCACAATCCACAGTGGCGAAAAATTCCACAAAATTACATGCACAAGGATGACTCCTTACAAAAGCGTACTGAGGTCTTCGATACCTCCCATTACCGGGCTTACGTCCCGACCATTACCGGGCTTACGTCCCGACCATTACCGGGCTCCGTCCCGACCATTACCGGGCTCCGTCCCGACCATTACCGGGCTCTGTCCCGACCATTACCGGGCTACGTCCCAACATTTATGACCGTTCACCCCGGTCGATAGGAGGGTGACCCCTCCACAGACCACTAGTCAAATTCCTAGTGGTACTGAGTACATGGTACCTGGGTGTCCCCCAGTTGTATGTGGAAGCCACTGTGTAGCTACATACGCACTGACGTATACGCTGTCTCCCCACAGAAGGGAAAAAATCACGCTACCATGGTGTCAGACACTCCTCCATTATCAACGGTGGATTTCCAGGCCATGATCACTGCCGCGGGGTCGGCTTCGGGAAAAAGGCTTTAGTCAAAAGGATGACGCAGACACCGCCGGAGATGGTGGACACCATGCCTCCATCAAGAACAGAGGATAAGGAACATACACAACTTAGGCAGGAGACAGGGGCGTCCAAACACCAATGGATGGGCTCCAACACAACCCTTCCAAGAGGTGAAGGGAATATACTGCGGAAGCGGAGCCACCAGTCCAAGGCATGGACCGCTACCCTCCACAAGACCCTCATCAGAGGATGAGGAACCATTATCCCCACCGTCATTAGAAATCATAGACGAATGGAGGGCAGAGGACTCACCCTCGGAGGAGGAGGACTAGCCCTCGGAGGAGGAGGACTAGCAAGACATACCTCAAAAAGTCGGAGAACCCAACCAAGACCCGGAATGGCTAAGGACTTATAGATATTGGGGTCTAATCCACACGCCCTAGGACGGGCTGATAACCACGGAGTACGATCTGTTGCGGTATGCCAGACCGGAACACAATGGATACATGTATGTCGACAGCACCAAGAAGGAGAGCTTACGGTGCTGCCAAAGCTCCACAGTACTATATCCAATAAGGGTGACCCCTTGGATAATTGGGAGACTACCATACCTCCCCATACACGGGCTTACGTCCCGACATTTCTGACCGTTCATCCCGGTCTTATTGAGGGTGACCCCCTCCTCAGACCACTCACAGGAAATCTCTAAGTGGTACTGATGAAAACAATTCTGGGGGAACCCCAGTTGTACGTGGAGACCCACTAGTGGCAATAAATGTTTTACCGTACCTGACACCTGTTTAGGTACCCCACAGACCGGAAGAGAGTCCCAACAGGCCATAAGAGACATACATACAGGGGTGACCCCCTACGCTGGGTGACCCCAGGCTAGCCTTACTCCGGTGCTAGTGGCATAGGTACGAAGGGGTGATACCCCGCGCCCTTGTCTAGGGCTTCTACCTTCAGAGTATGTTCTGGCATGGTATGCACAGACCAGGGCACACTACAGGCATGTGTTCCGACACCTCTATGTTTCAATTGGAGGATCCGTACGCCCTTCCCTTAACCGAGAAGGAGAACTCACTATACCGCCAAACTCCACAATTCTAGGACATATAAGGATGAACCATTAGATTATACATAGGGAGGCTTTCACGTCTCCCATACCCGGGTACGTCCTGGTCCTACGGAGGGTGTCCTCATTCTCAGGCCACTACCCGGATACTGCGAAAGCGGTACCGATTAATCGAAGTACTGGGTGACCCCGGTTATAACCAGAGGCACACTGAGTGACAATAAGCGTACTGTCGTACGATCCTGACTCCACAGACCGAAAGGGTATGAACCAACAGGTCGGATTTCCCTCAATTCACCGACCGATTTCCAGGAGAAGATTAAGCCGCCAGGGCAACTCCGGGGGAAGAAGTCCTCTCCAAGAGGCTGGCTAACAAGTCGGGCGCCTTACCACCTAAACACCATTGGAAGGGCCCAACGCGGCTTCCCCAAAGGGGAAAGAGAACACCCCGACTTAGCGGAACCGTCTCTCAGAACGTCCTGCGCATTGAACATCTCAGACTCCATCATCAGGGGACGAGGACTCCATTCCCCCCCTTCTCTGGAGATCATAAGAAAATGGAGAGTCTCCATCGGAAGAAGAAAAGCGTCAGAACCCGCCTAGCAAGAAAGTTTCCTTTGGCACACTGGACAACCTTGGTCGACTCGCGTACCACCAGACACCCAGGATCATCCGAAAGGGGTTTGCCGGAGCACCGGGCACACCTTGCCAACCTCCGGCTTAGGGGAAAAGAAGTACGAAACAAGCTCAGGATGGAATGCCCAGGTCATCTAGGAACGAACAAGATAGTTCTCAACAGGGAGCTCGGTGTCACTGCAGGGATATCTATGTCCCGATCAGACCGAGGTCCACGTTATAGTAGTAAAGAAGAAGACAGGAGACTCTCCCCCAATCATCAACATAGGCCAACCCAATGGTTTTGGGGCGTACCGACATCTCAAGAAGGAAGGTATACATCTATTAGGAGACCTACTCCTCAAAAGGATTTTGGAAAGTTAGATTTGAAAGGACACTTACCTATTGGTTCACATAGTACCTCAAGAAGTTTTGGAAGCTGGTCAGGACGCACTGAAGAGCAAAAGGTATCCGCTGTAGCATACCTAGACGACTTGCTGGCCCTTTGCAAGCCCAATTCCAAACTACGTATACAAACGAGGTTTATTGTTACAGTTTCTGGAATTGTTGGGATTCATAGTGAACAGAGAGGAGTCGGTTCGGTTCCAGTTCCGAGTAACTACGTACCTCTACTTCGGAATAGATTCCACCCTAGACGGATTGCACCTTTCCCGCATCAGCGATAGCGACTTTCGTAAGGAAATTCGACGGATATGGCGGAAAGGCTCCATAGTACCTTGATTATTTCCCAGGACCACTTCACTACCGGGCCAGACATCGACTGAAAACTCACTGCATGAGATCCGGGCTCACCTATGAAATTGGGATCAGAATGGCAAGGACTTCGATAGTACTCATTACAGAGGTAGAGGAGCTAAGCGGGACACCTAGAATGATTGTCTTTAATTGAGATCATCCTCTGCTTCTTCAGTTTTAACTTGCCTTCGGGCAGATCAAAAGGGAGAACATCATCGATTGATAATGTAGGAGCGGCTAGAGTTGGTGGATTGACGTCTTCCAAGGGAGACTGGTAGGTCAAGGGACTATCGCAACCAACTAGAGTCATGGGACTCATGGACAACAGGTATTCCCCGAAATAACTTATCCACATGGAACACTTAGAATTCACTGGGGTATGGAAAGGGACCACGATTTTTTTTTATTACCCCTATCTACCGCTCCATTATCGGGATACGTTCCGTTATTTCGACAGCGCATAGTACGATTCACGACACTCCGGTCGATCAAGAGCTTTTGATAGACAGTTTTTCCGCGGGGTAGCATACGGTCCAGAACCATGAGCTAAAGTATCACTGTGGTGAGACTTCGTTTGGGTTTTTCGGAACTAGTCAGATAACACGAACCTATCCCTTCGTCAGCCGTCAGCCGTCAGCCATCAGCCATAATTACGTTACGTTAGATTTTTTTCGTCGGGTATCAGATATTCTGGAGTTCGACGTAAATGGTTTTTCGGTATCACCAGAAGGAAGGACCTCTACGGTGTCTCGTAGAACTAAATCTTTTTCGCGTCCCTATTTTACCCTGTTCCCGACGGTTTACCAATCTTTGTGCAGCTATAGCAGTGTTTTGTTATATGGGGATCCCGACAACACTTAGATTGACACATTATAGGCATCTGCTGGGCTTATACCAACCATACAAGCCAGTTACCATGAACAATCCGCATATTTATTTTCGTCAACCACACGCGCATCCTTTTCGCTCATACCAAGCTTTAAAAATGCAAAATACGAAGCCTCCTGTCATGTGATAAAATTGTAGATTATGCTAACGTAGTGTACCTATAATCTTAATTTTAATAATGACAGGAGGCGAGTATTTTCCCTCCCTGTTTCCCCCCCCCCCTATACTCTGGGAAATTCTAATTTTCTGGTTGCCATTTTCACAGTCTAATTATAAGATTTTGGATATTTCAGTATATTTATGGGATGCTTATCTGGTTGACGGGTGTTACAGCCGTGGCGATTATTAAAGATACTACGGTTGTTTAATGTTTCAGTATATTAACGTAATATAAATATAGATGCAGATAGTACGAGATTTAATGCGGACACCAGTTGGGTTCCATCACCTTTCACGTATTTCTGTTCTTTTCAGAGTAACCATCATAAAGATAAAGATCAAGATAAAGCTGGAAGGTTTTTTCAAGTCGTGTTCCAAGTCATGTTCTACACGTTAATCAAGACTGTTATTTGAATTCCCTGACGTTATAATGGACTGTTTTTCGCATCAAAGAAAGAGGAAATCATGTGACTGTCAGGGCTTTATATATGGATGTGATGCTGGTTACTGATTGGTTTAAAGTTTTCTGATTGACTTGTGCTGCTGGAGGCATAAAGTAAAGAAAGTTATGCAAAATACTCGCCTCCTGTCATTATTAAAATTAAGATTATAGGTACACTACGTTAGCATAATCTACAATTTTGCCACAAATTGGGTAAAAAAAATAATAATAAATTCTCCTTGGCTCTAAAATGGCAGACAGATTTTTCCTTTTAAAGAACACTCCAAGTACCATAACTACTATAGCTTGCTGTAGTTGTTATCGCGTCTGAAGTGCTCTAGCACCACCATCCCCACCGCAAGGAGTCACGCTGCTTTTGAACGGTTTGACGTCTTACTTGGGGGGGTGTCAAGCAATGTATTGCACCGCTACAACGGATGATGGCGAGCCTGAGCTTCCATTAGCGCTCTGTCTGAGCGGAGCTCTACCATGCAGGGTTAGCGCTCTACCATGCAGGGTTAGCTGATCACTCTCTGACAATATACTAAACCCTGCAGAGCTTAGCTCAGACAGAGAGCTTTTGGCTCTCTGATAAGTAGTGGTGCCCAGGGGACCCCATGTAAGAATTAAGAAAGATTTTCAAACTATCTGACTTGTTATATTTCGGAATGTCCACAGCTGCTATCTTGCATATTAACTAATATACCATCGACTATGTTTGTTTTGCAATGGCCTTTGGAAACATTGCATGCACCATAATCACTACAGCGTACAGTATATGGAATTCATATTATACCTGCCTCATTGAGAGATAAGTAAATATTATTTTAGTTTATTAGCGCTCCACCTTTAATTGTAGGGGTTATGGTTCTTGGAGTATTCATTTAAACAAACTGAGATACGATTTCCAAGGCCATCACAAAACAAACCCTAAACATTCAATAATATAACCGTTAACATGTGGGCAACAACTTGTGTATTAAAGAAATACACCAAGCACCATAACCACTACAGCTCAGTAGTAAGCCCCCAATCTAACCCTGAAACATTAGGATGTAATCATGTCAGCCATTTTTTCTAACACCCTTTAGTTATTTTGCTGTATCTTCAAAATGTCAGAAATATAGCGTCACACTACCAATAAGAAAAAGCGGATATCCTTGAGATGAATTTCACTTACCAGGTCTTCCCTCAATAGCTTGTATCCACACCTCCATCTTCTTGTTTGAAGGAGCTGAGAAGATTAATTCGGATCCATCGGACACCCTATGGGTACAGAAACCAACAGAATAAAATGTCCTGCTCTCCATCTGAAAACCGTATGCTCGATGTAATGTCTCCACAATTTATTGCTGTGAAATTGACATATTACGTGCGTCGTTCTCCGCTGCCAGTGAATCCTACACTTATTAGACAGTTTTTTAAAGAGAATTCATTCATTAGGTCAAGTCGTAGTTTTCTGGGGGAGCTGTCTTTAACTCAGAGTTAAACAATTAAGACTATGAGTTAAGTGCAACTATTAACCATAAAGACACTGATCTTTGCTTCTTTATTTTTAGTCTATCATCTAGTGTTCAAACCACATGCTGTATTCTGATCAGAGACATTGTATTAGCCAAACCCAGTACGGCCAAGTGATATTTTGTCCTCTTACTGCCCGGTACAGGCTCAAAACCAAGCAGCCAGTGTTAGGAGCTGTTAGAGTCCAATACATCCCACACCACCTTCGGCACTCCAGATGTTAAGGAATACATCTCCCATAATCCTCTTAACAAGGCTGGCAAAGCATCAAGGGAGATGTAGTCTACATCATCTGGAGTGCCGAAGGTTGCCTACCCCTGTCCGAAGGAATTTCTTAAAATTATATTAAGTCACATAAGAGAAGAAACATTTAGTTTCAAAGTGTAGGAGCCCCATGGATTGTACCTCACACTGAAGACGTTTGATTTGAAAGACAGATCCTTTATCTTTTCACACTTCGCATCCACAACACTGATCGAAGGGACTGCAGTTTCATTCTGAAAGAAATACATGTGTCTGTTGTAAACCCTTTACTCGCATGTTACCATATGTTTTCTGCTCTTCCAGTGTGACTTTATGATACGGATATAAAAAAAGCTTTGGATTTTAGTTCTGAGTCCATTGAGCGGCCATTAGGTTTCTTTATGGATGAATGCGTACACTCCCTAGAAGTGCCCAGGGTTTCTGTGTCTAAGCGATACAGCACTATAACGCTGAGCTTTAATTAACACTAATTGTAACTGGTGCAAATATCAAGTCAAAGAAAAGCCTCCCATTATCCCTTATAAACTGTGTTGCCAGTCAGAGACAGACCTGTTTATCCCCTTATTGCTGAATGACAGATCCACTTTAAAGTCTGTTCTTTTACTTGAAAACCAGAAACATAGAAACATAGAATGTGACGGCAGATAAGAACCATTCGGCCCATCTAGTCTGCTCAATTTTCTAAATACTGTCATTAGTCTCTGGCCTTATCTTATAGTTAGGATAGCCTTATGCCTATCCCACGCATGCTTAAACTCCTTTACCGTGTTAACCTCTACCACATCAGCTGGAAGGCTATTCCATGCATCCACTACCCTCTCAGTAAAGTAATACTTCCTGATATTATTTTTAAACTTTTGTCCCTCTAATTTGAGACTATGTCCTCTTGTTGTGGTAGTTTTTCTTCTTTTAAATATGGTCTCCTCCTTTACTGTGTTGATTCCCTTTATGTATTTAAATGTTTCTATCATATCCCCCCTGTCTCGTCTTTCCTCCAAGCTATACACGTTAAGATCCTTTAACCTTTCCTGGTAAGTTTTACTATGAACCAGTTTAGTAGCCCTTCTCTGAACTCTCTCTAAAGTATCAATATCCTTCTGAAGATACGGTCTCCAGTACTGTGCACAATATTCCAAGTGAGGTCTCACCAGTGTTCTGTACAATGGCATGAGCACTTCCCTCTTTCTACTGCCAATACCTCTCCCTATACAACCAAGCATTCTGTTAGCATTTCCTGCTGCTCTATTACATTGTCTGCCTACCTTTAAGTCATCAGAAATAATCACCCCTAAATCCCTTTCCTCAGATGTTGAGGTTAGGAGTCTATCAAATATTCTGTACTCTGCCCTTGGGTTTTTACGTCCAAGATGCATTATCTTGCACTTATCCACATTAAATGTCAGTTGCCACAACTCTGACCATTTTTCTAGTTTACCTAAATCATTTTCCATTTGGCTTATCCCTCCTGGAACATCAACCCTGTTACATATCTTAGTATCATCAGCAAAAAGACACACCTTACCATCAAGACCTTCTGCAATATCACTAATAAAAATATTAAAGAGAATGGGTCCAAGTACAGATCCCTGAGGTACCCCACTGGTGACAAGCCCAAGCCTGTCACTCCGCCACTGTCTTACCCATTCAACAATATTGGAATCCAAACTTAAAGATTGCAATTTATTGATAAGCCTTCTATGTGCAACAGTGTCAAAAGCCTTACTGAAATCTAGGTAAGCAATGTCTACTGCACCACCCTGATCTATAATTTTAGTTACCCAATCAAATCAGCATTTTAGAGTCTTGTTAAAATGGAGAAATCTGCATAAAATGTCAATTATCTGTTCCTGTTGCCTACCTTGTCTTCATCTTTCTTGGAGTTGTAGAAGTGCATTGTCTGTCCGTGCAGTGTGACAAAGTAATCATTCCAATAATTAGTTGGATTTTCCTACAGATGGATACATGATTAGCAGTGTAAGTTACTCACATATAAGGCCATTCCTCAGGTTTACTAGAAATTTAAGGAATTTGGCAGTTTTATTAATGGATCCTGAATTTGCCGCCCAAAACACAATATATATCCCAACAGAATTAAAGGAACTGCACTCATCCACTAGAGACTAATAATTGGGTGCAAACAAACCAGGAGCTAGCTCTATCCCCACATAATACTGGATCCAAGGAAATGAAAGGTCTAAAAACCACTCCAAAGATCAGCAAGGCAAATGTAATGGAACCAAGTAGATAGCAATGTTTCGACCCTACAATAGAACTTTGATAAGCTGGCTTGACCAAGCCCCATTGTAGGGTCAAAACTTGTACCGTGTACTTGGTCCCAATAAAATTGCTTTGCTGAGCTTTGAAGGGCCCGGAGCTCTTATTTTCTTGAATCTAACAAAATCAGTTTTTCTCCCTCTACCTATATGTGGCGAATAACCTATTAATAAAAAATAAAATCAAGTAGAACACCTCGGGAGGGACCTATAGCACAACACCGGTCAGACCTACCTTGCCTCCAGGCAGAAGCTTTTGCCTGGCTTCCAGAAATCCATTTATTTTCCTGTCAAAAGCAGGACTCTGGGAAGAGAAAGAATAAAACGATTACAAAAAGAAATGAACATTAATGCAGGTATTACAGTTACGTTACAACAGGCTTAAAGTATAGTTACAGTGTCACTTTAAATAATGACAAATGATTTTATTATCGTTTTTATTTCCACACACTAATTTGTGAAACCAGCAAAAAAAATCCAAATGAATTTTAACGCTGTGATTTGGCACCGTCTGGATCATTGTGTTGAATTTAATGATCTGGTCCAACTTACCAAAACACTGCTGGGGATCCTGTATGGTTCCTGAGAGGGCACTAGCGGTGTAACGGACACATCCATGTTTTCGGGAAGTGATGTCGTATCCTACGAGAAAACATTAGCCTTTGTGTTAATTGTAATGTTACTATATGTTTAAAACTACACAAGTACATCCAGATTTATTTCACACGTTGAGAGCCAGCTCCCAGCGACCCTGACCTGCTGGTTTGTTCATCATCAAAAGGGCAAGTAAGTAAAAACATGGAAGCGGGGTACTAAATTCAGCAGCTATCTACTAAACACAGCTGGAAGATCACATTTATTAAAAGGGCATTTTTTTTAATCCTCAGCTGTTTAGTTAGAATTTACTATCCTAATGCGGGTTACCTACCAATTACCAAATAAGCGAGCTATGTGATAAATTCTAAAAGTGGACAAATATCCACACCAATACAAATGGACAAATATACGAATATGCAGACAGTAACAAGTAGATACACACATTTAGGCATGACACAGACACTGCTGCACTGCTTCCAGACGGACAAACCAGTTTAATGTCTCCTTTTTCTTAAAGAACTTGTATGTAGGGATTTGGGTATAGAGTGGAGGGGACTCCTCACGTAGCCCCTACTGCCAGCCAGACATAAAGCTGTATTTGCTCTGGATTCTCCTATGAACACACCCCTGCATACAAACACTGCACACAAATACACCCTTTGATTCACACACGCGCCATACGAAAGCATGGCTACATGTAAACACACAAACAGTGCTCACAAATACAACCCTACCCTACATGGGTAGGCAGACAGGATATTCCCAGCTGGCAGAGCATCATGACAGTTGGGCAACTGAGGGTCTATCTTTTGGCCACCATTGCGCTAGTGCACCAGGGCTCACTCTACGTTCATTCCACCACTGGTCAGAACTGTAATCCTATACTATATGTGTTCATGTTAATATCTTCTACCAATTTTCTGTTCCTTAGGGAACATACTGTACCCCACGGTTCTAACATCAGTGCTGTCCTGGATAGACGGATCCAGTAATGTGCAAGAATTAGTTTGACTGAAGAAAGGGCAGACATGGGGTGCAGAAAACAGAACTATTTGTTTGTAAAAAATACTCCAAAAAAAATTTGAATGAAAAAAATAAATCAATCACAAAAACTGGGTTACACATCCATAGGCTTAACATGCCAAAACCGCTACAGTCAGGTGTAGTGGTGATGGTGCTTACACTTTTTTATCATCATTTATATTTCAGCACACTTCCCTTTTTTGTTTTTGGACTTTAGTGAAGTTGTGCAAACCGCAAAGAACCCAAATAATCATCTTTGATTTTAGCACTGTGATTTCGGACAGAAAGAATGTGTTCAAGAGGCACCTTCTGTATCACTGTGTTAAATTTAATAATCTGATCCAACTTACCAAAGCACTGCTGGGGATAATGAATGGTTCCGGAGAGGGCACCGCCGATGTAACGGACATATCCACAGATTTATACGATGTGTTCAGGCGAGGTTTAGGCAACGGTTGAGACGTAGTGTCCTACAAGTAAACATAAGACTCTGTGTTAATTTTAATGTTGCCATTTTATTTCTAAACCTACACACCTGGATTTATTTCACACACGGTGAGAGCCAGATTCCAGCGACCCAGACCATCTGCTATAGTCCTCATCAAAAGTGGAAGTAAGTAAACATAGACCTATCCAACTGGTAGATTCAGACCCGAGCAACCTACAAATATTGCACAAAGTCTCTTCTTGTACTTAACGGCATTCTCCCAGGATTTATTTATCTGGAATCTAGGCAAGTACCGACCCTAGTTTCTTAAATAAAACTCATTTTATACTAAAAGGAAACAAAGTGCTAGAACATGGTTGGCCAACTTGTCAAACTGAATGACCATATGTTGTATAGGACCATGTCTTGGGGCAGAGGTCACTATTAATGGAATGCTAGAACGTAGAATTTATCGACAGTTCAAGCAGGTTGGGGATCTGCCTTAATCAATTTGCTGTTTAATATAAAATACACTTTGTCTTTACCCAGTGACAATGAACATTTATACATGTGAATTATGACTATATAGATGTTCAAGATTTGCCCTTTAATGTGGAGAGACATTACCAGGCAATTCTCACAAGAGGCTCTTCATGTAAAATAGTTTTGCTACAGTATTTATGAATTTACATTTGGTATTATTTAGGGGGTGGAGAAAGCAGAAACACATTACATGGGAAGCATAGAATTATTATTTATTTTTTATCCGCATATCTAGGGTCCTCATTATTATTAGGGGGTAGGCAGGGACCTGGGGACCCATAACTACTTGAGGGGGGCAGGGCAGCCAGGAGCCCAAATTAATCATCTTTAAGTTTAACACTGTGATTTGTGCAGAAATAAAATGGTTCAAGAGGCACCTTCTGTATCACTGTGTTAAATGTAATGATCTGATCCAACTTACCAAAACACTGCTCGGGATACTGAATGGTTCCAGAGAGGGCACCGCCGCTGTAACGGACATATCCAGAGATTTATACGATGTGTTCAGGCGAGGTTTAGGCAACGGTTGAGACGTAGTGTCCTACAAGTAAGCATAAGCCATAAGTACACCTGAATTTATTTCACACACAGTGACCCTGCCCTTCTGGTGTCGTCACCATAGAACGTGCAAGTAAGTACAAACAGACATATCTAACTGGTAGATTCAGACCTAAGCAACCTACAATTATTGCACAAACTGTCTTCTTGTACAAAATTGCATTCTTATCTGATTTGATAATCAGGCCCAGCGCCAACCCTACTTTCTTAAATAAAACCAATTTTATACTAATAATAAACAAATTGCTAAATTGTACATTTACTCTGTAATGTAGATAAGAGATGTAAATCTATCCCCGGTAAAGTCTTGCAAGAGACTCACATCTGGACCTATCTTTCTTTTTTTTGCATCGTGTCTTATATGTCACTGGTGCAATTATTATTTTTGTACTTTATGGGGGGCGATTGTAAAAAAATAAAAAATTTTTTATTTTTTTTTAACTGTTTTGCCTAAGTATTACGAATTTATATTTGGCATTTTTGAGGCCATAAAAGAGACCAAAACAAAGAAGACCTGCAATGGAAAGTATATAACACTTTTTTTTAGATTTGTTCGATCCACCTTACTATTATTCGTGTTGGGTAGCTGGGGTTATCGGGGGGGTGGGGAAGGGGAGATGACCATTTAGTTATATGGGTCCAGGAGACTGGGCCCTATTATGCACATGAAGGATGGGGTAGGACCAACTTGTCTAGACCTTACCTGGTATTGTGGTTCAGAGGACCCAGCACTTTATTTTTGAAATTTGTTTGAATATAGATAATAGTGAGATGATTGGTCACAGAGTGGGGATTGTTATTTAGTATGGGATGGATGCAGGTTTGCGGTTTTTAACTAGATTTTTGTGTCTTTCTGCCAGGCCAGAGGCAGCTGTTAAATTTCGAGGTTTCAACGTTAACAGGATTGAAAACCAGTCACTAATTATACTCTATTGGAGACAGTAATTCCCTGTCACTACTGGTGAAACGATGGCAACTAAGGAAAAAAGTGTGCAGGCTCTTTAGTGAGTAGTAGCGGTTAGGGTTGGGGAGGGGGGCACCCCCTTTCTACACAGCCACTTACTGGAGAGGGGCCCCCGAGATTGTGGCAGAAGATTAGGCTCTGCATGTTCCTCTATTAATAAATTATGATTAGACGATGGGAGTGGATGGAATTACATGGATTTTGCAAACACATTTTGTACAGTTACTAACTTGGGAATAATTTTGGAGAACAGTGTGGGTAACCATGTGCAGTGTCAGTCAGTGAAATAATATTACGTATTTAAAGGCTATTCATTTACATCACAAAAATAATAGTTTTTTGTTTTTATAGGAAACAGTGGTAAGGTCCCATTTTGAATATGTGGTGCAAAGAAGGATATTATGGAAATATAAAAAGTGCAGAAGCAAAGTGCAAAAACAATACATTAAATCGAAATATTTTAGTTACTAGAAGCATTGGCTTTAAAATCACATACGATTACCCATAACAAGGAGGACTGTACTTACAAAAATTCTTCTCTCTGTAGACTCTGAGGGCGGTGAAGAAACAAGTGGACTTTGTGAAGAGTCAGTTTCTGTGTTTGCAACAAATTTAAGTACAGGCATAGGTTTAAAATTAATCGGAGTTTGGGATAGTAACGTTGGATAATTCTCATTTTTCACCATGTCTGGGAGATCATATCTCTGGAAACGATCTGCTGTGGTGGTCACAGTTTGATCTCTGACTCCGGTCGATGGTGGTAAAGTTGAACTGTCCTCCAAATAAGTAATCAGATTTGGGGTGGTGGGAGTCTGGTCTTTGGGAGTGTACGTTTCTTGTGCAGATGAACTTTCAGTTTCTTTAGTTCCAATATCAAACAAAGATCGTTCCACTGAGTTTTCTTTCCACGGGGGAGAACTTACAGTTTCTATAGGAGATTTCAAGGAGGTACCAGTTGTGGACACATTCTTTACATTGGTTAGTCGGGGGCCAAGTATTCTCCTGTCGGAAGGCTTCCTCTTAAGCGAAGGCACTTTGATGAATGTTTCTGGCTGTTTGGCCTCTTTTTCTTCTACATCGCGTTGTCTTGGAATATTTTGTTCTCTCTACAATTAAATGAAAAATTCATAATGAGAAAGACACACTCCATCACAAAAATGAACGATTGCTGATGTAGCATTATGACTATTTACTGTAGTTTCTTGGACCTCTCGTACTGGAGATCTAGAAGGCTTTATGAATGCTATCGTCCCAGCATTGAAAAAAGAAGACACCCAATCAACATACAAGGATCGTGTAAAAATTGCCAAAATGTTTCCCTGTAATAACTGGAAATGAATAATAATCCATAATTAATGTTTCATTAGCGACATTGCCAGTGTCTCCTTAGTTAGTAATTCTGGTATTAATCGAAAAATAAATGATTTACGAGAATTTAAAAAATAAATACTTTCCTACAAATCAAGATGATTTTTATACTGCCCTGTACTATGCATTCTTGTGTATAAAATCATAAACGTCATACGTCTTACAAATATGAAGAAAGTAATGTTGCTTACTTACCCTCGTTTGTCTCTTTAGAAGATCAAATTTTTCATCTTGGGCCGCTAGCATCTTTTCAAAGTCTTCCTGCTTCTTCAGCAGCACTTCGACATTAGACAGCGAGTCCTGCACAAAGATTTAGGTTGTCTGAGCGCAAATAATGACCAGCAAGCAGATTCAATCTACAGCAGTTACTCTGTAATGTAGAAGCTCACCCCATAGTTGGGATCCAAAAGGTATGATTCGCGAGTGTTCAGCCAACCATCGGCCTGCTCCAGGTCTCTCCGCAACAGCTGAATCTCCAAGTTTTCTTCATAAATCTCCTTTCGTCTTGTCCAGCTATCAGACACGTTGTTCATCAGCTCAGACAGCTCATGGACTTTCTCCACAATCTGGAGGTTTCAATAGAGTATTTTAGATACTGTAAATGTAATATATACACATTTCAATTGTAACATAATTTTTCCTAGTTTTGCGTGTGACGAGGTCCATGTGTATGATGGTTTTACCATATTAAAGGAACACTATAGTCACCTAAATTACTTTAGCTAAATAAAGCAGTTTTAGTGTATAGATCATTCCCCTGCAATTTCACTGCTCAATTCTCTGTCATTTAGGAGTTAAATCACTTTGTTTCTGTTTATGCAGCCCTAGCCACACCTCCCCTGCCTATGATTGACATGGCCTGCATGAAAAAAACAACTGGTTTCACTTTCAAACAGATGTAATTTACCTTAAATAATTGTATCTCAATCTCTAAATTGAACTTTAATCACATACAGGAGGCTCTTGCAGGGTCTAGCAAGCTATTAACATAGCAGGGGATAAGAAAATCTTAATTAAACAGAACTTGCAATAAAGAGAGCCTAAATAGGGCTCTCTTTACAGGAAGTGTTTATGGAAGGCTGTGCAAGTCACATGCAGGGAGGTGTGACTAGGGTTCATAAACAAAGGGATTTAACTCCTAAATGGCAGAGGATTGATCAGTGAGGCTGCAGGGGCATGTTCTATACACCAAAACTGCTTCATTAAGCTAAAGTTGTTCAGGTGACTATAGTGTCCCTTTAACATAATGTTGTAATATGATATCCATATTGTAAAACCATAATTTGGCAATCCGTTATTCAAAGACTTATTTACATTTTTAATTGAAGAAACTTCTCAAAGATCTTACTCTCTCTCAACTTAATTAGTGAGTCTGTTCTCGACTTCACACTCACCTTCCAATACGGCTATTTTCCCACCCCGTCACTTAGTTGCTATTCCCCACGCAATCCTTCTGTTTTTTATGTCCCATGTCCTCTAGAATGTGAGATTGTCTGAGCAGGGTCCTCATCAATCTATTGTTGTGGTCAATATTTGTAATAGTTTGTCTCGTTTGTTGTTCTATCCCCCCTTTATATTATATTAAGTGCAGCAGAATAAGTTGGCATTATATAAATGTTAATAATAACAATGAACAGCCCTGTTAACCCTTCTTAGATCATAGACGTGCAATCTCTAACTTTATATAATTAGAGTGGAAGTGATGTAGTGCTGAACCCATTCCCTCCGGTTATAAATGAAATGACTGGGTATAAAAGTAGTTGATTACAAACCAGCCATGGTGTCCCCATGTAAGTTACCTCCACCGACATGAAATGTCCTTTCTCGATTAGTGCTTTGCCCATGCTGATAAGCTCCTCATATTTCACCCAGTGCTTATCAATCTCTCTTTTGTATTCCTCATGACGTTTTATCAGCAGTTCAGCC
Source organism: Pelobates fuscus (assembly GCF_036172605.1). Classification (NCBI taxonomy): domain Eukaryota; kingdom Metazoa; phylum Chordata; class Amphibia; order Anura; family Pelobatidae; genus Pelobates; species Pelobates fuscus. Next base: position 7,996,399 of record NC_086329.1, read on the forward strand.
CCGGCTACATCGTTGGCCAACTCCTCCGATACCACCAGGGCGTGCATCTCTTTAGCCCAAATTCTGCCAAAACATCATGTGATATTTTAACCAACAAGTGGTAATAGTACAATAAAATAAAAACATATTGTCGTCAACAGCTCATACCTCCCAACATGGGCATCCCAAGAAGCGGAATGCTAGTGGGATGGGGTAAAGGTGGCCAACCTGAATGTAGGAACTGCTGGTGGACCCAAGCCCAATACGAAAAAGGGGGGCTCAGGGGCACCAAGGAAGATTCTATGAGTTTACTTATGTTTGAAAATAAAAACACCTTTATTATAGGGTACACATTCCCCAAAAAGAAATAAAGGAAACTTATAAATGATGCTAACACATCTAGAAAAATATAAATCGAGGGAGGTAGTAATATCTACAAATGAGACAGGAGTGAGTGATCGAGTACCTAAGACCCTTTATCCAGGGGTAACTTATGTATCTGAGAGGTCTGTGCAAAATACAGACACAGCTTGTTGAGGGCTAGAAAAAAGCCCTTGAAAGAAATAGTATATAAAACTATAACGTTGTCAACAATGGATACATTTAGGTAATAAAACTTAGAACATTGTATCAATTGTGTCCAGGACTAGAAAAGTCTTGTTGGATTTATTGCTCAATGCTTCTAGTTGTTGGTATCTAGCTCGACTAGCGTGTAACCCAACTGTAGTATCTATTAGAGATAATAAGTCTTTACACTAGTGCAAAAAATACACCATATATACACACTATTACTCTTAACCACAGGGTTATTAAACCTTTATCTGCAAATCTGTGTAGAATTATCTACAGACTGGGTAAAAAACTCCCAAGTTGCTTAATAAAAGGTTGTCTATCCGCTGGAAATCTTATGCAGGTATCATTAGATCTTATGCAGGCATTATTAAACTATTGTCTCTCCAGGGGATTGCAGCATACCCTAGGAATAGTTGCGATCACACTAGTACTCATGTAGCCAAAGTGCTGAATAGTAGTGCTGAACCTGAAAGAACGCGGCCACGAAAATCGAAGAATCCCAGAATCACTCTAAACTGATATATTCGTCAGACTCCTACATACTCATCTACCTCCCCCCACCTGGTGAACACACACAAAGTGCTCGGTGATAGTTTAAAAAAGCATTAACCTAACGCACGTTTCGGCATATGGACCAATGGTGACTTATATGATCACCAGGAATAACACAGATACAGACCATATAAGATGGAGATATACTATCCTAACAATAAGTGTCTGAGATGAGGACAACAGAATTATTCAAACCATATATGGTGATGATTTCTGTTACCGCTATACACCTCGACCGAACTTAATATCATATCCTCCTTAAGTGGGCATCTATTAACCTCTATATCGGGAGATGTACATCGTATTATGTTGCCCTAGTAGTATCTCTTTTAGGATTTTTTATATACTCCTAATAGAGTAAACTGCACCCTGATTATATCCATATTCGATAAAGCAAGTTGTTCCCTGGAACATGGGAAAACTTGAAGACATAAATGATGGTACAGCAGGGCAAAAGGACAACAATATCTGTATACTCCCTCTCTATAATCTGTGAGGGGAGTAACTAGCGGCTTAGATCGATCTTTAGGATCGAGACAATGTATTACACAAATATTTCGTCCCCATGTACCTTTTTCGGTTATGCTAATTCAGGATCACATGGGCGGCAGTCTCACACACGCCCCCAATGACGTGGATGGGCGGAGCTACAACACATAGACCGCCCATCAGAATTCTGGCGCGAGAGTATCCCAATAGGGGCGTTCACCGATTGGCTACCTGACGAAAGTAATGTGTTATAAAAACGAGCCGACGGCAGTGTCACCTTTACCTTTGAGAAAGGCGCTTGCATAGCGCCGAAACGTGCGTTAGGTTAATGCTTTTTTAAACTATCACCGAGCACTTTGTGTGTGTTCACCAGGTGGGGGGAGGTAGATGAGTATGTAGGAGTCTGACGAATATATCAGTTTAGAGTGATTCTGGGATTCTTCGATTTTCGTGGCCGCGTTCTTTCAGGTTCAGCACTACTATTCAGCACTTTGGCTACATGAGTACTAGTGTGATCGCAACTATTCCTAGGGTATGCTGCAATCCCCTGGAGAGACAATAGTTTAATAATGCCTGCATAAGATCTAATGATACCTGCATAAGATTTCCAGCGGATAGACAACCTTTTATTAAGCAACTTGGGAGTTTTTTACCCAGTCTGTAGATAATTCTACACAGATTTGCAGATATAGGTTTAATAACCCTGTGGTTAAGAGTAATAGTGTGTATATATGGTGTATTTTTTGCACTAGTGTAAAGACTTATTATCTCTAATAGATACTACAGTTGGGTTACACGCTAGTCGAGCTAGATACCAACAACTAGAAGCATTGAGCAATAAATCCAACAAGACTTTTCTAGTCCTGGACACAATTGATACAATGTTCTAAGTTTTATTACCTAAATGTATCCATTGTTGACAACGTTATAGTTTTATATACTATTTCTTTCAAGGGCTTTTTTCTAGCCCTCAACAAGCTGTGTCTGTATTTTGCACAGACCTCTCAGATACATAAGTTACCCCTGGATAAAGGGTCTTAGGTACTCGATCACTCACTCCTGTCTCATTTGTAGATATTACTACCTCCCTCGATTTATATTTTTCTAGATGTGTTAGCATCATTTATAAGTTTCCTTTATTTCTTTTTGGGGAATGTGTACCCTATAATAAAGGTGTTTTTATTTTCAAACATAAGTAAACTCATAGAATCTTCCTTGGTGCCCCTGAGCCCCCCTTTTTCGTATTGGGCTTGGGTCCACCAGCAGTTCCTACATTCATTTTGATATTAAGGGTTATCCCCTATACAAGATTCTATGGACACACAATAAGACCCTGATTTATCAGGGATCTTATTTCTTTACAATTATAAGGTGGCCAACCTGCCCAGAAAGGGGGCTGACCACCCGAATTACTGGTAGGTGAGTCTGAGGGTCCTAGTACCGTAAGGGCAGCACGAACACGTTTAATGATGCACTCGTGCTACAGACTGTGTGTCCTGGTCCGCTGTCCTAACTTTGCTCCCTAGTGTACTGCTATTGGGGACACCAAAGAAAAACGGGACAGCAGGACAGGGCCAAAAAATTGGGACGGTCCTGCCAAAAATCAGGATGGCATGACACCTCATAATTGGAAAGTGTTAATTATCAAAGTAAAGTTTCTCCATCTTAACCTGCTCCCCTAACAAACTCTCAGCCAATCAATGTTGTCCAAGTTGGCCATTATTGCCAATGATAATACAGAATTGTTAAAATTATATTACCAATGCGGCTAAGATGGGGGTAGTCTCCAGGTGCTGGCTTATATCAAATGCTTACAAACCGTTTTCTATTAAAATAGGGAACTGCAGGTAACATAACCATCCACTACAATGAGCTTTGATAATACAATACAACGAACTGAAATAATACAGAGCTTTAATAAACCAATAAGCTATATAATACACGGAGCTGTAATAAATCTATAAGCTGTATAATACACGGAGCTGTAATAAACCAATAAGCTATATAATACACTGAGCTGTAATAAACCAATAAGCTATATAATACACTGAGCTGTAATAAATCTATAAGCTGTATAATACACCAATAAGTTGTATAATACACTGAGCTGTAATAAACCAATAAGCTATATAATACACTGAGCTGTAATAAACCAATAAGTTGTATAATACACTGAGATGTAATAAACCAATAAGTTGTATAATATACTGAGCTGTAATAAACCAATAAGCTATATAATACACTGAGCTGTAATAAACCAATAAGCTATATAATACACTGAGCTGTAATAAACCAATAAGTTGTATAATACACTGAGCTGTAATAAACCAATAAGTTGTATAATACACTGAGCTGTAATAAACCAATAAGTTGTATAATACACTGAGCTGTAATAAACCAATAAGCTATATAATACACTGAGCTGTAATAAACCAATAAGTTGTATAATACACTGAGCTGTAATAAACCAATAAGCTATATAATACACTGAGCTGTAATAAACCAATAAGTTGTATAATACACTGAGCTGTAATAAACCAATAAGTTGTATAATACACTGAGCTGTAATAAACCAATAAGTTGTATAATACACTGAGCTGTAATAAACCAATAAGCTATATAATACACTGAGCTGTAATAAACCAATAAGTTGTATAATACACGGAGCTGTAATAAACCAATAAGCTATATAATACACTGAGCTGTAATAAACCAATAAGCTATATAATACACTGAGCTGTAATAAACCAATAAGCTATATAATACACTGAGCTGTAATAAACCAATAGCTGTATAATACACTGAGCTGTAATAAACCAATAAGTTGTATAATACACTGGGCAATATTGGTTATATTGATTAGAAGGTGTGGCTTTAAATACAAGCATTTCATTTATAATCAGACTGGAGATACGTATCAGTGTTTTATCATAAAGTAAGAGACAATGAGTGCGGAACAGTGCATGCAGCAGCATGTTTGCTGGAAAGATACTTACATTAATTCTACACAATCATTAAAATAGATCTGGACTTGCTCTGCTTGGCTGAGCCTCTCTTTCCTCTCCTGGGATTTCCTGAAAAGACTCCCCCAGTAATTGGACACTTCTTCCAGTCTCTCGGCTACGTTGCTTTGGACAGGCGGGTGGAGCTCGCATATATATTGTCCCATCTTAAAGATCCGTTCCACCTCTTTCTTAATGGCTGCAAGATCCCTCTATAGCAGAAAGGCCGTAAGTGACAAAAGAGAATTCCACATCTTTATCGTTCTTACTGTTGTACAGTTAATAGAACCTCTGCTCTAAGTGAAATCTCCTTTCATCAATCCTAAATGGGTAATGCAGTGTCCTTATCACAGCCCTGTTAATGAACACGTTACCAGAGAGCTGTGGTTTTTGTTTTTCTGGCCCTGAATATATTGGAAGATATATTGGTATATTATTTAAATATCCTCTGAGGCCAATTCTTCCTAAAGTGCAAACCAATGCTTCTTTTATAGTGTCACTAAATAATCTCTTTCATCCCCATAGTTCATTTTGTAGCTACCTATGCATTTGTGTCCAGTTCCATAATATTCCTTAAAATCGCTATCCATAATTACACAACGTGTGTCTTACAATCAATTTACAAAAAGCCAAAATTATATTACTGTCACCTGAAGGTATAGCACATGTATATGGCTGCCATTTAAAGACAGGGCCTCTCTGGCTGGACATTGACAATAACAAAATCATTAAAGTCCAGATCACTTTGGTATTATTTATTTACAGAGCCAAGTGAATAACATTTACTACATAGGGAAAGCAGTTCACCATGCATTTATTGGATAATGTGGGTATATCGGTCATTAGGAACCAAAGGAAATCTGAACAAACTAACTTAAGAAGTTGAAAATAAAAACATTTGTCCCACAGGTTTTTCACCCACCTCGAAACTTTCATGCTGGCTGAGCAGTGTCTGCACTCCTGGGAGGTCATAGCCATAGTCATCGGTTTTAGCTACCACTTCTTTTTCTTGAATCCAACTCAACAATTCATCAACTTCGTGATCGAACTGATGCACCTGGTGAGCAGTAGCCAAGATCTAATGGACACAAAGAAAAATGAATGATAATACATACATTTTATTTATGGGTTTTGCTTTGAAGGTCAACTCAATGATTATATTGCTGGGATATGTGTTTGCATGTGTCTAGATGTAATATAGTCTAGCTATCGTGTAAATAACACCCTTCCAACCCATCTAAACAAGTCAAACCTCAAATTTTCTTAGAATTGGGTTAATCACATCTGATCTCAATATTTAATACAACGATATAACACAAAGAGAATTTCTAGGACAAGGTTCGGAAAATGATAAAAAGGTATTCTATGATTTAGATGACTCTCGTTTATGCCCTTTACATGCCAGCTTACAATAGACTACGTGGAAGGATGTGATTAGACCTTTGATTTGGAATTGAGCATTCATTTGGAATGTTGGGCAATGCCCATGAAAATATAGATTTCCTAAATAGATAGAGTATTAAAGAGCCTAATGCACGTAATTTGTGGGGTCAAGAACCACAAATTATTTAAACATAGGAGTAACCATTTCGCAAGCCCACTCATGCACCTTGGCTCGGTTTTCAATAGAGTGACACAGTCCGTCCCAGGTGCTGTTAACCTCTTCTGTCCTGGTCTTGATTTCATTACCCACGTTGTGATTAGTTTTCATCAGATTTGAAGCCAGTTCATTTAAACTGAGCATCTTGCTCTGACCCAAGGTCTCCACCTCTTTCACAAAATTCTCAAACTGTTTTTCTAACACCTGCAAAATAAGTGATGACACACAAAAAAAGTTTTTTTATTTTTTTTCATTTCCATGAATCTCACAAATATTGGGACACAAACAGCTGCTAAATCACAGCATTTCTGGAAACCTACAGTTCTCAGATTAGGACTCTTAAGTGCATATTGCAGGTCGTCAGCACCCAAATGGTTACAATTCAATGTCTCTGCAGGACTGCTGCCTCCTTGGTAATGAAGGCCAACTAAACATCGCTTTTAAAGGAATAGACACAACGTACGGTACGAAGGTTACCTTAATGTCTTCAAGATCTTGGCCAAAGTTTTCGGATTCTGCTGTAGTCTTCTTGCTGTTTAGCCAAGTCTCTACCAGACCTGCTTCTCTCTGGAATTGGAAAAGCTGGTGTTGCTCCTGTAACAGACCACGTCGAGTCCCTGCTCGCTTTAGAAGAGAACCGTACTCTTCCAGTACAGACTGGAGCTTTGGAATTACGGTGGCACTACAAAAAATAAACAGGAGCAGGACAGCTACATGTGAATATCTAATCTGGTTTACCGCAGTTCCAAGAATAGTCACTGTCAACATGCAATATTAGAGACAAGAGGTTAGATATGTTCACGTGTTTCAAAAACTAGAGTAAATAGACTCCATCATAACAGATAATCCTGAAAGTTGTATTCTAACATAGAATGCCCGACTCATTTAGAGTTAACTGGGCTATAAAGACTCCGTCCTCAGGTAGACTTATTGGACAATATAGTGTTCTGTTTCAGCTCCACAAAGAGCCTTTATCAACCTCAAGTGACAGTGATACATTGCTGCACTCTGTCCTGGATAAGCCACGTGGCTTATGTTCTAAGTAGAAGGGTCACTAGTAATGTGACCATACATAAACAAACAGCATCATCAAATGACTGGTTTTAGAGGAATGAACAACTGTTAAGTGGAGGAGGTAAGAGACAGGCATGACATGTTTTAGCAGAGCAGTAAAACTTCTGCTGGCTCCCTATAAGCACATTCCACCTGTGGTCAGGCACAGACAAACCTGAAAAGGAGTCACCGTTAAAGTTCTACCTGGGGAACTGCACTCAAATTTGCTTTTCATATTGTACAATGTGAATAAATACATGTATATATTAGAATTGAATAATTGAGCCGTATCTCAATACCTTTCTGGATTGTCAGTGTCACTCTGCAGAGTTTTTCCTGTATCTCTCAATTTATTGATCCTTGGCTCAAAGCCCTCAAGGTCCCGTATGGTGGTGTCCAACTTCCGCAACAGAGCTTGAGTGGATTCCTCATTCTTCCCAGCATCAGTGGACTTTATTACAAACCCTCTTTCAGCCATCCATGTCTCTGCTTCTAGAAGCTACAGATAATGCAGGCACCAGATGGAAAATTAATCACTGCTTAATATAAAAATCAACGGACAACAGACAATAAAACCTCAACCATTAAGCCTGTGTTGACAAAAATGAAAAAAAAAAGAGAGCATATAGCAGTATGGGCGCTAAATTCAAGACCTCTGGATGCGTGAACCTATGTTCTAACTAGATGGCAGAGGGGCAGAGGGGCAGAATCACGGAACATTGGTACGGTCTTATTTAACACAGTGAATCTCAATCAGTGTCAGAAAAGCAAGCTCCCTGAAGAATTTCAGAAATTCAGGTCTCTGTCATGACAGTTGAGTGCAGAACCAACCCAATAGAGAAGCTTTCATTTATAATAGTTAGGGAGAAAAATTACGACCGCAAACCTTCTTCATCGCAGGCAGAAAAATTATGTATGATTATCCCAACTTAATAAACTAAACCCAGAAAGGGGTAAAAGGAAAATTAGAGATACAGACACACAGCAGCAACAATGCACGGCTCTATTCTGGCACATAAATAATAGTAAATCACCTCTGTAAGAAATTGCTGGGCTTCACAAGCTTTCGTTAGTCTCTTCCCTCGCCGATCAGCTTCAGCTTTCAAAGTTTCAGAAGCTACTTCCAGCTGCTGCAAACGTTCTTCAATCTCACGACTGGCAAAATGGTTCCCTCTTACCAGTTTGCGCCCTGTGGCCATCACCGCTTTGGTCAAAGGTTCTCGGCTTTTGATCTCGTTTTCGAGATTCTGTCAGCAATAAACCAAATGAGGACCCAGTGTCTTGTAAGTAGCTGAAGAACAACATGGATATGATCGAACATAAGACAGCAAATCACATTTCAAAAACACATTACCTGGTGCTTTTCAAGCAAGGCTTGGGCTACGGTCAGTGACTGTCCACATTCTTTGGATGAAGCTAAAGGTTGCTTCTCCTGTATCCAGTCCAGTTCATCATCGATATCGCGGAAAAACTGATCGAGCAACTTCATTGCTTCAAGAGCTGCCTGGCACTCCTGTAAAGGCTCGCTAAGGTTCTTGTACCTGTGTGTGGGAAGAGGGTGGGAGTTCATCTTTATTAAGAACTGGAATCTGAAAAGTGATTGCACCAGTAACGCATGCACGCTTACTCACTAGTCAAAGTATATTCAATCAGGAATTTCAAATTCTATGCCATGAAAGGGAAACTTAAGAAATATTTCCAATTTGGCAATTTTAGGGTCTGGGATGTCAAACGAGGGCCTCAATTTATTATTGTTGGATAAACTTTTCAAATGCTTTTATATTATAGGATAAACTTTTAACATTATTTAATATTTAGAAAAATGTTTTTTTTTTATATATGATTTATTTCATTTTATGTTATTTCATTTTATGTTAATTTTATGAAAATAAATCAGTGTAGAAGTGTATCCAAAAATGTTAAATCAAGGTCTAAAATTTAATTAACTTTGAATTTCCAACAATTCACAAAACAAAAATTTGAAAAAATTAAATAAAAATCGCCCCTTCAGTCTCACTGTTCAATTCTCTGCCATTTAAAAGTTAAATCAATTTTCTTTCTATTTATGCAGCCCTAGCCACACCTCCCCTGGCTGTGACTCACACAACCTGCATGAAAACAAAGGTTTTTCATTTTCAATCATATGTTAACTTGCTTTAGAGGTTTTTATCTCCTGCTCTGTAAATTGGACTTTAATTACATACAGGAGGGTTTAGCAAGCTATTAGCAGAGCAGAAGAGAAGAAATTATAAATTAAACATCAGATCTCTCTTTACAGGAAGTGTTTAGGAAGGCTGTGCAAGTCACATGCAGGGAGGTGTGGCTAGGGCTGTATAAACAACGTGATTTAACTCCTAAATGGCAGAGAATTTAGCAGTGAGACTGCAGAGTCATGATCTATACACCAAAATGGCTTCATTAAGCGATTAAGGTGACTATAGTATCCTTTTTACAAACCATGTAAATTGAAATATACCAGTAAATAGTGTACCTGTGTATTATAATCCTAACTCTGTCTTCTATCTCATCTGCTAGAAAGTGGTTTTCTTGTCGGAATTCCCGGGATTTATTCATCAACCCTTGCAGTCTCTCGCCGTGACTGGAAATGTCTTCTTCTACCTCTCCAAGTTGTTCAAGTGTCATCACATCTTTACTCTTGTCTCCAGGGTTTAATTTGGCACTCACTTGGTCAAGCCATTTCTCAATATCCTCCAGGCTCCTCTGGAAATTCAGTGCCTGAATAGAGATACAGAAATTAAGAATCGATGAGCCCTCAATAAGTAGAATGCAGTATGTGAATAGGCCGTCCTTAATATCTTGACTTGAAGGGCATAGTGCCAATCTAATGCTTGGACAGAAACTTATTGGCTTCGATAATAACCTGCGCATTTAGTGCCACTGGGGACATTATTTGTATTTATCTCCAAATCTCGACACACACTCAGTGTGATTACATTGTTACAATGACAACATACATCACTCAAGGGTGGGTGATTGGAAACTAAGTAGATTCAGTATAGTTTTTTTTTTTTTTTTTTGCAACTATACACTGTAATTGTTTTGGGAAGGTGAGCGCCCGCTGGATTACATCATTCTAAACATGAAGTGAACCCCTTTCTAAGGGAAGGCATAAAACACTCACTATAAAACAAGGACCTTCTGGGATTTAACCTGGGCGCTGATTTAATGAATAAACCCAGAGGTCAATAAAAGGATTCATTTTACATTTGTGTTCTGATACGGAAACACACATTATAGCTCTGCCACGGAGAGGATAGGTGTTGGTAAATGGGTTCAGAAGGAGCTTTTTTAATAAAGTCGTAACATTGGGCTCTGTCTCCAGTACCTTGTAGGCGTCCTGCAGCTTGGTTCCTTTTTCATTGCACTTTTCCAGAAGTTCCTCCCACAGTTCTTCCATTTCTTGGAGTCTGGTGCGGATGATGTCTGGGGCGTAATGACCAGCCTGCAGCATCTTCTCACCTTCCTGAGGTTCATTCATAAAAAGTAATTAGAATTATGAAGTTTTGCTTCTTTTATCTTGGACTTTAGCAGTACAAAAAAAAGGTCAGTAAAAATGTCAGCCATTGCCTTATAACGCAGGCAGCATGTAAAAAAAAAATGGCAATGTGCATTGAATATAACATATGGTTGGAACAGATCCAATCCTGGACATTTATTGCATGACCACAAGATAGTTAATCACAATGTGACGGGTTCCAGAATGCAGCATTTGAGATATTCCGAACGAAGCTGCTATAAAATCAAGAAAAACTTTGTATCTTGACTATGCGTCACTCTCCTACATCCACTTTACCCATATTCAGGTATATCAATAAATGATAACGTTATAGTGCAGTGTTTTATTTGTTAAAGGAACACTATAGGGTCAGGAACATAAACATGTATTCCTTACCCTATAGTGTTAAAACCACCATCTAGCCCCCCTTGCCTACCCCAAGTATAGTGAAATCTTACCTTTATTCCATTCTGCTGCTGTTGCCTCTGCCCCTGATCTGCCTGCTTGGTTGACATCATCAGAAGTGGTGATCTGAGCCAATCCCAATGTTTTCCCATAGGAAAGCATTGGATTGGCTGAAATTGTCAAGGAGGCAGATTGGAAACAGAGTTAGCACAAATCAAGCACAGCCCTGACCAATCAGCATCTCCTTATAGAGATACATTGAATCAATGCATTTATTTGAGGAAAGTTCAGTGTCTTTATGCAGAGGGTGGAGACACTGAATGTCAGTCACACTGTGCAGCGCTGCCCCAGGAAGCACCTCTAGCAGCCATCTGAGGAGTGGCCAGTGGGGGTATCCCTAGGCTGTAATCAGGGCCGGATTAAGAGCACACTGGGCCTGGTGCTGACAATTATGATGGGCCTAATTACGGAATCTTATCGACCAAAAACATTAAAACAATCATACCTCCCAAGCGTCATGTATCTGATGGAGATGGTGCTGGAGGGAAACTCATAGGATGCAGCTATAAGAAAACACATACTCTATGCTAATATCGCTCTAATTTATATCTTTCAATTAAATCCATAACCCTTAACAGCAGTGTCCAGTGAAGCAGGCAGTCAATGGGCGGGATAAAAGGGTGGCCACCGGTGCGAATCACGTGACCAGACCTGCCAAAAGGGGAGAACATGCCCAAAAAGGGGGCATGTCTGTCCAAAGAATTTGAAGGACAGCCTGGCATGAATGCATGTCAGGCTGCCCGCCAATCATGCAGGCTGTCCAACTAAGGGCATACTATGCAGCACCATGAGCTTGACATAAATGCGTCTAATGATGCACTCACTCAATGCTTTCTAAGGACTGTCTCCTAGCACTCACTGGTCCACTTGTCTCCTTACCTTCTTACTAGCAGGCAGAAGTTCCTGGTATATAGTCTGAGACAGATAAAGGGTGTATGTAGTGAGTGTAGATGAATGGGGACATGCCACAGTGTTAGAGAGACCAACGTCTGCATTACCTAAACTAATTTTATTGTCAGCCAGTCCACACAAGTTTTGTTCCCATACATCCCTCTTAAGCTTCCAAACTTAAAGGGACACTATAGTCAGCAGAACAACTACAGCTTATTGTATTTGTTCTGGTTAGTAGAATCATTCCATTCAGGCCTTTTGCAGTAAACACTGTCTTTTCAGAGAAAATAACTCCACTGGCCACTCCTTAGATGGCTGCTAGAGGTGCTTCCTGGGGCAGTACTGCCTAGTGTGCAGCACTGCTATTCAGTGTCTCCACCCTCGGCATGCAGACACTGAACTTTCCTCATAGAGATGCATTGATTCAATTTATCTTTATGTGGAGATGCTGATTGGCCAGGGCTATGACTTTTGCTGGCTCTGCCCCGATCTGCCTAGTTGACAGTCTCAGACAATCCTATGGGGAAGTATTGTAATTTGCTCAGACCACCACTTCTGATGATGTCAGCAGACAGTCAGTTCAGAGGCAGAGCCAGCAGCTGCAGACTTGAATACAAGTTATATTTTACTATACTTAGGGAGGCAAGAAGGGGGCAGGGTGGTGGTTTTAACATAATAGGGTCAGAAATACATGATTGTGTTCCTGACCCTATAGTGCTACTTTAAGCAAGAGTATGTGAAGAATAGTTAAGGTTGCCACCTTTCTTGGAACAAAATACTAGCCTTAATCCTTTGTATAATCACAAGGAGTGACATCAGAGTGACATCTGTAAAATCACCAACAAACTACTCACAGTTTGATTCTGCTGTATAGATGGATTGCTCCCAGTGTCTCAGTCTCGCAAGTCACCCAGTGTCTCAGTGTCGCTATGTATCACAGTGTCAGTGTCCCCATGTTGCCCAGTCCCGTAGTCTCCCAGTGTCTCAGTGTCCCCATTTCTCCCAGTGTCTCAGTGTGTCCCCATGTCACTAGGACACTGAGTGACATGGGGACACTGAGACCTGGGGGCACAGAGACCCGGGGACACTGGGAGACATGGGGACACAGACATTTAGGGAAACTGGGAGAAATGGGGACACAGACACTAGGGACACAGACACTGGGAGACATGGGGACATTGAAACATTTGGGGACACTAAGACACTAGGGACACAGAGACATGGGAACACAGACACTGGGAGACTATGGGACACTGGGAGACTAGGGGACACTGGGAGACTAGGGGACACTGGCTGGGAGACAGACACTTGGGGACACTGGGAGACATGGGGACAGTTGTGGACATAGACATGGTGACACAAGGCACACAGAGACATGGGACACAGACACTGGGAGACTTGGGGACACAGACACTAGCGACACTGGATGGGGGACACTGGGAGAAACAGCGTCCCCATGTGTCTCAGCATCCCCATGTGTCTCAGTGTCCCCAAGTGTCTCAGTGTCTGTGTCCCCATGTGTCCTAGTGTCTGTGCCCCCATGTGTCTCAGTGTCCCCATATGTTCCCTAGTGTCTCAGTGTCCACATGTGTCCCCTAGTGTCTCAGTGTCCACATGTGTCCCCTAGTGTCTCAGTGTCCACATGTGTCCCCTAGTGTCCCCATGTGTCCCTGCTGCCTTTCCCCCCCATCCCTCACTTATCTGAGCTGTCGAGCTGATGTCTGGACTCTGTGCTGTGTTGCTGGTCCCCACGGGTCAGTGAGTAGTACAGAGAAGCAGGGATATGCATAGACATAAAATACTAGACGCCGCATTGACTTGGATCGGTCACAGTGTGATCTGCAGCATAGACATGTCTATGATCTGCAGAGCAAGGTCCTCAAAGTAAACATGGTTTGTCTTAAAATCCACCTGGAGGGTGTATAGATCCAGTAGCATGATGTTTAATCCTGGGATATTAAATAAAATTAACTGACATTTGCTGCTTTAAGACCTCTGTGGTTATTTACGTTATCGACTAAGTTTACTCAATACATTGAAATTATTTGAATTTCCTGATTGAAACTATGCGTTGCATTCGGATTTAGGTTTGCTAAAATTATACGTTTAGTGAACTAATCCCACAATCTATCATCTTAATATACATGTTTTAAACTGGGACTGGATCTTTGTCTGATTTGTAATGTATTTACTTTTCACCTATTTTTAACTAATATGGATTTTGGAACTGTGCAAAATGAAATGTAGATATTTACAACTCTTTATTATTGTCAGCTCTGTCTTTTGCCCTTTGAAGTCCGCATGGAGATAGCATAAAGAGAATAGCAGAACAAACAATCACATCACTATTTACTAAAGTGAGATTTGTCACTAAGGCAAAGTAAATTAAAAAAAATTAGGGACAGAAGTCCTAATATATAGACATATAATACCACACCGGGTGACCGGCCCAAAATGGCGCCCGCATTTCATGGCCCCCCGAGGTCAATGCGGCGTCTAGGTATTATATGTCTATGGGGATATGCTGTAACTTCCTATCCCTGCCTCCCTCCACACACAGTGACCTCTACTGGCCGGTGCTGGTATTGCAGAGTAATCTCTACTTATTCTGAGAAAAATACCTGCATTTGTATTGCCAGTATTACTGCAATACCGGCACGGCCAGGCAGTCTCAAATACCGTCTGTGCCAGTAAAATACCAGGCAGGTGGCAAACCTAAGAGTAGTGTGTGTGTAAAAAAAAAAAAAAAATGTAAAAAAATTTTTTTTTTTTTTTTTTTTTCAATGGGCCTATTCCATGGGCCTGGGCCTGGAGCTGCAGCTCCATCAGCCCCTATGTTAATCCGGCCCTGGCTGTAATGCATTTTCTCTGAAAAGACAGTGTTTACTGCAAAAAGCCTAAAGGGAATGATTATACTCACCAGAACAAATGCAATAAACTGGAGTTGTTCTGGTGACTATAGTGTCCCTTTAAATAAACAAACCAACTAGTACATACGCTTAACCCCTTAAGACCGGAGGGCGTACTATTACGCCCTATTTTAAGCGGCTCTAAACGCCGCCGGGTGTAATAGTACCAGGTCGCTTTTAATGTTATTTG
The DNA here is from genome assembly GCF_036172605.1 of Pelobates fuscus. NCBI lineage: Eukaryota > Metazoa > Chordata > Amphibia > Anura > Pelobatidae > Pelobates > Pelobates fuscus. Next base: position 8,011,619 of record NC_086329.1, read on the forward strand.
AATAAACTTTTTTGTTTTTAAAAGTCCGGAGAGCAGCCTTCCCTATTGTTTGTTTCTACATATCTTGGAGCTCTGGTGGTGCGCCCGGCATTGGACTGTTTTTCAAGCGTGAGTGCAGGGGATATATCTATTATATATATATATATATATATATATACCGTATTTATCGGCGTATAACACGCACTTTTTTCCCCTGAAAATAGGGGAAAAATCGTGGGTGCGTGTTATACGCCGATATCCCATAATTACTTACCTGTCCTGAAGCGTGGGCCGGCTTCAAAGCGCGCACCGCGGTACAGGAACTTTAATTTCATGTTCCGGTTTCCGGCGGGACTGAAAGGAAGTGTGCACAATAGTGTGCACACTTCCTTTCAGTCCCGCCGGAAACCGGAACATGAAATTAAAGTTCCTGTACCGCGGTGCGCGCTGTGAAGCCAGCCCATGCTTCAGGACAGGTAAGTAATTATGGGAGGGGAAGTACACTATGGGAGGGGAGGGGGCGGGGGGGAAGTACACTATGGGAGGGGAGGGGGCGGAAGTACACTATGGGAGGGGAGGGGGGGGGAGTACACTATGGGAGGGGAGGGGAGGGGGGGGAGTACACTATGGGAGGGGAGGGGAGGGGGGGAAGTACACTATGGGAGGGGAGGGGGGGGGAAGTACACTATGGGAGGGGAGGGGGGAGAATACTATGGGAGGGGAGGGGGGAGAATACTATGGGAGGGGAGGGGGGAGAATACTATGGGAGGGGGGGGGAGAATACTATGGGAGGGGGGGGAGAATACTATAGGAGGGGAGGGGGGAGAATACTATGGGAGGGGGGGGAATACTATGGAAAGGGGGGGACACTATGGGATGAGGGGGGAACACTATGGGATGAGGGGGGAATACTATGGGATGAGGGGGGGGGGAATACTATGGGAGGGGGGGAAATTTCCTGGAATTTCTTTCTAAAAATGAGGTGCGTGTTATACGCCGATAAATACGGTATATAAGTATACACATATACATACACACACATACACTGTCTATGTGTATTTTACTATTAATATATATATATAATTATATATATTAATATCAAATTACACGTAGACTGATACTGATTAAATATTTATATAATTATTGTTATATATATATATATATATATATATTTATATATAATATAAAAAAATGTAAATACATAAAAAAATAAAATAAAAAAAAAATAAAAAAATATATAGATGTGTGTTATTTTGTTCTAACTGTACTGTGATATTAATATATATATATTTATATCAAAATACACGCAGAACAAAATAATATATATATATATATAAATAAAAATATTTTGTAAAAATTATATATATATATATATTTATATATATATATATATATATATACACATATATATATACATATACATATATTAATTCTACACATATATTTATGTAATATTTTTACATAATTAGGTATCTTAATTAATTACAATTAGCGGGACCTGCCTGACAACCCATGCCGAAAGTATAGGGAATTTAATTTGCTAGCACTATATTTAACCCTATAACTTTCCAAGACACCATAAAACCTGTACATGGGGGGTACTGTTCTACACGGGAGACTTTGCTGAACACAAATATTAGTGTTTCAAAACAGTAAAATGTATTACAACGTTAATATCGCCAGTAAAAGTGAAGTTTTTTGCATTTTTCACGCACAAACAGCACTTACACGGACAATATTATTGCTGCGATACTTTTTACTGTTTTAAAACACAAATATTTGTGTTCAGCGAAGTCTCCCGAGTACAACAGTACCCCTCATGTACAGGTTTTATGGTGTTTTCAAAAGTTACAGCGTCAAATATAAGGCTTGTGTTTCATTTTTTAACATTAAAATTCGCCAGATTGGTTACGTTGCCTATGGTAGCCCAAGAATGAAAATTACCCCTATGATGGCATACCATTTGCAATAGTAGACAACCCAAGGTATTGCAAACGGGGTATGTCCAGTCTTTTTTAGTAGCCATTTAGTCACAAACACTGTCCAAAATTGGCGGTTTTGGCATTTTTCACACACAAACAAATACTAACGCTAACTTTGGCCAGTGTTTGTGACCAAATGGCTACTAAAAAAGACTGGACATACCCCATTTGCAATACCTTGGGTTGTCTACTATTGCAAATGGTATGCCATTATGGGTGTAAATGTTATTCCTGGGCTACTATACAGTCCCAAAGGCAACATAACCAATCTGGCGAATTTCAATTTCAAATGTAACGTGCTATATTTGACCCTGTAACGTCCCAAAACACCATAAAACCTGTACATAGGGGGTACTGTTTTACACGTGAGACTTTGCGGAATACCAATATGTGTATTTTATTGCAGTAAAAGCAAACCGTATTATGACATTGACAGTTAAAATGTCATGTAGAACTAAATAAATAGCATTTCTTATTTTATCCCATTTTTTTCATATTATATCATGTTTCATAGCTAAATATTTGATATTAAATGAAAGCCCTGTTTCCCCTGAATAAAATGATATATAATAAGTGTGGGTGCATTTAATATGAAAGAGGTGAATTACGGTTGGACAGACATAAAGCGCAAATTCCAGGTTTTGTTTACGTTTTGTTTTGTTCACAATGTGTACATTTGGCTCAGTCCTTAACGGGTTAAAGAATGTTACTGATACAGGGTGTTAAAACAACTACAATCAACAATAAACCCAGGCCAAAAATAACTTCAAACAGAACTTTCATTAATGGGAGAGGGGCCACGGAAAGGGAGGCTGATTTTCTCTTCCTAGCTCAGCATATTATAAACAGGAGACAAACTGAATTAAACACAGTTAAAACAAATGGCAATTTCTGTCGGGGCTTGAACTCCCACTAATCTGGGGCAGTTTGAAACATATGTCCCAGTATTGCCTCATTGCCCCAATATTAGAGACCCCCTGCTGTCCACAGTGTCATTTACACCATATGTTGTGCTTTTTATTGGATGGAGAGATGTCCCCCACCATGCCATCCATGATTTAATAACAAAAATAGGAAGTGATGAGAGTGACACAAAGGTATCCAAAAAAATGATTTAAAGACAATCTGAATGGCAAGTTCTATTAAACTTCTGTATTCTTTTCAAACAAATTGGCATTTGGCTGAATTTTGGGTGATTGTCAGTGTGTCCGAAATCATTAAACAAACAAGCAATGGACGAATGTGTGTGGGTTTTTTCTTCTGACTCCCCCCTCCCTCCTGTATTGGAGAGATGATTAATGGGAATAAAAAATGATTGATGGCTAAAATGCTGATTTTATTCACAGATCAAGTGAGAAGTGAGCAACAGAAAAAATACATTTTTAATATATATATCTATATCTTCTCCTCTCTTTCCCTTTTTTGGATTACTCCTTCTCACGGAACCTGTGAACCGAACGATTGCTCATGCTATCAGTGTACTACAAAATGTTTATATGTTGCCATACACTGATGGCCAATTTCTGAGCCATTTTGGTACATTGGAATAGTTTTTCCTGAAATATTTGCATGGACAAAAATAGTTTTCCCTTTGAACGAGCCAAATAGTTTTGCTGTGCACACGTCTAACTGCTACTAAGTATATCTCTCAGTAAGGTAATGTAATGTTCTTCTTACAGCCTTGATAGTGTCCAGGCGGTTCCGGTTTGCTTTTATCTCTGCTTCAAACGCCTGATGTTTCTGTATCTTGGTCTGCAAATTGCTGGGATCCAGCCAGCTCTCATCCAGAGCAATACTATTCTTCTCCAGCATCCAGGACCCCACCTAACACAGGAGACAAAGTACCACCACGTATGAATCACAGAGGATGGGGAGGATTTTGCATACGAGAAATACTGTGGTTGCGATGAGCCTTGAAGGGAAGTGAGGCTCGCACTAGGGATCGCTGTGATTAAATGGAAATATGCAAGTGAGCAGATCAATGCTACAGTTTACCAGCATTCCAAATCAGCTCCTGTTCTTCCAGCTGAGACGGCTACAGTATAAAGCGGCACTGTCATGCCGAGCTTACCTTTCCTCAACCTCTTCCTCTTCTCCCCCTCTCTCAGGATCTGTTCTTCATTTCTTCCTGTCTTCTTTAGTTTTCTTGAAAATCATAAGACAAAGTAGGGACTCTTTGCCTTATGGAGGATTCCTCTGCTTGACCAACTCTGACCAGCTCTGACCAGCGGAGGAGCAAAGTGTGCTTCATTTCCGCTGTTCAGAGCAATTTTCCCATAATTCTTACCTTTCCTCCCTGTTCCCACGATGCTTCCTGTCAGTATTGCCGAACGTCCTGTCACTTAGACAGAACGCCGGCAAAACTGGCGAATTGCATCCTAACAAAATGAGAGGTTTCTCCATTCATGTTAGGATGCAATTCGGTACTTTGTTCGGATCGCAATTTCATTCGAATGAATGAAACTCCGATCCTATTCGTGCTGTGGCTGCATCTTGCAGCCGCTTAGTAGATAACTCCCTAATTCCCACGGTATCAGGGAGCTATCTACTAAAAGGCTGAAAGACCTAAATTGGTCTTTCAGCCACATTTCTAATACTAAGTAAAGATTACTTAGTATTAGTAAATTATGCCCCTACTGGCATGTCTATTAAACAATGAGCAGCCTGTGGCCCCCACCCACCGCTCAGGGGTGGTGCTGGGGGGGAGGACAGTAGGTCCCCCCCACCATTCTTATATAGAGCCCCCACCCACCACTCAGGGGTGGGGGCCGGGGGAGGACAGTAGGTGTCCCCCCCTTTATTGTTTTTAAGGGCCCCCACCCACCGCTTAGGGGTGGGGGCAAGGGGGGGAGGACAGTAGTTTTCCCCCCCATTCTTATATAGGGCCCCCACCCACTTTTTAGGGGTGGGAGCCAGGGGGAGGACAGTAGGTCCCCCCCTCCTTATTGTTATTTAGTAGGGTATTTTTTAAAGCTGCTCACTGTTTAGTGGACATGCCCCTACTCGCGGTATAGCGAGTAGGGGCATTCGGGAGATTTTAATCTCCCTTATGCTATTATGGGGGTCATATTGACCTCAATAGAGTGAGGGGGGGCATGGAGGGCTTAGGAAGTGGCGGGGAGCACTGCTCCCTGCCGCTTCTATCTTTACATATTACAAGGAGGGAGCTGCACGCCGGTAGCTCCCTCCTTGTAACAAACTGAATGAACAAGCGAACACTGACATTCGGTGTTAGTTTGTTCGTCTGATTTTTCTATTCATTCATTCGTCTGTCTGATGAATGAATGAATAGATGAAATTCCCGTTCACATGTCCAGGTGTTTCCCTGGGCATGTGCGGGAATCTCAGTGCTATCTAGTGTGGGCAGATGACGTGTCCACACAGGGACTTCATCTACCCACACAAAGATGGGCGGAGAGTACAAGGCTACAAGCACAAAATGGAAATCGAAAGGATAGGGGAGATCATGTAATTGAAGAGGAAAATCGATGTAATCGTTGATTTTATTATACCTTTAGTGAACTCTCATTGATAGTGTGTTACAGCTATTTTGGGGTGATCGGCATATTCTAGGGTGTCTGAGCCTGTAATATGGAGTCATTGTTAGGCTGATTTATCCAGCTTCTGTTAAGTCTGGATTTACTCTATACCGATTCCTACTTTATATTTTCCTCTCCAATTACATGATCTCCCCTATCCTTTCGATTTCCATTTTGTGCTTGTAACCTTGTACTCTCTGTCTATCTGCAAGGTTTAGTTTGTATTGTAACTATCACTTCCAGCATTAACTTTGTTTGAGTTTAAATTGCTACATTTAATAGTGATTGATACATGCTCTCTCTACTCCAGCCTTGCAGCTAGCGGTTAATATTTATTTATGAGTTCCTAGGTATTTTGGTTTTATTTCATTATTCTTCATAAAATGTATTTATTTTTTACATAGACTTGCCTTGGGGTGGTTTGAAGGAGAGCGGCCCGTTTTGATACGAGGTGGTCTTTCCTTCACTTTTGTTTTTCTCACTATTTTAATACCTAATCTATTATGATTCTCGTATTCCCTTTAGGTGTGTCTATAGGGTATGGGAGGTGGGATTGCTTCCTGGTGATAGATTTACCATAAATCATGACACAAAGTAACAGGAATTAAGTTCTCACAAACCTCGTATGAGCTCCGGAGGAATTTCTGCAGCTGCCTGGACTCCTCCAGCTTCTTCTCTCGGGATTCAGCCATGTTCAGGAGGTTTTTTTTCCTGATGTGTCAAAGAAAAAAAAACTGTATCAACAAATGATAGATTGAGTTAAAGCAGATGACAATTTAAAAGCTACCAGGAGCCTGCAATGTGCTGCTTACTGGTTTTGTAGGAACGAAATTAGCTAATTCAAAGAGGAAAAAATGAATATGCTCCAACATTCATAAAGGTAGATGAAAATCAGGATAGAGTATCACATTATGGGAGGATTCACACTCCTCCAAGCATGGCACACAGACATACCCCAAACTTGGAGTGTCCCTTTAATACATGGACAAGTATTAAAGTCTCGTGATTCCTGGGAAATTAACCCAGTACCATGTTTGCGTTAAATGACGAAATCCCTAAAACTGACCCAAGATTACAGTTTGTGTATGCGCAATAATTTGGGGGGTTTGGGGTCACGTTTGGTGCACATTAAAGGTGTTTTGAGGAATTCTGTGATACGGAGATCCTTAAGTTCCTACCATGTAAGAAAGAGAGAGAAATTATCTCCCCCCCCCCCCTCTCAAATGTTTTTAAAAAAGCGTGGGGACGTCAACCAGGGTAGGTCAGGGCAGAAGGTGGGGGGGGAGACTTGAACAGGAAGCGGCACAATGAATGACACCCACCCATTCCTTAACCCCATGTGTGCTGGTGAGGAGAATAATGAAATTATAACTGGACAGAGCGTAACTGCTTCCAGAGGTTCTTTCTCCATGAAGAATATGTTAATGAATTTAAGCTCTTGGAATAAATTAAGAAAACTCCATTTCCTTTTTTTCTCTTAAGTTTCTGAGTTTTACTTTATGCACATGTCTTAACGAGTTTACAGTAGCCATCCCTTGCGTCCTATAAAGGTGTAATAAATACCTAGTGGGAGTGATAGGGGTAATATTATCTATTAATCGCCATGCTTGCGATGTGAAGGAATAGGGTCACTCAGGAATCCTCTAACAAAGTTAATTTAGTTATTTTACCGTACCCCCTTCAGTCTCAGAAATTAGAAACATGGTGTATTTATGAGCAGTTCTACTTTGGGATTCTTACAAAACAATTCTAATGTGCTCCTGTGCAGTTTAATAAATGCAGTGATTTTCCCTGACTGTTTCCTTTAAATTGCCCCTTTTCCAAGTTTGCTCTAAAAATGTCTCAATGAAGAAAGACTTGGCGTGGATGCTGTGTCTGTCTTCTTACTGACTGGGCGCCGTTACCTGTCCAGCACAGCTTGACATTTACTAGCGATGGTCTCCGAGTCATAATGCTGGTTTTCATGGAGCTGTTTTGCAAAGGATTCCATTTCATCAATTTTGTCCATCTGAGCATCTAGGGCTTTCTTAAATTTCTCATGCTTGCGCTGCAAGCTTTCAACACTTGCTAGAGCGTCCTAGAGGGAGAAATGAAAAATGCGCATTGCAATCATTTTCTGAGTATCCCACATAAATAGGAGGAATAATTCACAAGCCTTAGTGTAGCAGGGACAGGGAAGATATGGTAACAATTAGAGCCGCTTCTCTTTATTTTATTTTTGTATAGCAAACATGAGTATAGAGACATTTCACATGAGTTTAATCAACAATAACATTTGTTGGCATTAAATGAAAAGTCAGGAAGGACTGCTATTTTTTTTTTGAGAGTAAAAACAGGCATTGCAAAGGTTAGCAAGATAATTACCCCAGGAGGTCCCATAGTGAGGCATCTGAGCAACAAATAACAGGCATGGCACGGGGAATATGCCCCAAAATTAGTTAAACAAACTAAGTTTCCCCACTACAACCCTACTACTGAGATCCCCAGTCACCCTATGCCGTCTGTTGGCAGAGCACTATCCATGTCCCGGAAGGAGTGCTTTGGGTGTCTAGAGCTAAATGAACGTCGGCAGATAAAATAAAAACAGACAGGAACAGGGCTCTGCGCTGCTTTTCAGGCTTGTCACTGTGCATAGACTCGGTATGAGCTGTCCTCAGGATGTGGGCCACTTTCAGTTTAGGTGAGCTCTGCTGCTTGAGCCGCTTGCACCTCCACCTCCGCCATATTTGGGCTTACTTCACTGGTGACAGTGATGATTCCTGATATGGATCTGGAGCCTGCTAGTCATGTGGGGGTTTCCTTTGGTTGCGACAGTGCTTGATAAAGATGTCTGCTTTCCAGCTGCTGCCAAAGGCTATCCAACCATACTGTGCTGGAGTTAGGAGGCAAATATGTGTGTTCTGCCATTTTCCGTTGGTCATAGTGGTGTCTGTTCTGTCACCCTGTAACTCTGCCAGTGCTGGGCTACCTCCCAGGGGTGGCCCGGGATCCCTTAGAATGTAAGCTGATTGGAGCAGAGCCACAGGACACATTCTGTTCCTGTACATCCAACTTGTCTTGTTGCAAACCACTTGTTTGTTAGTCCAACTATGGTACAGCACTACAGAATGTGTTGGCACTATATAAATAATTGTAATTAGAATTCAATGATGAACTGTATGAGTAACAATTGGATAAAGTTTGCACAAACAGTGTAGTAAATGGTTATTGCACCAACTCTCAGAGGACTACCCCGACTGGAGAACCTCTAATATTATAAATGTCGGGGTGCTAGGCCTAACTTTCCAGGGGAGAGTAGAGGGCCTTTTATGAGGGCTTATAAATGCATGCCGAGCCTGGATGGAATTATACAATTACAATGCATGTTTTGTGAGGGTATTTTTAATCTCAGTGTAAACAGGTCTAACCATCTATGGTGATTTAAGCAATTCATTTGATATCAAACATTGGCCTCAATTTTATTGGATAAGCTGTTCAAATAAGTTAATAGTTTTTTTTTGTAAACTTTGAAAAAAAAAAATTCAAATATGAAAAATATATCATATGTAAAATATTTCAATATATCGTTTTTTTTTTTATAAATATGTTAAATAATTTTAGAAGCTAATCCAAAAGCGTTAAAGCGAGACAATTGTATGATTGCTAAAACATTTCTGAACCTTAACTGAACTAAAACTGTACATTGCAGTGGTTATGGTACAGGTCAACCTTACCTTCCACTGAATAAAGTGTTGTCAGGCTTAGCAACAAGCCCTGGTTAAAGGAGTTCAAATATCTTAAAATCATACAGTTAGTATTGTGAATTTATCATGACAGTTCTCATTAACTTTTTTTTAAGTGAATCTAGATTATATTTTATATAAATTTGCTTCACAAATGCATTCCTTGTCATATATTCTATAGAACCAGCAAGTTTTTTCACCTACCCCCAAGTCTTCATTTCCAAGAAACGCCTCCTTACTGTTAAGCCAACTCTCATTATGCTCCACAATGCGCAGAAATGTCTGAAATAAAGCATAAAAAAGGTTCAAAAATGGCCTTTTAATTTGTTTATTTTTTTTTTACTTTCACGGTTAAACGCTTTAATAATATTACTAAACTATCATACCAACTTCCTTACATCATGAATGTTAAAAAAAATAAACCAGGCAAAACAGAAGTGTGAGTAAATTAGAAAATATTATTAAAATAGATATTAATAACAGATAAATTGTATCAGTCCATAAGGCTCATTATTTGAATCCTATAGTGGCTTGAAGATAAGGCACCAAACACTCCCAATAGAGATACACTGGGATAAAGCCTCTCTATGTGGGGCTGCCGGTACACATTGCCTCTCGATGAGAGGCATTGGATTGGCTGAGATCATCGTTACAGATTATCGCAGCCATAACGAGACCTGCACAGTGTGGAACTAAAGGCAAGTTAAACTTTTTTTATTAAAATAGAATAGAATTCGGAATAGAAGGGCAGGCCCGGCCCAACATCTATATAGGTAGGACCAAGCTCTGACATTAGAAATACATTTCCCTTTAACTTGACTTGAAACATTCTATCTTTTAAGATGGTTTTCTTTAGCCCAACAAAAATCTATTTTTTTTTTTGCCAGCTGTAGTAGAGCAGGTTATTGACTGAATACAACTCTCAAAATTTGAGTTCTTAAAGGAATAGTCTCCAAAAACTTGATTGTGTATTTTTTAATGCAGTGTATAAATAACACATTAAAAATATTGCCAAAGCACGAAAAACATTTTAAAATAGGACTCCCTTTTAGAGTCCCTCAGCGCACTACTCAGTAGGTCTCAGGTACAGGCAGACCCCTCCCAGGCCCAGGAGTTTTGTAGAGAAAGAAGGAATGTACTCCTCTTAGAATTTATAACCAACAAGCTTACCTGCAGGTCACGAGCCTGACACAGCTTCACGTTCTGTTCTCTCCAAGCTTTAATAAGATCCGACCAAGCCTGCTCTGCCTTGGACAGAGACGCCTGGATTTCACCGGAGGCATAGTGTCCAGAGCTGCTGAGGTTCTGACCCGAGTTCCTGATCAAGTTATATCTTTCACTTCGCGCCTCTATCTCAGCCTAAAATAAGTAACCAATGTGAATAACATATATTTTTATTAGAATACAGATTATTTATTTATTTAATTTCTAAATGTTTGGATGTTTTATAAATGAATAAATAAGATTGGTCAGGAATATATTTAATAATTAATACATAGGAACAGGTAATTGATCCAAGGAGAAATTCGATTGTGATTATGGAGTCAAGAAGGGATTTTTTCCTTATTGTGGCATTGGTCATTACTTCAAATTTTTGAGGTTTTTTTTCTAAGTTTCGCGTGCTCCTAATTTTTAAAAAATATTTAGGTGAGGTTTTTTTTCTTCCTACAACTAGGAAGTCATCCTGCACAAACCTTTCTCTCTTGGTGTTCTTCAATCCTGGCTTCAACGTCACCTAGGTTTTTGGGCAAATGACTGCCTTCCATGAGAGTTTGTAGTTTTTGCATCCAGTTCGTCATCTCACGGATATCAGAGTTGAATCTTTGCAGATGGTACGAGGCCTCCAATTTCTCTTTCCTGTTAAGTAATAAAACACGTTATTCAGATCATTAGAGGAACAGGACTTTGGCCGGGCTCAGTGTATATTTTCAGAAAAGCACGTGCAATGTTTTTAACGGATTTCATGAACTCTTTGGAGGAGAATAGAGTATCGATATTGGTGAAGAACAGGGATTTTTGTAAGCAGCAAATCATAGTAATTTGTGATGAAGCACCAACTAGTAAAATTAGTTAAAGTAAAAAAAAAAAAGAGCACAGATTAAAAAATAAAGTTTAACCCCTTAAGGACACATGTCATGATTCTCTTTTATTCCAGAAGTATGGTCCTTAAAGGGTTAAGCAAGTTTAAAGTAGAGAGAGATCTAGTGTCTTCCCTCCATGGATGGATACATGCTTCCCTGATGAAGGACCCAACTGTATATTGTTGCAACAGGATGCAGCTTTTACAGAGTGCAGTCCGTTACTCACAAATCTTTTTATTTTCAAAAACACTATCCAAGAACTTTACTTATCTGTGATATTAAGGGGATAAACTTGACTTGGTCTAGGACAGTCAAAAACCTGAAAAAAATCAATGCATAGATACCATATAACTGTCTACTAGGCGGCTACAGCAACAGGGTTCAAATGGTAGGACTTGGAGTATCCATTATTGTCCGTGTGTATATCTTACACTTTACAGACACACAGCTGTTACGTATACTCCTGCTGAATGTCCACTGAATTGGCCAATTTAGAGGAGAATGTCAGGTAAATGTCTTATCTGTTCAGAATCTATATATTAGTTAGTGATTTTGCTAAGGCATCATATATAGATTAAGTTACACGGTCTACCTCGTGAAGGCCTGGCTTTTCACACATTTGCAATAGATATTGTTTGGGTCATCATTTTATAGGTTTTATATATATTTCTGGAAAGAACCTATGAAATAGTTGGGGGTGGGGTGGTGGTGGATATGTTACATAGGGAGCAATTTAAACAGGTGTTTTTAAGTAGCCTTAAATTAATTTTAAACATTTTACAATTTTATACTTCATATCGTTTGCCCATGTGTTTTATTTAAATTGCTTATTTCATCATGACCACTATTAAATATAGGATGTGCTTCCCAATTTTTTGACTTCCTAGAGGTAGGACATCATCCAAACACCCTAATGTTTATTATATATCATGTAACAGAGAAAGTAAATGGATTTATTTTTTAATAACTTCAGTCAATGGGCCTCTTGGACCATCACCCCATACCTTTCCGTGGCATTGATCTGGAGTTTTTTCCAGTTGTCATCCATCTCTCGTTCCTTCAAGGTCAAATTCTCGTTTAAGGATGGATTTCTTCTGGACAGGCGATTGGCTTCTTGATTTAAGGACTGCATGGAGATACGTTAGCAAACCCTGTTAGTTCCTGACGTCATTTGGCAATTGTCAGCTCTTTTTAAGAATAATATGAAACAGGCCCCAATAAAAGCACAGAAAGAACCACTGAATCTGTGGCTCGGCAGTGGAATCTTTAATTTTTTTGCAAATATAAGAGACACAGACCAAATAAAACAAGTGAACCTATATTACTAGAGATTTCCTGTAATGATGACATAAGGGATTCCTAGTTTAATGATATAAGTGGTGTTTAAATAGCCATCGTCTCTGAATCTGACACTACCTCGAAAAGCTGAACGTCGAGTTCTCAGCAAATTGGAACTTGGCAAATACAAGTAAAGGTGTCATGGCCCAAAGAAAAGCCAAAAAGGCCTTATTTTTCCTGGAATACAAACACTTGATAGCTTTAAACGTGATCCAAGTTTTGTTAAAAAATAATTTGTAAAAAGATACAGGAGCATTTTAATTTATGTTTTATGCTCTGTTTTCAAGGGATGGAATTTCTCAACTTTACTCTTGTCCTTATTAACTCTCAAGGGCCAGAGAATTGGACAATTATAAGAAAAAAAATTTGTTCTATAAATAATTCACTCTTTCTTATGAAAATACAGCAGTTATATTTCTAAATGTGGGATGTGCACATTGAAAACAATTTTGAGACCTGAGCAGGTATGTACCGAAGGGCAAGCTATTGAGTCCCTCTAAGCTTTTGTCTATTCTCAGAGTTCTTATTCCTTCTTTATGCTTTAATGCATTAACTTGGTTCACCCCAAGTTAAAAGGGTAATCCAGACGTGGACCCCGTGCTCACTGTGCCTAGAGGGGTATCAGCTACACCTAACTGACGAGGCCCCAAAGAAGGCCGAAGCGGTCGTCTGAGGTTGCTGTATCTCTCGTGCAGAGGGAACTTGCTGGTATTTCGGACCTGTACTGCCCATACTGGTGGGACCAGTCTCATATGCTTCAGATATGTTCTCTCTGTAGTGGCACAAATGAGCATAAACTATTTTGAGACCTGAGCAGGGGCTAACCGAAAGGGCAAGCTACTGAGTCCCTCTAAGCTGTTGTCCATTCTCTGAATTCTCATCCTTTCTTTTTGCTTTATATACAGATTGAAGCCTACAAACACTATAAGAATTGTTTACTATCGGGGCTGTTTTACCACCCTCCATTTTAGGCAAACCCATAAAAGTAAAGAGTTTTAGAAACTAAACATCCAAGGATATTCTGGGACTTTAAAGACAGTAATGGATGTCACATATTCAAGTTAGACTACTTTGATATCTTCAATAAACCAAGCAACCAACATTTCTCATTCATGTGAAGTGACCACATGCATCTTAACCAGGTCCGAGTGAACTCATCCAATCATGTCTTCAATACATACCTCTTTCTGGGACTGAATAACGTTGATCTCTCGTAAAGTTTCTTCATGTCTTCGGATCAGATTTTCCACACTCTCTGCATCCTTACCGTAGTCCAGAGCTTGCATGAGCACACTCTGAAGAGAAAGATATAATATGTGGTGAAAAAAATAGATAAGAATGCAAACCAAACAAAATCATGAATAACCTGGCACTTTTTGCGAAGAGTGACTGACACCACTTCTCAACCAGGTACGTGTCTCAACACAGACATGATTAGTACAATCCTATGATATGCCATTAATGCTCAATTAGACCTGGCAAGCTACGGGCTGCTCAAACTTTCCTTGGACAAAATTATATTGAATGGTTTAAATGCATTAGTGTGTGTTCATGCCCTAGTTTTGAGACACGGGTATAATATAGTGACTTTCAGAAGTCCTACAACATGTTGGCAAAGTTCCTGCCTTCCTTTGTGTCTCTTGGGAACTTGCACATATATCTCTCTACCTTCTCGCTGATTCTCTCATTAACATCATCGATTTCACGGATCAAGGCATGAATTTCCAACGCTCCCTCCAAGGCTTTACGGTATTTATTTAGATCACCATGGAAACTGTTCCACCTAAGCAGAAAAAAAAGGAACAGGAAAAATTTCAATAACTAGACCTTACATGTGCTAGATGTTCAGTTTAGACACAGGAATCCGAGCTTACTTCTCATTCAGTTGCTGGCGTCGTTGGTAAATAGTCTTCACTTCTTCTTGATTTTGCCTTTCAAGCTTTGTGGCCAAGGCATTAATGGCTTTTATATGAGCATCATCGACAGTCACATCCTACAACGAACCCAAAACACGCGTTGGACTAGCTTCTATGGTGAAACATGCCTCTAATGATGGTTAAGGTTGCAAAAAGTCCAATCTAGCAGAACATCTATGTCCTCTCTGATGCTCCTCACTGTTACAGCGCTATGATGGCATATCCTACCACCTGCTGACTGTACAACCATTTAATTCCTATATTAAAATATACAGTGTGTTTTATTTTAGCTACCCTCCTGTTTGCCCCCTACTCCTCCCCCTACAGACTATTGGGAGCAGGCTGGAACAAATTGCCATCTCTACATGAAGACCTTTGTCCTGGGGGGGGGAGCGGAATGTTATGACATTATATGTCAGAATGGATACAAGGTTGCTATACCTTGGTTAACTAAATGCCAACTATACAGTATAATTAATAATATTGATTAAGTAATAGAAGTTTTATCTGTTGATTAAACTGGAAAAGACATTGTGACAGCAAATGGACCAAAATATATATGTTTGTGTTGACTAAATAATTGAATTCCTTGAGATATGTATATAAGGAATTATATTATTTAGTTTGGCCCATCAGAATTATTTCCAGGAAACATGTAAGGTGCTTTGTTGGTACTGTAAAAAGGAGTTGTAGATAGAACACACATAGTTGATGATAAAATAAATCTTACACCAGACCCTGCTCCTCGAAACTCATTCAGCTTCCTTGTCAGCTGCAGACAGTGTTCATAATCTTCACCAACATCGCCGACGTTGATCATTACTTCCTAAGAAACAAATATTATCACAGACATTTATTCCATTCAAAATATTCACACAACTTAAAGCGATTATATTGATTATATTGTACATTTATTAAGTGCTGTTCTATTAACTCACATGATAACAACCAAATGAAAAATGACTTACGCCGCACATGCTGTAAAAGAAACTTTAAATAAAACACTCAGGGCACTAAATAACATGTGGTGATATTTATTACGGCTTTATATATAAACATGATAAAAAACTAGTTTGACATAAAACCAATAGTTATTAAACTAGCCAGTCAACCATAGATCAAACTGCTGCCTTAACCAAGCAGATTCCAGTACAGTCTAAACTGAAACAAATGTTACTCAAACCTCCCTCGCCCAACTACGGCCTTTTCAACCACTGATTGTAAACGAACAGTAAACATGTCACAACAAATGACTGACAGATGTACCTTATCTTCACAAAATAAACCTTCACCCCCTCCCTGTAACTCAACATGCCTAGAAGTAAAACAATTGAACGAAAACAGAATCCTGGAAATAGCTAAATTAATCTTCTTTCTTCTTGTTTCTAGGAATGCATATTACGCCTGTGAAGCCAAAGTGTCCTAGGAATAATCTCTAAATAAAGGAAGCCACCACAAACATGTTGTGAATTGAAAAAATATATTTTTTTTAGCCGGCTGACATTGCGCAATTTAACTGGTCAGCTCTGGTGCTCAGACATCCAGGGTGGCCCTTGGCTGTGACTATAGCCGTTAGTGATGTGGCTTCCACAGACAATGCTCCGACAGTCACTGGGCACAGGCAAGCAAAGAGGGTAAAACATCCCTAGATATGCTTAAAGTCTGCACAGTTTTTTTAACCTAGTCAAAATGTAAAATTTGGACTGCTCAGAACCAGTTTTATTTAACCCTTACCCTACCTTAACCCAGTAGCACTGCATAAGTGGCTTAGACTAGATGGGCTGAATGGTTCTTATTGCCGTCACATTCACTATTTCAACTTCACCTAGGGGTTCATAAACTCTTGTTTTTGACTAATTCACCTATTTTATGCTTCAGTTGAATCCACGACAAGGCAGTGAATAATATCACACCGATACAAAAAAATGGTATTTGTCATTATAATTTTGGGTTAAAGTTTAACGGTTTAACTTTATAATCCTCAAATATTGCTACAGAGTATGAATAATTTGTATTACATTAAACATTTAAATGGTGTGAATTCATGTTTAGTAAGATTGATAAAACTGATGTGTGCTCCTTATTGTACATGTTAGCTCTGCATCAAACATCAAACCAAATAAAAGTGAAATATTACATAAATACAGGGTCAATTGTTTGACATTTGTGATCTTTTAAATGTAGCCATATTCTACAGAATGGAACATTACGGAGCTCGTCTATGGTGCGATATGTCGAATACAAACAAACTGTTGTACTGTATGAAACATAACAGAGAATCTTATAACAGAAATGATACCTTCTCTCTGATCCACGCCTCTACCTCATCCACTTTCTGCAGGAATTCCAACAAGTCTCTTTTGTCCTCTAACATTTTGCCTCGGACAGCCACCGATTTCTTCAGCTTCTCCCACTCCTCCTGCAGGTTCTGACTCTTTCTCCGGATCTCGGTTGACTTCGGATGTTGCTGAGATATCAGGGAGTTTCCTTTCTAAATGTGAGAAACACAAAATCTTTAAATACTCCCTAAATAAGGAATTTTAAAATAAAATGTATAAAACACAACAAACAACACTAGTTCATTCAAGACAAAACATTTACATTTCACAAACTAATAATCAATATTGTAGCTTTTTCTTTAAGACTTACACACACCAACCTATGACATTTCGAACCTGTAATATACAGTAACTCTGACACACTGTTTATTAGGACGAAGTAGGTCAATCTCACCTGTGATATTAATTAATTTCAAAATATTGTTTAAAACGAGATAGGTGCGAGATACCTAGAAATTCTATAGTCTCTGTGCTGCCCCCTAATGGCCAGGTTCTACTTATTCTTACCTCTGTTACATCCTGTATAATCTTTTCGTGAGCCAGGATTTCTGCCTCGAAAACTTGATGCTTCTGCAGCATTTTTAGCTTACTTTGTAAGTCTGTAGGGCCTTGATGGCTATCATCCAACATCTGCATTCTCTCATTGATCCAGTAGTGTGCCTGAGGATGAGAGAGGTTATGGTTATTGTCGACCTCCTAGTGATGCAGGTTTGACCATCTTCCTGGCATTTCAAACTCAGAGAAGTATAAAGTATCATTAAATGAGTTTGAATACTTCGTTACTAATTTAATTGTACTTCAGAATAAAATCACACTGTTTTCATCAGAAAAGGGTCTGTCCAGTAATCCCTAAACCAAAAAGATGGGACATTCCGTTATTCAGGAGGAATATTATGTAGGAATTATACAAAAGACAACTAAAACTACCAGGAGACATATTAACGGACCTTAGAGTGGATGGTCTTCTCAAACATGCTTCTCGAAGATTACACCATGGACCCAGACACAGATTCAGAATGGTAAAGGACAGGTAAGTAGGATGTAACTTGGAAGTAAATCTAATGTGTCTTTACCTCAGTTAGGATTTGATTGAAGAGGGCCAATAACCGTGCCGTATCCAGCTCTTTCATACGGGTTTGGCTAAGACTTTTCACCCTCTTCCTCCTCTCTAGTACGGAGTTGAGTTTATCGTTCACCTGCCTACTCTCTACTTTCCGGTCGCTGTCCAGAAGCTTGGCTGCCTGGTCTTGCAATGAGGTCACCTGGATGAGGAATAAAACAAGGTGTGTAGATTACACCCGGGAATATTTAACAAAACATTTTGCCAACACAATTGAACAACATGTTGCACTCTGTGAATGAAGTAATGAATATTCCTTTGTTCATATTTTTGAGGGATTGTTAGGGCACACTTTTAAAACTAGATAATTAGAGAAGGAAGTTATGCACTGAATTAAACTTTTCTTGCAATCTCTTCTGTTGTCTTTAGAGTCCTTTGCATTGGATACAAGACTAAATGACTTTTTAAAAAATATATTAATACCAGGATTTCTATATCCTGCCCACTACAAAACTGATTATAAGTTACAAATATTGCTTTCATTTAAATGAAGGTCATATTTTATAACAGTTATGGAAGAACTGCAAAACCGTCTTTCTTACCTTTTCCTCCTGGGAAGCAAGAAGTTTTTCGAAGGCCTCGTGTCTTTTGATCAGCTGTTCAATTTCACCGACAGTGGTCCCAAGATCACTTGACTTCAAGGAAACCTGACAAGACACATTGTAACCTTTTCATTTTTTAGACTCTGGTAACTGGTTTTAGAACTGACCTTTCCAATGCTAGGGTCGTAGTGTCTGCATCAATTCACAGGAGATCCTGGCTTTCAGTCTGAATTGTCAGGTGACACAAAGTGAGGGTCCAATTTACATTTATTGGATGTAAGTGGTAACAAAATTCGGTTTTATCTGGGATACGTGACAGTCCGTTATAACAGGCATGAAGCAGTTTAAGGAAATAAAAGCAATGGTGCTTAAAATGTGCTGCTTAGTAGACTGGGAGAATGGTTTTGGGATGATCTGCAAGTCGGCCAAATTTGTGCAGATCGGTGTTTAGCTGAATTCTAGAGCTGAAATATATCTAAAACAAGGACTAACCAAAACATTCAATAGCGAATGTGTTCACTTCAGCTCGTAATTCTGATTTCAGCCAGTGGTACCAAAATAAAAAAAAGAGATAATTGATGGGAATAAAGGATGATTGACGACTAAGTCACTAAATATTGATTTTATTCACAGATCAAGTTAGAAGTGAGATGTAGAGGGGAAAAAAGAAGCCGTAAAATATATAGAATATATAGATTTTTTTTTATGTTTTTTGTTTTATTTATTAATTTTTAACTGTTCCTCCTGTTTTTCTTTCTAATGGTTCCTTTTTTTTCCACTTGATCTGTAAACAAAATGGTGTAAAAATGCTCCTGTAAGTGTACTGCAAAATATAAAATAGTAATATATTATGTATATATTTAGCAGCACTCTAATTGGCCCATTTCCACTCCTTTATCATTTATCTGATTTGGTTTCTAAATCTGAATCTCGTTTCTGAAATTCTGCTGATCCAAACGGACATCCCACAGAATTTCCGATGTCTCAAAAAATGTTCTACCTTCAGAAAAAATTATTCAGCCGATCCACATGTTCTTGTTGTGGACAAGTCTACTGCTCTGTGCCGGCTACTGAGTGTCTCTCCGTTCTGGGTAAGGCTGCGTATGAAGATTCAGAGTTCCAAACAATATAGTGTATTTATTCATTTGATCCATTTGTCAGCATGTAATAGGACACATCTTTTAAGGGTTATTACTGAGCAGATTGTTTGGTGGAGTGGTTTATTTATGAGGTTGACCTTTCTCATATTCTCAAGTGCAGTGGTTCCCAAACCAGTCCTCATGGCCCACAAACAATTCAAGATTTATGTATTTCCCTGTTTTATTCCAATGGAAATACTGACAAAACGTGCACTGCTGGTGGGTCTTGAGGACTGGATCGTGCACTGCTGGTGGGTCTTGAGGACTGGATCGGCAAACACTGCTCTAGTGAATTAATTGATTATCTAGGTTCATTTTTACTGTTGTTTTATTTATTTTAATTTTATCTCTTCCCTCCCAAGTCTAATCGTACTAGCACAGCTTGCCTACGTGTTGTTATTGAATGTTTTAAAATGAGAGGTAGTGGGGCATCAAATCAGTCAGGCTTCCCAGCTGATGATTTTGTAACAACAACATTGATCTTATAAACAAGAAGCCGCTGACGGCACAATAACCACATCAACAGAATACGGAGACTGTAACCGAACAAACAAGGTGTTTAACAGATTTGGGTACAGGTCAGGGTCTGGTGGTTTGGCGTAGGACGTTGGCCATGAACAGTTCAGTTTCAGACTACAAACAACAAGTCTGGCCTTGTTTGCCAATATTGTGGCAATCACCATAAAACTGAGGATTCTAAAACCCACCATTGGTCTGTTACACTAAAGATTTGGCACACTACAAAACCGCAGAACTATGCTGAGATATTTATGAAAATAAAAAGCGGTTTCATTTTCCCTTCTGACTGGTTAAATCAAACTAAATTTTCCATCCATCCATTTATTTATTTTTATTATTATTATTAATAAAAAATGTTTCAGCCTTAGCTCTTGAAATCTCACCATCTGGAAGGGAACATTTTAATGTCTTGGAAACGGTTGCAGACCTCACAGTTATGATAGTCCTAGTTAAACGGTTTCTGTCCTCCAGCACTTAAAGAATAAAAAGCCCATTGTGTGACTGGGCATTATTTACCGAAAATAAACAAACTTTTTCTTGGAAGAGAATTGAAGCCAGAAAGTCATTTCATTTAAAGACGTGCTTTGGATGTTTAGAACAGATGTGCTTCCAAACAATATATAAAGCCTCATAGTTCTAAACACGGGAGAAGGTTTCGCTGAAGACATTAAGTTATGAAAGGGCTAAGGAGAAAACCACGAGAAGTCCAGATTTATTCTCAAGAAATTCCTACGAAAAGAGTTCTGCCACATTTTTTTTCATTTAAAATAATGGAATCTATAGATTGTCGGATCTAAAAATGCGAGCAGCTGCAAAATAAACAGTAACGTTTTACATGGAATGAGGCAAAAGGTTCAGAAAGCCCAGCAGGCTGCCCTAAAGATATGTTTTAATCTACGTTAGTTATTATAAAAGGCCTCGTCTGAAAAGGTTACATTTAGAACTTTGTATAACTGTTAGTTATGGTATTTGTCACGCAAAGAGTGATGGAACTTGTGCTAAAGGTGCGCATTAATCAAATGGAAAAGTTGAGACTATAGCAGAGACATCTGGTGATGGTATGGTGTGTGTTTTAGTAGGCTTTTAATCCTTTAAATAAATGGCTATGATTTTTTTCTTATTTCCTTTACAGAAATACATGGACTGCTTAGGAGATACAGGGGGTCATGGGTCTATGTTAAAATGGGCTCAGCTGCAATTAACCATTCAGTTGCTACAATAATAAGTGTAAATGTGAGGTCACAATCCTTGTGGATTTATGACATACTGTGGATTTAGCGAGAGCAGCGTCTGTCCCACACTACAGCTGTGGTCAGGGCCGTCTTTAACGCAGGGAAAACGGGACAGCTGCCCTGGGCCCTGTCACTGCTGGGGGGCCAAGGCAACTGCCTCGTTTACCCTCTGCCCGCAACAATGTATTCTGGGGTTGCCGATCCCAAAATAAATTGTTGTGGGCAGCGGGCCTATCGGGTGGCCCATGCACTTAGGGCCACCTGGTGGGCCTGTGTCAGCAGGGGCCCGGTCGGGTGCTGTGGCACTTTAACAGCGCAACCGGGCCCCTTTGCTTTTCGGCAGCCGGCTGGGAGGAATTGACTGTGTGTATGTGTGCCAGTGTGTCTGTCTGTGTGTATGTATGCCAGTGTGTCAGTATGTCTGTGTGTGTGAGTCTGTCAGTGTCTATGTGGTCCAGTATGTCTGTGTGTATGGGAGTTTAAATATGGCTGTCTGTGTGTATGTGTGTATTTCAGTATGTTTGTCTGTCTGTGTGTATATATGTGTGTATATCTGTATATAGTCAGTGTGTATCTGTATGTGTGTCAGTGTTTGTATCTGTGTATCTGCATATGTGTCAGTGAGTGTCGGTGTATCTATATGTAGTCAGTGTTTGTATCTGTATCTGTATGTGTGTCAGGTTGTGTATTTGTTTGTGTGTATCTATATGTAGTCAGTGTATGTATCTTTGTATCTGCGTGTGTGTATCTGTATGCATTGTATGTTCTCATTGTATATATGTGAATATCTATATGCGGTCAGTGTGTATCTGCATGTGTGTCAGGTTGTGTATCTGTATGTGTGTCAGTGTGTGTATCTGTAGGTTCTCATTGTGCGTTTCAGTGTGTCTATATGTAGTCAGTGTGTGTATCTTTGTATCAGCATGCATGTCAGTGTGTGTATCTGTATGTTCTCATTGTGTGTATCTATATGCGGTCAGTGTGTATCTGTATGTGTCAGTGTGTGTATCATTGTATCTCTCTGTATGTGTGTTAGTTTGTTTCTGTATGTTCTCATTGTGTGTATCTGTGTGTCTATGTATCTGCATTTGTGTCACTGTTTGTATTGTGTGCCTGTGTATCTGCATGTGTCAGTTTGTGTATCTGTATATCTATATGTAGTCAGTGTGTGTATTTTTGTGTTATTGTAGGGGGCGGAGCTAAGCTGCCATGCTGAGCGGTCGCACTGGAGAAGAGCTCCGGGCAAACAGCTGAAATCAGGGCAAAAACTTACCTGGAGGAGGGAGCCCTAACATTACAGAGCCAAGCGCCAAGCATCCCGACCGAAATCAGAGGCTCCTAACCGGGGATAGACCTGAGGCCTACCAGACAAAGCGAGGGACTGCAGCCGGCAACTAAAGCATGAGACACAGCGACTAAAGCACAGAAGTGACTGTCCTACACAGCTGGAACAGCACTAACGATCATTGGGTCACTGGGAAGCAGCTAAGATGGCCGCCCAGCGAAGGCCCCAAAAACGAAGCACCCATCCGCAACCACCCACGAACCCCCTGGGGGACTTCGACAAACTCTGCGAGAGCCTTTGCACTATGCTGAGTGAACGCGGAATGGCTTACCGTCGGGCAGAGAAACTAGTGGCCACGTGGATCCGTCCAGCAACCAGGCGGTGTCACTACAGGCATCCACCACAAGCACCCAAGGGCGGGAAATGACGCCATATTGCAGGGGAGAACGCAAAGGCCCCCGCATTCAAGAGAACAAGACTACCAAACCAGCCGCCCACACAAGCCACTCACCAGCTCCGAGAACCGGCGCCCAGCAAAGCCCATCTCCGTCCCTCCAAGTCAGAGCTGCAAACCGGGGAGCTACACATCTGAACACTCTGCTGAATACTGATGGAGCGGAGCCCCAACGCAGGTACGCCTTTGAGGACAAGAGGCACGTATATTTAAAAAAAAAATAGAAATGAAGAAAAATGTTTTTTTAAATACAAAAAGTTTAAATGTAATTGTGATACAACTTTTTTGCTGTCTGTGAAGTTAAAAGACTCCCCATTCAAAAACAGACTGAATAGATAAACACCTTTTGAACTCACTTTTCTCAAAACGTAAGGCTGTCGGCCTATTAGAGGCAACCGGTCTGGATCTTCCTGATTAAAGCCTCGGACAATGAACGAATGCAGGGACAGAGCGATCGGAATCTCCTAGCACCATAACAACTTCATTGCGATTAAATTGCTACGGTGCCTAGAGAGGTCTTTTAATGGAATGCCAGTGATTATATCCAATATTATATTTAATGTATGTTTGTACTCGTAACCAAAAAACGACTACACAAGAAAACTACGAGATGTAAATCAGAGATAGAAGATGCAGATTCTGTACTGGTGGCGATCAAGTTATAAGGACACTCAATGACCAGTAAATATAGTAAAGGCTTGGTTAATCATTGGATGTTGCTAGTTATAAAACAGGTTTGCATGTTTATATGTCGTTTTTGGAGAAGATGTCACTAAATGGCAAAAAACTAAATAATGCAAATAATGGAAACATTCAGCTTTTCTTCCAGCTAACTCAACGTGGCCAACAATTTAGATTTCACTAACCAATTCTTCATTTTAATTAACTGGTTTGGCAACTCCGCACAATTTACAATCAGCAAAGTCTGTAACGTGGCAGAATTCTTAAATCCTGCCCGTCTGGTTCACGAGCCGCAATTTCAAACGTTTAGCAAATTGGCCTTTCTTTATTTCCAGCCAGACAGAAAACGCTTGTGGGATGTTCCAAGTTGAACAGGTTTATTTCAGAAATATTCGTGGACATGATGTATGGCAGGCTTGCGTAACACCACCTGATCAAGTCACGCGGTGTTTGCAGCTCCCAGCCACTGCCCAAGTTTGCATTCTATCACAAGTCATAAAAAGTTGCCCTGGGTGTATGCAAGCAAATTAGATCTTAGAAGCTATTCGAGACAGGGTTTCCCAGTAGGGGGGCTGTTGTGTTGGCATGTGAAGCTGAAACTAACAGCTGGAAAACTGAACTGGTAACCCAATACTAAGCCTAACGTCTGTGTGTGGATGATTCGCTGTTACCGGAGAGGGCAACATGAAACCACACAGGGCTATTAACTTGATAATGTATTTACTCTCAGTGCAGGCTAATCCCATGTAACTGTGTCAATGCTGAACTAGTGGGCCAGGCTGCACAGACCCAGCTTCAGCAAAAAAAAAAAAATGTGGATCAATTGACAGACCCTCCAACTGGCCTAAATCTGAGAGAGGTGTGCATATTGCAAGCCTGTACAGAGGCTTAGCAGAACTACATGCATTAATGCAAACAATCCGAGAGAGGCTCTGTGCTCCTGTAAATCGAGTTAACTGGTGCCCCCATTTAACATTCCACAATCAGATAATATCGTGCAAGCCATACTTACACTATCTCAATAACTATCAGCATGTATAGTGCTGGTTCTTAATGCAAACACTGACCTTGGTCTAATAAACTGACTGTAACCATAAAGGATAAAAATGAATTTTCTGTAGTATTTTCCTCTTTAACGTTTCCATTCTCGGGGTTTTTATTTTTTACCAAATAGCGAATTACAAAATTAAGGCATATTAGGAGGTGGTTAGGAAATTTTCAGAGTGTCAGTCAAGCTTCCCAATTGAAAAAGGAATAAAACACATTTTTGGGGGTGAATAGTCTTTAATATAGTAATTTATTTGAGACAGAGTATGTGTCCAAATGAATAAATAAGACTGGGGATTGTTTGCTAATAATCAGATCTTGCATGCACAAAATGACAACAGGCTTGTAGAATAAGACATATTGATAACAGGGACCTCCTGGGTGATTACTGAGTGCGACCTGTGGTATATAGAGGGGGCAGGGTGCCTGGAGTAGAGGTTACAGGAACCAATCAGGGATACCAGACCAATAATAGTCGGTATTAAGGTGGTCTCGGATATAGACACCTGTTGGGGACTTTGACTCCATCAGTGAAATTACCAATTGCTCCAGTGCTTAGACTTAACATCTTCTGCATACTCCTGTTGTACAACTTGTTCCCTCTTCCAGTGAGACCTTTGGCAAAGAGGAGACAAAGGACAAGGGTGCACAGGACCAGAGTATTTCAGGAATCACTGTGAAGGAAGTGAGAGGCCAATTGCTCTCTGGCTGATTGAAAAGCTCAAGGATGGGATTGACACAATGTCATTGGAGAATTATATTATTCTTCATTGACTTGCAGGGAGAGAGACACTAGAGTCTTGGGTTTCAGAGTAGAAAAGATAATAAGCTCACTATTGGGAAAAGAAAATGCGTTTCAGGAAACATCCTGTCAAGTAAGTGCCTTACATTGAAGCTGGCTTAAATAGAGATGCTTTAGTCACATGCGTATGACACTACTAGATAGAGCAAAGGGCTTAAACTCGGGACATGCAGTGCTTCGCAGTGAACACTGAGCACCATAACCACTTTATATCACTAAATTTAATATTTTTTCTGTATTTCATTTACTTTTAATATATTTTATAGGGTTGAGTCAGAATCTGTGAAGAATTAAATTTCTCCTGACCTACCACCTGTTACATTTAGTGCTATCGGTATGTCATTGTCCTTAACTCTATCTCAACCTTCAGTAGAGTTCTCCTCTGGTTTCTGTGCCAATGTCTTCTCTACATCATCATGATGAGAATGATTTAAGTCTGTCTTTGGTTATAGAACTTGTGATATAATCTTAGGACAGCTTTGTGTGCGTCAAACGTAATCTTCAAATCCAATGTTTTCAGTCCATTGTGTCAAACTGCCGATCCCCAAACTGCTACCGGACTGTCATCACACACACGACTTTAAGAAAGGTCACCTTGCACTCTTGGCGACAAATGAACATAGTTTAATGTTAAGATAAACAGTGGCAGGCACAGCGTTTTTCTATTCTGAAGTTACACAAGCCTGATGGCCTATATTCAAACAGGCCTTTTGGCATTCAGACAACTCTTCAAGTGTAATTTTTGGCAAAACTGTTACGGCTTATTTTAATTTATGTTTTTAACCAGTTCTGACATCTCAGATCTCGCTTTTGTAAAACCCCATTTAGATTCTTTGTTTGTATTGGCAAGCGTGATGGCTGCCTTGTGTGTTTGAGTTCTGGAAGGCTGTACGTCTGCTGACATACGTGTATAATAGTATAGAAGTCCAATTATACCGTAAAATGACACTGGACTGAACACCCAGAGGGCAATCCAGCTGTGGTAGCTCACATTAACCCTTTCTCAACATAAAGAAACAGAAAAACTACTTGTAAAAACTAGGACATTCTATTTTTATTTTATTTTTTGTTTTGTTCCTCCAAAGTGCAAAGGTTATCAGAAATTAACCCATACACGCAACATTTCAAATGAACGGAGAGGGAAACTTTAATTTTATGGGGTAAGAGGTGAAGGAGGGGAGAGGGGAGGAAGGGGTGGGGATGCTCTTAGAAATTTTAGGTGACTTAAGAATAACAATTTATGAAAATTAAAGGGACACTGTAGTCACCAGAACAACTTTGGGTTGTTCTGGTGTGTATAGTAGGCCCCTTCAGGCATTTTAATGTAAACACTGCCTTTTAAGAGAAAGGTAGTCTTTACATTGCTGCATAGGGACACCTCCAGTGGCAGTCACTCAGATGACCAGTAGAGGTGCTTCCTTGGCTTTTGCAGCACTGAAGTTCAGCGTCCCAACACTCTGTATGGAGACGCTGAACTTTCCCCATAAAGATGCATCTCTATGAGAAGATGCTGATTGGCCAGTGCAACATTTTGACGCGCATGTACATTACTCTCCCAATGTTTTCCAATGGCAGGGCATTGGTTTGGCTGAGATTGTCATTTCTGATTATCTCGGCCAAGGAGGATTGGGGGCTGGTCAGCGGGTGGTGCTGGAATAAAAGCGAGATTTAACCCTATTTATGGGGGGCCAAATAGTGCACATTTGTATTCCTGACCCTATAGTGTTCCTTTAAATGTAATTTAGAACAAAAGCAATGTATCCTATTTAATCAGACTGATTTCTAAATACATTTATTGTAGTTCCAAGACACATTTCTTTGAGTTGTATTGCTCCGTTATACACTCAAATATAATATGGAGCTCCTAAAAAAGATGGACATTAGAATAGAAGAGAGAGACAGAGGGATTTGGGCCAAAATAGGGACTGTCCTTCCTAAATAAGGGTACTTGGGAGGTATGACTACCTGATCCCAATTGGGCTTCTAATAAAAGGTGGAGTTTAATCCTGAATATGCAAATTAACCTCCAGTACACATCACCATAACCACTACAACGAGTAACAGAAATGTTGCTACTCCGAATGGCCCTTAATTTCAATTATTTGTGCAAGAATACAATCTGGGTACCTCTCCCTCCCACTTGTGCTGAGCTATCTCAGTCCCTTATGGTTTTCCCATTCTAGGGGACGAAGGAGCAGCTACTATGGGCCCTTGAATACCTACAGCCCGAGCATTTACCCTTTTTGCTTTGCATTTAGGACAGCTCTGAATTTAGCTGTTCGAGATACCACACATTCATTTTTGCTCAGGATAACTCAGAGAGGTTACTCTGCAGGCTCTAATATAGATCTCAAACAGTGCTGCGTCTATTTATTATTCAGACGCGGGGTGGGCTGAATTCACAAGCATCCAAAATTAGCTGAGCCATCTCTACTTTTAGTGTGTGCCATGCTTTCCATAAACTGACATTTAACATCTTATACCATGAGAATATATATATATATCTACACTGGGAGCTCGTGTGGCCCTCTCTGTTGAGACTCCCGCTGGTGGTTATTTCAGAGTTAATTATTTTGAGGTTCTTCGGGTCAGACCCATTTAGAATGTTCTCAGGTGGTCTCATATTGCGCTGGACTGATGACAAGTAATGACTGTCACTCTGTCACAGTAAGAAGTACTTTGAGCAAACAGAATCCTGTTTTCGGACTTTTCCCATTATGTTCCATAATCTGACACGGTCAGACAGTAAGCTTCCGTATTACCAGGGATAATTGATCCAATATGGTCAGCAAATTATTTATTCCTTCAGTAAATCTGCTGATCTTTCAGGCTGCCAGATTTCAAAAAACAGTCCAACACAGCTGTTTGAAGATGTAACTATTTTGTTGCATTTACAATCAAGGCAGGTGGATAAAAAAATAAATAATAATAATCTAAAAAAAAATTGATCTCTCTTTACAGGAAGTGCGTAAGGAGGCAGACAGAGAAGGTGTGGCTAGGGCTGCATAAACAACGTGATTTAACTCCTAAACGGCAGAGAATTGATCAGTAAGAATGCACTGGTGTGATCTATACACCATAACCACTTAATTAAGCTAAAGTTGACTTGGTGCTTAGATTGACCCTTTAAGGCCTTTTTAAAATGTAGACCAAGCATGTCAAACTCGGGGAGCTGCAAGTACATGCCTAGTGTAAAAGCAGAGTAGGCACCTGCTCGTCCCACATTGTAGGTGCCTACTCTGCTATCATTTACCCAGCCGGGGAGAGGAAGCAGGACACGGGCGGCAGCGAGGGAGCTCAGTGGTCTGTAGTGATGCCAGGCGCCGGAATATGACATCATATACCGGCACCCGGCATCATTAAACTGCGCGCAAGGGAGCAGTGAGGAGCAGGAACACTGAGCACCAGATAGAAGATCCCACTGGTCCCCAGGGAATGATGTGAGTGAGTGAGTGTGTGTGTGTGTGTGTGTGTTTGTATGTCTGTCTGTGTGTGTCTGTCAGTGTCAGTCTGTCTGTGCGTGTCTGTCAGTGAGTGTGTGTATGTCTGTGTGTGTCTGAGTGTGTGTGTGTGTATGTCTGAGTGTGTGTGTGTATGTCTGAGTGTGTGTGTATGTCAGTAAGTGTTTGTCTGCGTGTATGTATGTATGTGTGTGTGTTTATCAGTGAGTGTGTGTGTCTGTCAGTGTGTGTGTGTGTGTGTGTCTGTCAATGAGTGTGTATGTCAGTGAGTGTTTGTGTGTGTATGTCAGTGAGTGTGTGTGTCTGGCTGTCTGTGTGTATGTCTGTGTGTGTGTCTGTCTGTGTGTATGTCTGTATGTCTGTCTGTGTTTGTCAGTGAGTGTGTGTGTGTGTGTGTCTGTCAGTGTGTGTCGGTCAGTGTTTTGATGGCCGCGGCTGGACAGTGGAGTACCTGGAGGTGCATGGAGGCATGCCATGTCACATTCCGACGCGAAGTCGACATGCTCCACCTTCACAGGGTTTCAAGAAGGTGCGGGAGGGTTTGCTTTGGCACAGGGTGCGGACGGCGCCTTTTGGTGAACACCAGAGGCCGACTCCGGACTCGCATACAGGCAACGGCAATGTAAGTGGAGTCTGTTTGTTGGCTAGAGGGGGGTGCTGGGATTTAGTAGAGAGGGGAGGACTGGGATGTAGTATATGTGGGGGGACTGGGATTTAGTATATGGGGGGGACTGGGATTTAGTAGAGGGGGGTGCGGTATAAAAATAAACCTACGTTTCTATGAAAATGTAAGTATTTTTTTTTGCCCACATAAACTTAAGCTTTGTTTATGTGGCCCGGGCTAGACTTTGAGTTTGACATGCTTGATGTAGACAATATAAGCAATAACAAGAAAACGTCTTCACCAGAGATCTGTTTTGTATCATTAATAAATGAATTTCTAAATGAATCGTTTACCAAGATTTCTTTACTTCACATTGGATAAGTCCGTTACTAGTTGAGAAATCTCATTTCATAATTCGCTTGTACCCGTTACGGCGCAGCTCATAAAAACGACAACTTTCAAGATAATTATGCTGAAAGTATTCCAACACAGAGGAAATTGCAGTTTGTTTTATATGGCCAAAGGTCTGAAATAAATTGCAAACATTTGGAGGGAAATACTGGCACTCAATAACGCTGAAAAGTAAAAGGTGTGAGTCATTAGAACAGGGTAATATGAATGTTTACGCAATGGAAAACAGCTAAGCAGACAGTAATAATGTACACATTGCAAATTCAACAAAATTAGGACACTTTAAATAGAGAGTGCAATTGTATGTTTTAATGGACGGATTAAGAATTGTACTTGCACGCCGTCTGTGATATCGGGATACAATACCACACGCAATGAAATATGAAGACAAACACATGTTGGATTCTTGGGTATCGTTCACACTGCGCAGGAGAAGCACCATCCAAAAATGACACTTTATAGCAATTTAAATTCCTTCTGTTAATAGTGCTGGTAAAATTGCCTGCATATGCTTAAATTACATCCATTTCAAAATGTCGATATTGCCAGTATATTTTATAGACTAAATATATACCTACACATAGGATGACAAGCTAATTAAATCTATACATCTGGTCTGTAAGATATATAGAGATATGTAGCTAAAACTGAACCCTCTGTCTGAAACATGCAGAATATGTGGGATAAGACATATACCCATAGTGTGTTTTCCTTACATACAGTGATTTCTGGCTGCACAATTAAGTTCGTCTCACTGGACAACTTGGAGAAATTAAGTCTTCTAATGTGGTATCAATACAATGTAAATGGACAATGACCAATGGTGTATCCTGGTTTTGTGCTGCCCTGCGGCGCGCGAGGGAGCTGAGCAGAGAAAGCTCACTAATCAGTGCTCCCTCGCCAGTGCCGCCCACCCGAACGAACAGATTTTGAGTTAGCCGCCAGGCTAACAAGGCATTTGCCCTGGGCATTTGGGGCGTCTTTTTGCCACCCCCTGGAAAATGCCGCCCAAGGCAAATGCCTTGTTTGCCTTGCGGCTAATACGTCCCTAAAAATGACTATTATGTTAAATTGATGAAGTAATAAACCATATTAAAGAATTATTGAAGCTCTACAGGGTGTTAATGTATCTATCACAGGTGATTCACTTTTAAAAAGCTGTGATTTGGGTCTTCCATGCACAATCCTGTATTTGGCTTTTGGTGGCCTTCTGATTGCTAATAATATGTTAATTCTTTCTTTAAAAGAAAACCATAGGCACGATAACGGCTTCACCTCACTGAAGTGGTTAGAGTGTGTGGAGTCCCCTGGCTCCATCCTTCCATTCAATGTTAAACCATTTTTAATATTTTAAATCTAGGCGATAGTCCCCAGCCGCCCATCCCTTCTGTGCTGCTTGGGTTAACGAGGATGCATTATCCCGAGCAGCAATGAGTGGCTGTGATTGGCTGAGAGTGTCAGATGATTGTATTCCACCTATCACAGTGCCCATTGCTGGTATGAATTGGTATGGTTAGAAGGAAGTGTGTAATGTCTGCCTTAGCCACACCTCCAGTGGGGGCCGGACTGTAGGAAACCAAAAACCCTCATTAAAGTATTAAACCGCTTGCAAATAGTTTAACTTCAGGGAGGGAGATTAAATAGTTATAGTGTTTACAGTGTCCCTTTAAAATAATCAGGAGCCACAGAGATATATGAATGGTTGGACAATGTCAGAGTTATTTACTGGAGGGAAAATTGATTGGAATCAAAAATAGCCCAACTGGAAAAATTCTCCTTCCGCTCTGTGCTAGGTTCAGCTATTATTGCCTTAAATTCGCACTTTAATGAATAATTGTATGCGTCTTATTTTAGCCACTATTACTGTGTTATTATGAGAAGCAACGCCTTGAGATTCAATAAAATTAACAACCCACAGTTTTAAATGTCTATTCTATACTTATATGGTATATTTTATGTACTAACATTCAATAAATTAATTACATTACCATTCTGCATTCTCTGTTATTACAGCTGGGCTTCTGTGGCCTAAATCTTAAAAAATTTGGAAATCCGGAAAGACACATCCGTCAAAGCTGCACGCAAACTGCCCTAACTATGCCCCAACTACGCAAAAAGGACACTAAATATTGACAGTCATACGTCTTGAAAGAAAAAAAGTGCTTTGGAATATCCTGCCTTTAGCCGAATCTCTGGTTTTAAGACAGTAACGTTTTCTGACTTCAGTGGTCGTGTAATAACAAATGAGTTAAAATATGTTACGGATCAGGATTGTAGAGTAGCCACAGTTTGGTTGTTTAGTTTGTGATGTTTACTTCAACTATACTTTTACATTTTTTAACAAGGTTTTAACTTTTTTCTTTGATGACAAAATCTTTTTTTAATTTTTTTCTATTTATAATAAATGTAAAATTGCTGTTGTGTTTTCATGCATTTTTACTAAAAGATTTTCAGACAGGCTAACTACATGTTCTCGCAGGACTAGAGTTCGTGTGTCTCCTCATATTTGAGAGAAATTATCCAAGCATCACACAAACACGAACAGAACATTTCGAGAATGTGCCTAGCCTTCCTACACGCCTGGCGCACACTAACTGAGCTTAACACGCACACTGCTTGTACATGGCAGAGCCAGAGGAGGAGGAGGCTCGCCCAATACGTTATAAATTATTAAAAAGGAAAGTGCTCTTACATCAGGGCATTCTGTTGGTTGGCATACTTGGTACAACACTTTATTTATGTACAAAAAAAATCACCCCCGCACCCTCCAGATCACCCCCGCTAGTTTTTGTCAAACCACTTGAAAATTATTAGACAAAATCAAGGCTGGATTCCTCCCTTTGCCACAATTAGCTTTAATTTGCTATTATCTTGGATTGTCCCTCTAAGCACATATATATTCCTATGTATTTACAGGCTTTACCTGTTAATTTGTGATCGGACTACTTACACAACGTTCTAATGAACTAGACCTACAGCCTGGCGGAGGGACGTGTGCCTTGATGATATTAAAGGAAATTATTATAAAATCGTGAAGAAATTTATATGGGTGGGAGGGGTGGGGGTTGGAATTAGCCGTTGCTACCCCGTGTGGTTGGTCAGTGGTTGGCGGAATATATAGAGGGATGAACCATTCCCACAAATACAGGCTTACCAGTGTTAGCATTACTACATACATAATGGGCATGTTTAGTTGCAGATATGACTGGTGAATAGACCAGACATGGCAAGGCCTAAAACAACAATTCACATCAAATGCTTGTTTGACCCCCTATAAGCAACCTTCAGCAAATCAATAATTAAAAACTTTGGAATCACAGTCCATATTTGTTAGATGTATTCCATAACCGGATCAGTCTTTATACATTGTGTAAAAAACATTTAGAACGCTATCACCATAGCATCAGAGTACAGTATATAGTATAGGAATGGTAAAATCAGTTTCAGATATTAAACCATGTATAGATTACCTATAATGTGCAGAAATGCTATCAGACCAGAGAGATACATGTGTATACAGTGCAGCGTGCATGAGAAAATCTAAGCTGGGGCTAGGCAACCTTCCGCACTCCAGATGTTCTCAACTACATCACCCATAATGCTCTGACAGCCATAATGCTGGCAAAGCATCAGGGGCGATAAAGTGCACAACATCTAAAGTACCAAAGGCTGCCTACCCCTGATCTAAGCTATATTCTACACACAGTGCACATTTGGCCATAATTGCTCTCTCCTTAGTTCCCATCTGCTGGTAACATGACTTTGATACAGAGACAATGTAGCACAACTTCTGAGGAAGACCCATAATAAATAGTGCCATATAAAATGTACACAATTGAGTAAAGGTTATGTTTTCGAATACCTTACTGTACAGAGAATGATGTGGATCTGTGCAATAAAACACACGACAGACAGTGTGCCTGGCACTGTGCATCGCAGGGCTGCTTAACTCTGTGCCAGGCTGGGGCTCATGTGCCCTGTCCAAGATTGGTAGGAGTTACACTCCAGGACAATAGCTAAAACTCCTGAAACTGATATCCTGGGAGAGGAGCTGAGGAGACAGCAGATCAGTAATGAGAGCAGGGTTACATGAAAGGCAGCACCTGCTGTCCGGGAGGGTGACATTCCCACCAGTCTTGAGCAGGTCCGAACATCAATGTCCTGTTGCTGTCATAAAGGAACCTAACCCTAGTCTAACCCCATTTTAAAAAAATTGTTTAAAATACTGAAGCAGTGTATCAGTAGAAATGAATGCCGACACATGGCTCTGGGCACATTCATAAACTATTTAACTTTCAGTCTCGTGGTTTATCGTAAAGTCTTAAACCATGATGTTTGTATGTATGTGTAAGTGTATGTATATCAGTCAAATTAGGTTTTAACTGTTCACATACCTTTACAAAAAATATCTTAACTGGTTTTCTGCGGGGAAGAGGTCCTGTGAAGTAAAATGTACTATTATTATAACTTACTGACGTGCTCCAACACCTCACCTTCAGGGTTAAAACTATTAGTTAGCATTGACTAATAAAAAGCTTTAAACTTACCTGAAGCTACCCACACTGGTTTCCATGCCTCTTCTGACGTCACAGCTCCTTCACAGGGTGCAATCAAATCTTTCTCATAGAGAAAGATTTTTGGCACACTGTCTTTTTATAAATGTCTCCATATTTTATGCATAATTTGTTATCTGTTTGTGTACGGTCACTAACTTCAGGATAGCCGAGACAAGCAACTTAAAAAGAAAAAAAAATGTATACTGTATTTTCTGGCGTATAAGACTACTTTTTAGCCCATGAAAATCTTGTCAAAAGTGGGGGGTCGTCTTATACGCCGGGTGCAGGCACTGCAGCCGCCTGAGTGCTCTATAGAGAGCCTCAGGCTGCTGCAGCACTGCCTGTCTCCTCACCTCCCCTTCCCTGTGTAGCGTGGCCGAGCTCCTCTTCCTCCTGTCAGTCCGGCCGGGTACCGCGCGGTACAGAAGATTCAGTTTCCTGTTCCCGGCCGGACTGACAGGAGGAAGAGGAGCTCGGCCACACTACACAGGGAAGGGGAGGTGAGGAGAACATAGGAAGGGTTGGGGAGGGGGATTAAAAAGAACATGGGGAGGGAAGTAAGAAGAACACGGGGGGGGGGGAGTGAGAAGAACACAGGGAGGGGGGGAGTGAGAAGAACACAGGGAGGGGGGGGAGTGAGAAGAACACAGGGAGGGGGGGGGAGTGAGAAGAACACAGGGAGGGGGGGGAGTGAGAAGAACACAGGGAGGGGGGGGAGTGAGAAGAACACAGGGAGGGGGGGAGTGAGAAGAACACAGGGAGGGGGGGAGTGAGAAGAACACAGGGAGGGGGGAGTGAGAAGAACACAGGGAGGATGGGGGAGAGAAAAGACCACTAAGGGGCAGGGGAGAGCTCTAAGGGACGGAAGAGAGAGCTCTATAAGACAGGGAGCTCTTTCACACTACGCGCACACAAACACACAAAGAATGCATCTCTATACATACACAGAAACACACAATGCATCCCTACACACAAAGAACCACAACATGCTTCCCATACACACAGAGAAACACAAAATGCATCCATTACACACACACACACACAATGCAACCCTTACACATAAAGACAATGCATCCTTTGCACACATACACAGAAACGGCGAGTATATCCCAAACTCTATATTTTAACTGGAAAAGTTGGGGGTCGTCTTATACGCCGGAACATACGGTATATATACTGCAATCATTAGAGAAATATGGTTTGTAACTTGCCATAGATCTGTCAGAAATAAACTTTCAATATTTCTGGGTTTATGTTCACCAAACTGCGAAACAAAGTCACTTGAAGTCCAAATGGCAACATTTATATAAAAGTATTCAAACGTGACTATTTTAGCCTACGTTTGGCCATTTGAATTTCACTTAACTACAATTTGCAGTCAGGTAAAGATATGAAAACAGAATACAATTAAACAAACTAAAACCAGAAAATAAACAGAAAGAACAATGAAGTTTTCCAAACGTGCCATAATATAAAAACACACTGGTCAAAAAAAAGATTAACTGCCTTGCTGGACTTAATGCACTGGAGAAAACAGAATAAAATTGTGGCATTATGAAAATGTATCTCCCTCTCCCATCAACTTCTCTTCAACCACTTCATTAAGTGTGGGGCTAAGAAGCTCTTCACGTTTGTCATCTGGTTTCGCTAGACCTATCATTTTACAAACTATGAATATTGTGGTCAGTGGAGTCTCTGTCAAAGGAAAGACTATTAATAAAATTAATTATTAAAAATGAAAAACTAAGCATCATGTATTTATTCTGGAAACATGTTACTGATAGCTTTGACTTCAATGTAGCGTGACAGCTCACATTATCAAGCTACTAAAAAAAAACATTTGACTGTCCACCCTGACTGAATCAGGTGCTATATTTATGTATTACAAGATAGTGTTTTTTATATATAAAGATTCCGTTCAATACGGGAGCATGACATGGCAAAATGGCTGAAATTATTTATATTACAACAAATAGAATGTATTATACATTATAAAAAGTTGCATAAAAATATTTTAAAGAATTGTTAGATACATTCAACCCAATTAAGATAAGCATTCAATCTCTACAACAACTAAGAACCAAAATTATTGGGGTGTACGGAGTGTGAAATCGATATTTTCACTGCTCCCCTCCTGCCCCCAAAAGCCTCAATATTGACAGCTATGGGTGCATTCCCTTCTCTACCGCCTGGTAACCTTGGCATCACAGTAAAGGATGGTGTGTGGCACACATATGGTTCAGTTGATTTACATTTAGCCTGCTGAGTTCCAGCCAATGGGCTTGATCTCTGAATGTCCATATACCTCTGTTTTGAACAACCTATGGGATTTATAGACAATAAAAATCCAGAGCCAAGATTATCAGGAGAGTTTGGGTGTTCACCATTTGAAATAAAGATAGCTGGTGTAGGACTACGGTTACACTCCTGAATCACTTGGACAGGCAGTGGAGCCACTGAACTTCCAATTACCAGTGTAATCTTGGATGCCTTGTGTTGGGTTGGTATCAAAACAGGATAAAGGTTTGTTCTAGATCCAGACGGTGAAGAACTTCTTTGAAAGAAAACCAAATTTGGCACGATCTCAGGATTCCCTGATGTCCCTGAAACTCTTGGAAGCTTTTCCGGGGACATCCAGATATCCCTAGTTGATGTTTGCTGGAGAGTGGAAGCATTTGCAGGTGACCTTGTCACTTGGAACTGAGTAATTTGTAGTGTAGGGGCCTCTGACATTATAAATCCTTTTTGCGGTGACTGAAATCCCACTGGGTATTCCCTATAGGAATTATCGTCCCTGGGCATGAGAAAACCAGACTGGGTATTGCCGTCACCTTGGCATACAGGCTGTGAATGCCGAACAGTTAGGTTGCAACGAGATATATACATCTTGACCCCGTTAATGTTTGTTATTTGGTTCATGGTATCTCCATAATCTCTGGGGGATTGCTCAGAGTTACAAGATGTATAAATGGTGTATGGTTTACCAATCTCTGAAACAGATACAGGTGAATTGTTAGCCAGTACCACATCTAAACGGGAAGTCCATGAAGACTGTATTTTTGAAGTAGAATGTGAAGACTCCTCAAGCTGAATTTGATCATCACCAGGAGAAGAGCAAGAATTGCTGTGAAAATTTACTGAGTTTTGTTTATCAGGAATAGTGTACTTACATCCACGGTCGGGTGCAAAGCCGCCTTGCCCGATGCATGCTTGGTCACCCTTGGCATCCTTGCAAGAAGAGGAATATCTCCAAGGCATCTGTAGTCGATTAGGAGAATAAGTACAATTACACGTAGGACATTTCATGAGGTTTTTCTTCCTGTCCTTCTGCTCCAGCATGATTTCTAACCTGGAGCAATGAACACCTGAAGAACCCTTAGGTCTGGTAGTAAAGCAGTCTCCAAAATTCTCCTTCTGTGCAGAAGATATAGATGAGACCATATCTCCAATCCCCGACACTGGCCCAAAACCATGATCTCTAGAAGTTGATGCAAAAAGATTAGACTGGGATCTATTGAGTTTCTCCCGACTCAATGTCAAATCCAGCTTGGAGACGTACGACAAAGTAGGTCTCCGACTGTCCCAGCACGCCATTCTGAAGCCACAAGATTGGTGCTTGCAAGCACATCCAACACTTTCATAAGGGCTGTTCTACATTCCAAGTCAAGCCGGCTCCATACACGTGAAATAAAAACCTAAAATTTATCTTGAAAAATGTAGACACAGAAAATGGAAATCCAAAAGCAGGGAAAAAAACAAACATGTCTTCTATTCTTTGTTAGCTTTCAAATAAGAAAGTTTGTGTGTGAGTGAGAGAGAGAGAGAGAGAGACTGGAGTGCAGGGTGTGCTTCAGATAAATCATATGAGGTTTCCCTGTCTCAAGGAGATTGCAGACAGAACAGCAGGGAGTCAGAAACTCCGTCAGACTTGCAGATGACTAGGTCATTTGGTCAGTGCAGTAAGAAACGAAGGCACGGGGGAAGACTGAAAGGACTCTAGTCTAAGAGCTGCAACTTTCTTGCTGCTCTGAGCCTCGAGCTATCCTCGCCCCTAATCTGGGTTGTTTTTTTTGCCTTTGCATGTCTATGGTGCTTCTGTTCACGGGTCTTAAGAGTATTTCCTACATCGTTTCCAAGTAGAGACACAGTGGAATGCTGCAGTAATGATATTACTTAACAAAAGGTAGGATTTAATAATATCCTCCATATGGCTTCGTTTTCATTTAGCATATGAAGAATTTGGCAAGTGTGGGAAATAAATTAACCCCTTCGGTTCTGCAAAAAAAATGTAAATCTGCGATGGTCCAGATTAGCACATAAAGCAGAGCGTCGTAAAAATACTTCTGCTAAACGCAAGCGCTCTGCTCCCCGTTATGGTTTCCAGTAAGATTTGAAAAAATGTCTTTGAAGTTTGAATTCCTTGGGGCCATTTATGTGTAACAGACTTTCCAAATTGAGTTTGGGGTTTGTTGGAGCTCACATACAGCTTATTACGTTTATATATTTTTTATTGTCTCATCCAAAAAAATAGAAGAAGAAATGCAATGGGACTCTGGTGTATCAAATTGCAAAATTTGGCTGCCCGGCCAAAATAATAACGAGAAACAACCAGTACGTGGTCAGGCCAATAATGTAGGGTGTGCCTAATAAATAGCTTTTTTAAAAAAAAAAAAAAAAAAAACAGTTACATTATTGGGAGAAACAGAATAACATGATGAAAGAAGAAACTATATATATATATTTTTTAAAAGTGGCAAAATGTCCTGTGAAAATCTCACCCTCTGGTCATCAGGAAAGGTTGTGGCGGGAGCAGCTCTGCGATAAAAGAATCTTTTTCGAAACATGTCTGATAGTGATGTCCCGAACGGTTCGCTGGCGAATAGTTCCTGGCGAACATAGCGTGTTCGCGTTCGCCACGGTGGGCGAACACATGCGCGGTTCGATCCGCCCCCTATTCATCATCATTGAGTAAACTTTGACCCTGTGCCTCACGGTCAGCAGACACATTCCAGCAAATTAGCAGCAGACCCTCCCTTCCAGACCCTCCCACCTCCTGTACAGCATCCATTTTAGATTCATTCTGAAGCTGCATTCTTAGATAGAGGAGGGAAAGTGTAGCTGCTGCTCATTAGATAGGGAAATTGATAGCTAGGCTAGTGTATTCAGTGTCCACTACAGTCCTGAAGGACTCATCTGATCTCTGCTGTAAGGACAGCACCCCCAAAAGCCCTTTTTAGGGCTAGAACATCAGTCTGCTTTTTCTTTTTTTTTTTTTTTTCAGTTTAATGTAATTGCAGTTGCCTGCCTGCCAGCTTCTGTGTCAGGCTCACAGTGGATACTGTGCCCACTTGCCCAGTGCCACCACTCATATCTGGTGTCACAATAGCTGAAGCTTGCATTTAAAAACAAAAAAATGTTTTTCACTGTAATAGATTGAATAGCAGTTAGTTGTCTGCAAGCGTCTGGGTGTCAGGCCTTCAGCGTGTACTCTGCCAACCTCTGCAAGTGCACTTTGCCACTCATATCTGGTGTCACAATAGCGTGCCTTTAAATTGCCTAATAGCAGTCAGTGTCCTTCAAGCGGGTGTGAGGCCTACAGCCAGGGCCGGATTAACATAGGGGCTGATGGAGCTGCAGCTCCAGGCCCAGGCCCATGGAATAGGCCCATTGAAAAAAAAAAAAATTAAAAAATTTTTTTTTTTTTTTAATTTTTTTTTTTTTTTTACACACACACTGCTCTTAGGTTTGCCACCTGACTGGTATTTTACTGGCACAGCTGGTATTTGAGACTGCCTGGCCGTGCCGGTATTGCAGTAATACTGGCAATACAAATGCAGGTATTTTTCTCAGAATAAGTGGAGATTACTCTGCAATACCAGCACCGGCCAGTAGGGGTCACTGTGTGTGGAGAGAGGCAGGGATAGGAAGTTACAGCATATCCCCATAGACATATAATACCTAGACGCCGCATTGACCTCGGGGGGCCATGAAATGCGGGCACCCAGTGTGGTATTATATGTCTATATATTAGGACTTCTGTCCCTAATTTTTTTAATTTACTTTGCCTTAGTGACAAATCTCACTTTAGTAAATAGTGATGTGATTGTTTGATTTCTCCTATTCTCTTTATGCTATCTCCATGCGGACTTCAAAGTGCAAAAGACAGAGCTCACAATAATAAAGAGTTGTAGATATCTACATTTTATTTTGCACTGTTCCAAAATCCATATTAGTTAAAAATAGATGAAAAGTAAATACATTACAAATCAGGCAAAGATCCAGTCCCAGTTTAAAACATGTATATTAAGATGATAGATTGTGGGGTTAGTTCACTAAACTTATAATTTTAGCAAACCTAAATCCAAATGCAACGCATAGTTTCAATCTGGAAATTCAAATAATTTCAATGTATTGAGTAAACTTAGTCGATAACGTAAATAACCACAGAGGTCTTAAAGCAGCAAATGTCAGTTAATTTTATTTAATATCCCAGGATTAAACATCTTGCTACTGGATCTATACACCCTCCAGGTGGATTTTAAGACTAACCATGTTTACTTTCAGGACCTTGCTCTGCAGATCATAGACATATATATTCTATATATGTCTATGCTGCAGATCACACTGTGACCGATCCAAGATGGCGGCACCACAGCTCATCAGCGCTAATAGGTAGTAGCAGTCAATGCGGCGTCTAGTATTTTATGTCTATGCATATCCCTGCCTCTCTGTACTACTCACTGATCCGTGGGGACCAGCAACACAGCACAGAGTCCAGAAAGCAGCTCTACAGCTCAGATAAGTGAGGGATGGGGGGGAAAGGCAGCAGGGACACATGGGGACACTGAGACACTAGGGGACACATGTGGACACTGAGACACATGTGGACACTGAGACACTAGGGAACATATGGGGACACTGAGACACTTGGAGACACATGGGGACACAGACACTAGGACACATGGGGACACAGACACTGGGAGACCTGGGAACACTGAGACACTTGGGGACACTGAGACACATGGGGATGCTGAGACACATGGGGACGCTGTTTCTCCCAGTGTCCCCCATCCAGTGTCTCAGTGTCCCCAAGTCTCCCAGTGTCTGTGTCCCATGTCTCTGTGTGCCTAGTGTCACCATGTCTAAGTCCACAACTGTCCCCATGTCTCCCAGTGTCCCCAAGTGTCTGTCTCCCAGCCAGTGTCCCCTAGTCTCCCAGTGTCCCATAGTCTCCCAGTGTCTGTGTTCCCATGTCTCTGTGTCCCTAGTGTCTTAGTGTCCCCAAATGTTTCAATGTCCCCATGTCTCCCAGTGTCTGTGTCCCTAGTGTCTGTGTCCCCATTTCTCCCAGTTTCCCTAAATGTCTGTGTCCCCATGTCTCCCAGTGTCCCCGGGTCTCTCAGTGTCCCCGGGTCTCTCAGTGTCCCCAGGTCTCTCAGTGTCCCCAGGTCTCAGTGTCCCCATGTCTCTCAGTGTCCTAGTGACATGGGGACCCACTGATAAACTGGGAGAAATTGGGACACTGAGACACTGGGAGACTAGGGGACTGGGCGACATGGGGACACTGACACTGTGATACATAGGGACACTGAGACACTGGGTGACTTGCGAGACTGAGACACTGGGAGCAATCCATCTATACAGCAGAATCAAACTGTGAGTAGTTTGTTGGTGATTTTACAGAATTTTCTCTGATGTCACTCCTTGTGATTATACAAAGGATTAAGGCTGGTATTTTGTTCCAAGAAAGGTGGCAACCTTAACTACTCTTCACATACTCTTGCTTAAAGTAGCACTATAGGGTCAGGAACGCAATCATGTATTTCTGACCCTATTATGTTAAAACCACCACCCTGCCCCCTTCTTGCCTCCCTAAGTATAGTAAAATATAACTTGTATTCAAGTCTGCAGCTGCTAGCTCTGCCTCTGAACTGACTGTCTGCTGACATCATCAGAAGTGGTGGTCTGAGCAAATTACTATACTTTCCCATAGGATTGTCTGAGACTATCAACTAGGCAGATCAGGGGCAGAGCCAGCACAAGTCATAGCCCTGGCCAATTAGCATCTCCACATAAAGATAAATTTAATCAATGCATCTCTATGAGGAAAGTTCAGTGTCTGCATGCCGAGGGTGGAGACACTGAATGGCAGTGCTGCACACTAGGCAGTACTGCCCCAGGAAGCACCTCTAGCAGCCATCTAAGGAGTGGCCAGTGGAGTTATCTTCTCTGAAAAGACAGTGTTTACTGCAAAAGGCCTGAATGGAATGATTCTACTAACCAGAACAAATACAATAAGCTGTAGTTGTTCTGGTGACTATAGTGTCCCTTTAAGTTTGGAAGCTTAAGAGGGATGTGTGGGAACAAAACTTGTGTGGGCTGGCTGACAATAAAATTAGTTTAGGTAATGCAGACGTTGGTCTCTCTAACACTGTGGCATGTCCCCACTCACTACATACACCTTTTATCTGTCTCAGACTATTTACCAGGAACTTCAGCCTGCTAGTAAGAAGGTAAGGAGACAAGTGGACCAGCGAGTGCTAGGGGACAGTCCTTAGAAAGCATTGAGTGAGTGCATCATTAGACGCATTTATGTTAAGCTCAGGGTGCTGCCTGCATAGTATGCCCTTAGTTGGACAGCCTGCATGATTGGCGGGCAGCCTGACATGCATTCATGTCAGGCTGTCCTTCAAATTCTTTGGACAGACATGCCCCCTTTTTGGGCATGTTCTCGCCTTTTGGCAGGTCTGGTCACGTGATTCGCACCAGTGGCCACCCTTTTACCCTGCCCATTGACTGCCTGCTTCACTGGACACTGCTGTTAAGGGTTATGGATTTAATTGAAAGATGAAAGATATAAATTAGAGAGAGATTAGCATAGAGTATGTGTTTTCTTATAGCTGCATCCTATGAGTTTCCCTCCAGCACCATCTCCATCAGATACATGACGCTTGGGAGGTATGATTGTTTTAATGTTTTTGGTCAATAAGATTCCGTAATTAGGCCCATCATAATTGTCAGCACCAGGCCCACTGTGCTCTTAATCCGGCCCTGCCTACAGCGTGTACTCTGCCAACCTCTGCCAGTGCACATTGCCACTCATATCTGGTCTCACAGTAGCTTGCACGCATAGTACCACTAATCCAAAAAAAAATTACAGGCAGAGGCAGGCCACCCCGCAGGGGCCATCGTGGTCGTGGTGCTGTGATTCCCTTTTGCCCTAGAATAATGCCCAGTTTTCAGAGGCCACGTACCCTGAACTTGAAAAGTTCTGAGGACATAGTTGACTGGCTAACACAGGACACCCAATTTTCTACAGCTTCCGCTCGGAACCTTGACGCACCATCCTCCTCCAGCTTAGCTTCGGGCACCTCTCAAGATACCACTCACCCGTCTGCCACCACCACCAACACTAGCACCACAGCCGCTTCCCTTGGTATTGGTTTGAAGAAAT
Organism: Pelobates fuscus; assembly: GCF_036172605.1. Taxonomy (NCBI): domain Eukaryota; kingdom Metazoa; phylum Chordata; class Amphibia; order Anura; family Pelobatidae; genus Pelobates; species Pelobates fuscus. Next base: position 8,055,822 of record NC_086329.1, read on the forward strand.
GAGTGATGCGCAACCATTATTGCCAGAGGATGTAGATGGAGCGTGCCCTGCGAAGAGTGCTGGATCAGGCCGTAGATGAGCGTGAAGAGGAAGAGGAAGAGTTGTGGTCACCATCACCACCAGAAACAGCCTTATCAGCATCGCTTGCTGGACCTGCGGCAACGCTGGAAGAGGATTGTGAGGAAGAGGAGTCAGAGGAGGAATGTGGCTTTGAGGAGGAGGAGGAAGACCAACCACAACAGGCATCCCAGGGTGCTCGTTGTCACCGATCTGGTACCCGTGGTGTTGTACGTGGCAGGGGGGAAGAACATACCTTCATTGAGATCACTGAGGAGGAGGAACGGGAAATGAGTAGCTCGGCATCCAACCTTGTGCAAATGGGGTCTTTCATGCTGTCGTGCCTGTTGAGGGACCCTCGTATAAAAAGGCTGAAGGAGAACGACCTGTACTGGGTGTCCACGCTACTAGACCCCCGGTATAAGCAGAAAGTGGCGGAAATGTTACCAAATTACAACAAGTCGGAAAGGATGCAGCATTTGCAAAATAAATTAAAAAGTATGCTTTACACAGCGTATAAGGGTGATGTCACAGCACAACGGGAATCTAACAGGGGAAGAGGTGAAAGTCATCCTCCTCCTCCCACGACCACGCCGGCAAGGACGTGTTGTTGATGGAGGACATGCGGAGCTTTTTAAGTCCTACGCATCGCCACAGCCCTTCGGGATCCACCCTCAGAGAACGACTCGAAGACTACCTCGCATTAACTGCAGATATCGACACTCTGAGGAGCGATGAACCCCTTGACTACTGGGTGTGCAGGCTTGACCTGTGGCCTGAGCTATCCCAATTTGCGATAGAACTTCTGGCCTGCCCCGCTTCAAGTGTCCTGTCAGAAAGGACCTTCAGTGCAGCAGGAGGTATTGTCACTGAGAAGAGAAGTCGCCTAGGTCAAAAATGTCTAGATTACCTCACCTTTATTAAGATGAATGAGGGATGGATCCCGAAGGGACTGACAGTGGGTGATACATTCGACTAAAAAAGGCCTGATGAGATGAGCTGCCTTGGGCTAAAAATGGTGACCCTATGTAGGAGGAACAGTCCCTATTCTGCTCTGTGTCAGTGTGTATCAGGGATCATTAGGGTAGGTGTCAATCCATATCTGCCAAGTGACCCTATGTAGGGGGAACAGTCCCTATTCTGCTCTGTGTCAGTGTGTATCAGGGTCTCTGAGGACAGGTGTCAATCCATATCTGCCAAGTGACCCTATGTAGGGGGAACAGTCCCTATTCTGCTCTGTGTCAGTGTGTATCAGGGTCTCTGAGGACAGGTGTCAATCCATATCTGCCAAGTGACCCTATGTAGGGGGAACAGTCCCTATTCTGCTGTGTGTCAGTGTGTATCAGGGTCTCTGAGGGCAGGTGTCAATCCATATCTGCCAAGTGACCCTATGTAGGGAGAACAGTCCCTATTCTGCTCTGTGTCAGTGTGTATCAGGGTCCCTGAATACAGGTGTCAATCCATATCTGCCAAGTGACCCTATGTAGGGGGAACAGTCCCTATTCTGCTCTGTGTCAGTGTGTATCAGGGATCATTAAGATAGGTGTCAATATATATCTGCCAAGTGACCCTATGTAGGGGGAGCAGTCCCTATTCTGCTCTGTGTCAGTGTGTATCAGGGATCATTAGGATAGGTGTCAATCCATATCTGCCAAGTGACCCTATGTAGGGGGAACAGTCTCTATTCTGCTCTGTGTCAGTGTGTATCAGGGTCTGTGAGGACAGGTGTCAATCCATATCTGCCAAGTGACCCTATGTAGGAGGAACAGTCCCTATTCTGCTCTGTGTCAGTGTGTATCAGGGTCCCTGAGGACAGGTGTCAATCCATATGTGCCAAGTGACCCTATGTAGGGGGAACAGTCCCTATTCTGCTGTGTGTCAGTGTGTATCAGGGTCTCTGAGGACAGGTGTCAATCCATATGTCAAGGTGTCAATATGTCATATGTCAGGTGTCAATCCATATCCATTGTGATTTAGGAATGTTAGGTGATTTATGCCCTTTATGGATTAAAACCAGACTCTGCATCAACTGTGTAATTTTCCATGGGAGTTTTGCCATGGATCCCCCTGCAGCATGCCACAGTCCAGGTGTTAGTCCCCTTGAAACAACTTTCCCATCACTATTGTGGCCAGAAAGAGTCCCTGTGGGTTTTCAAATTCGCCTGCCCATTGAAGTCAATGGCGGTTCGCCAACGTTTGCGGAAGTTCGCGTCTGCCGTTTGCGAACCGAAAATTTTGTGTTCGCGACATCACTAATGTCTGATTAACTCGAGGTCTCCCTCTGCCTTTCACCGTACTGTTCCAGAATCATGGCCCTTCCAGTTTCCCGAATCTCCTATGAGAACTTTCAACACAATCTTTTGTCTGCTGCTAAATATCAGCATGCTAAGAGATTATATCCTGAGCAATTATTTAATGCATTCATATATACAGAGTATTAAAGGGACAATATAGTCGCCAAGACCATTACAGCTCATTGAAGTGGTCTGGGTGCTGTGTTCCAGGTCCTTTAACCCTGCAATTGCAATTGTTGCAGATTTTAATAAACTGCAATAATTACCTTTCCGGGTTAACTCCACCTCTAGTGGCTGTCTTCCAGATAGCCACTAGAAGGACTTCCTGGTGGTTAAGTGACGCTTGCCGTCCTCACGTTTTGCATGAGGACATCCAGCGTCACCCATAATCCCACATTGTATAATGCTTTCCTACGGGGTAGTCCTAATGCGAGCACTGTGCTTGCATGCATGCACATTTGGTCCAACCCGCCGGCTGATTGCAGCAGAGAAGAAAGAAGGCCAAGCCCGATAGAGCACCAAGATATCGGTGCTGGACTCAGATAAAAGGGTTTTTAACTCCTTCTACACAGGGGGTGCATGGGGGCACTATAGGGAGCTATACAACTTTTCCTGTTACTATAGTTCCCCTTTACTTTCTAATCTACATATATATCTGCGTTCTATGAGCAATTATATTCACAGATATAGGCATTGCACATACATCTATCTACATTAACATACATGCACATACATCTACATATATAAACGGCACATTAATCTAAATTTGTAACACCACCAAACCCCCGCAGGCTGGTAAAGTAACACCAGTGTCACCAATCAAAAAGAGGCTACAACAGGTACCCCGCCAGGCAGGATTCAGTATCACTTGGCTGTGTCTTCATTCGAACACAGAACACAGCACGGTACCAGACACTGGCCTAAATCTAGGAATTAAATTAAAGAATTCAGATGGTCCGCAGTATAGGTGTCAACTGTCCCAAATTTGCCATGTCAGTCCCACATTTTGGAGCACTGCACAGCAAAAATAGGTCCCAGGGACTTGTCGTGCATTTTTAAATTTATTGGTAGATTTTTAAAATGCATGAGGTGACTGAGCACTATCCGCAAGCACAGAGCAGATCAGCAGTGATTGGAGTAGGGACTTCTGTCAGTCAGCATGGCCACCCAGGCCCTCCTCACCTTAGATGGGCAGACCTGCCCATTGCACAGGACATGGTCTGTCATGTGATATAAATATATATAAAATGAATGCATTCAGTGCTGGGTTTTGAGAGGACCTATATATACTTTGATCCATCTCTCTGCGTGAGATTAGATTGTTTTCCTCTGGAAAATTACCTTTGAAGGTCTGGCACTCGCCCCAACATCTGACAGTCTGCACAGTTCTAGATCTAATCTCTTGTTAAAATTGTTCCTTTAATGTTTTTTTGCTTACATTCATCCTTTGAATAACACAACTCAGTCATTACGGCTTACGACACATCACAGAATCACGGTTTGATTGCATTCTAAAACGTTAAAAGAAATATGTAACGCCATTTGGGGAACTCTTCCTAAAACAAACAGCTTTGTGAACTCACAGGAAAACAGATTTGTTCCATATCTGAATTACAAAGTTAGTTAAATTTGATTCAAGTTAAAGCCGGCTTCCCCGTATCATCGCAGACACGATGCTCTCTCTAAGACATGCTAAGTGGGGCTCTGTATCTTTAAAGAGACTGGATGTAACTTAAGTTGCTGGCAGTCATCCTGAAAGGTCACACTGGCGTGTGGGGACCAATGAGTAACTAGTTCATGTTCAGCATGCTTAGCTTGTTAACCTTAGCTCTCCTGCCTGCGGCTGACACACAGTAGCCATTAATTGTGCCTGGGTGCATTGTATGAAAAGAGCGTCATTCCAGCAGGGCTGGTGATAGTCTCAGGATGGTGAAATATCCCTGAACAGGTGATGGCGTTCATTTGCTCATTTAACAGTAAATTCATGATGCCATATAGGTGCCTTTTAAAGAGACACTCCAAAGCCCGAAATCACGCGAGCTTGCTATAGTGCTTCATATGTAAAGAATGTGTCCGCTTTTTTTAATTTTGCAATAATGCAGATTTCAACAAAAATCGTCACATTTATAAGTGAGCCCTGTTACTCAGGGATGTGTCTACCGCAAGGCAAACAAGGCATTTGCCTTGGGCGGCAATTTCCAGGGGGCGGCAAAAAACGCCACCCCCAAATGCCCAGGCAAATGCCTTGTTTGCCCCGTTTTATGCCCTGGCTGGCCACCTTTGGGCTCCCCCGGGGCAGGCGGACAGTTGTGTCCCAGGCGGGCGTCGAGGGAGCACTTTGCCCTGAGCTCTCTGCTCCGCTCCCTCACGTGACCCGCAGCAATGCCGGGAGCTGGAATATGACGTGGATTTGAGTGTGTCGGTGTCAGTGAATTTGAGTGAGTGCGTGCGTGCGTCAGTCAGTGAGTGCGTGCGTCAGTCAGTGAGTGCGTGCGTCAGTCAGTGAGTGCGTGCGTCAGTCAGTGAGTGCGTGCGTCAGTCAGTGAGTGCGTGCGTCAGTCAGTGAGTGCGTGCGTCAGTCAGTGAGTGCGTGCGTCAGTCAGTGAGTGCGTGCGTCAGTCAGTGAGTGCGTCAGTCAGTCAGTCAGTGAGTGCGTCAGTCAGTCAGTCAGTGAGTGCGTCAGTCAGTCAGTCAGTGAGTGCGTCAGTCTGACAGGAGTTTGCAAACTGTACTAGTCTCATGGAATTTGTAACAAATCAGACCCGAAAACACAGGGGACATTTATCAAAGTGCTCCAGAAAGTGACCACTTTCTTCCAAGTAAATTCCACCTGAATTTGGCAGAAATGTCCTTTTTAGAAGACAGACCAATTTATGGCAGCAGAATAATTCTTAAATCTTTGGAATGGGTTAAAAGAAAAAGGTGCAAATTCAAAAATGACAGAGTACAAGAAAGGCAACAGATGAAAAAGGAAATAAAAAATAAAAAAAAGCACCGAAACTTAGATGGACAAGTATAACAAAAAAATTTGACTAACCACAGGTGGTGGCTATCCAAGACTGGGCTAGTCCACCACACATATGGAGAGTCACACCTTAAATTACACTCCAGTAGTGTCCTGGGGCATAACCCCTAATTGTATAAAGAATAGAAAAAGATCCTCCTGTTGCTGGGTACTAAGACCAGAGACAGGAGTATCAACTGGAAAGATAATGGGAAAATCTGTATGCAATAAAATTAATAGGTCTTAGAAAGATAGAAAATGGTCATAAGTGGATAAAGAATTAACCAAGCCAAGTGGCTCACCTCCTGTCTTCAAAGCTCTTAAGAACATCTACAATGCTCATACTCTGGACTTTAATGTAATCGAAAATGGTCCACGTCTGGGAAATCTTAGAGATGAAAAAGAACCTTATTGTAAACTCATAGTCTCTAAAAAAAATCAAAAAGTGTAAAGATTTTACTTTTTTTATAACTTTTTTTTTTTTTTTCTCAGAAAAATTCCTGCCAGTCAATGAGTTATAAATATATCCTTAAACATAAATAAACAGAAATATAAGGCGAGGAAAAACCTCACCGAGTGTAATACACTTATAGAGGCCTTTTTAAATTGGGGAGAGATTTATCAAAAGATTTCTGAAAAGTTTTTAGTGGGATCAAAAAAATCTGTTCAAGATTATTAAAGTGTTTTAAAATAAGTCTGGAAAAGTATATATTTTTTCCTTTCTCTTTCAACAGATTTATGAGCTTTTTATAGTGATATTTTACAAACTAAAAATTCTGTGTCCGGTCTGCCCTCGATTTCTCCACCGCAATAAAAGAACAGAAATCTCCCCATAATTCTTAGCGTGAAACCAATGTATTCTTTATTTGGTATCAGATTGCACCATATGATGGTCTGTGTATCCCAAGTGATCTAAATGTTTGAAATCCCCTAAATTGAATGTTTGAAATGCGTGCAGATTTTTCAGGCATTACCAGACCCAGATAAAGAATCGATTCAACTTGATGCTTCGATTAATTAAGACATGAAGAACGTGTCTTCCAGTCAGTTCTAACTCCTATTCCCCAGCTAAGAACATCTCTTTAATTGGTAAATATACTGGCTTCATTTAATTAATCTAATTGAATTAACATTTTCTAATAGCATGATATATGACTGGATAAATCACGATTAGATTTCGATATTTAGATATCTTAGTTACTAAAGAATATATAATTATGACATCCCATTCTGCAGATGGGAAAAGATTAATTATGTATTTAATGTCACATATCACATGTTAGCATATCGTAATATTTATCCAGGTGTGTTGATTTGCTCTAAAATAAGATAAAATATCTGTTTAGGCAAGTTAAAATTCTGCTTATAGAACATGATAGATTACTCTTATTGGATGGTTCCAGGAAGTGACTAATGAACTGGTTTAACCCCTTAAGGACCCATGACATGTGTGACATGTCATGATTCCCTTTTATTCCAGAAGTTTGGTCCTTAAGGGGTTAAATGTTATTTTATTTAAAATCACATGAGAATAGGTCTTAATTACTTAGGAGGTCTAGCCAGCATTGAAAGGGTTATTTTAACTGTCAGCTAAAGTTTTATGGCCTTAAGCTGTAAGCTGTGTCTGTGTGTGTGTGTGTGTGTGTGTGTGTGTGTGTGTGTGTGTGTGTGTGTGTATGTATAAGTTTTTCGTTTCTCTATGAAAGACAGTCATAAATCTTGTCTTAGCCATTGGAAGATGTTTTTACATTACCATATTGTATTGCATACTATGTTATACTGAATATTCATTGATTATTGTCACGCATGTTACTTATTATTATTATTATTTAAATTGTCACAATAAATTTTATCTATTTTTATAACAAATTGTGATTTTATTTATATGGAATACCTTTCACTTACACGATAACGATCTTTGGGATCTGAGAATTGAAATAGTGGGCAATTCTCAACTGTTTACTATTATTATCCCATAAATATCCCCACAATCCAAACTGTGCATGATCTTCAGATCCACATCAAATTTTACTAAAATAAATAAAAATCTGATTCTGAATACTACTTGGAATTATTCTGCTGCAATTCAGGTGGCTTTATAGACATATGGTATTGGTAAAATATGCTAAAATGTCCTGTAAATGGGATTCACTGCTTGGCCCAGGCATATCGAATTAAATATTCAAAGATATAGCAGCATAAATGAAAACCAAGAAAGTTACATCTAGCCACGTGTTTTATAAAAGGGGGTTGAGCAGTATTTTTTAAGCTCGCTATACATTATTCCTTACTGTCAAAGTTATTCTTTAAGCCAGGAATCACAAGGAACAGACTAAACATTTGCAGTGTAAGTAGCAGAGTTTAATATTATGCCCAGTTCAGCTTTTTAAAAAAACAAAACAGAACAAAAAAGGCAAAACCCAGATTAGTTCATGGTTTAGTTAAAATGTAAGTACCATAGCTACTACATCATGCCAACACTATCTTCAGTGAGTGATGCCCAAACAATGACAAGACTGCCATCATTAGAGCAGAATGGGAGCTTCCAGTTATACAATATCAAGAACGACTCACAAGTGGGTACCTGGATAACCCAGGTAACTGTCAGACCACGTAAATATGGTATGACCATTTACCACGGAATTATGGCAGGGGACTCCTGGCAAAATATCAGGTAAAGTGGTTATGGTGTTTAGACTACCCATCCAACAACTCTGTATGTATTAATCCCAGTATAAATAATTTCAGAATGTATCCATAAAGAACACAGGAAATTGCCCTCCTGTAGACATTAATTAATGGCAAAACCACAACTAATCAATGCTTCAAACTATTACAGAAAACAAAAAAGAAAGAACGAAAAACAAACAGTGAACGTGGTAGAAAAATGGTTAATGCTGCAGGTTGATCTACAGACACAACACTGCAAGGGGAGGCTCTCTCCTAAATATAGAAAGTAGCCACGCGGGTGACCTAAAATACATCACTACAGCCACTTCTGTAAACATTCAGATCAGTCAGATCTATCAGCAAGACAATCAGTGCTGATATAATTACACAACTGGCACTAGACATCGAACGAAGGAGAAGGGCATCGACATTCCAGTATGATGGCAACAGAGGGTCATTCTTCAGGCAAGGAGCCACCAAACTCCTGCATTAACCCACAAAGCAAGAAAAAAACAATACAAGAAAAAACACGCGCAGAGTCATGTATATTAGGGCAGCGACAGCACAAGCTTCTGCACTAAAAAAGTGGGGAATCTATAAATGTTAACAAATATTTACTTGGTTATTTGGTAATTGGCAATAGCAGGAGTTTAATAAAATAGAGAGTTGTTAGTAAATGTCATAACGCTTAGATAATATTCACAAATTAAATCTATTTCAGCACGTCGATGGACCACACACTAAAAACAGACGGTAAATCTTTCCCAGTGACATTTCACAGGGAGCTCGAAGCACAAGACGTGAATATCAGACTCACAAAGTGTGGCTGTCACTGCGATCACACAAAATCTCAGCTGCAAACAGAATCACGCAGACAGTGACGATCCCAGGTGGTCTATGGGTCCCAGCCTCTATCACTTGCTTTAGGGGTCACAGAGATTGATTTTTTACACTTACAGCTATTAGACTGTGACGATATAATGAAATAACAGAGAGTGTGACCTTTAAACCAGGCTCCCAAGGCTTTCACACAGCAATACTATAACGGATAATGTTTGTCAAATAATAAATATCACATAATCCACAATTTATAGCAGAAGAAAAGCAGTTATTGGTTTGTCACTGACCATAGGTGGACTTCTACCTGCATTTTTTATTTTCTTGCCTAAAATCCCCTACAATCTCCCCTTTATACTATAATACCGCTCCTCCCTCCAACCATGGGAGAAGAGCAACTCGCTCAAGTCCACCTGCTACATTGATAGTCAGGATAAAAAAAGAAGTGGTGTCAATTAATTGCAAGGGGAACCCAACCCTATAGCCCAGTAAGAGTTGGATCAGGTGAAGCCCGGTTCCTTGGTTACCATAGGGCCTGAGGGTTCCCTGTCCACTATATGGGACCATTGAATGCTCAGAGACATTTTGTTACAGATGAGACTGTGAGGATTGGGTGGTTAAGGGCATAGGGACCCCCTAGCCACCTGGACGGTCATTAACTGACTGGGACCAAGGTACATGACATCCACTCTGATGCAGCAAGTGGGAGTGAGAGAGTCACTTTTTAAATGCTGAAAGAGTTCCCAAACATTTTTATTTAATTCTGATGGCGATATGGTCACAAACAGCTCACCAACAAGTTGAGGAACCAGGTTATAGCCAGTGTTACTGATTATGAGCCCACCACTGATCCAGACCCAAGCAGATGCTTACTAACCTCCTGAGAATTCAGGATCTTCTCCATGTTGTCGATATCCCGATAAAACACTTGCTCTAAATGCACCTGTTCCAACAGCTTCCTCTTTAACTCCCATTGCTGATAGAGCTTTGCGTTCTCTTCTTCAAGAGCCTGGAGCTTTTCCTTTGTCTGCAAAATATACCATATAATGCTAGTTATTGGCAATGTCACCTCATTTAATGTCACCAAGCTAGTGAATTGCTGTGATTAGTGGACACCATGTGCATGGTTTCCATACCTGAGCCTCGTTGACTTTCTTGTTCTGTAGAAGGCTTTGACCGATGACCTTGGCCTGATTGTAGGACTCTTGGTGGGCTTCTATTTGCTGCTTGAGATCTTGGTGTGCTTTCAATTTCTCACTGCTCGCAAGGACACCTCGTATGGTCTCTTCCGCATTCATTTCACGGGTTATCTCGGCTGCCCAAGAGAAAAAGTCACGCACCTGGAGAACAACAAAAAGGAATCAGAATGCTTAATAACACAATGTGAGTTTACCGTATTCTTGTGTCAACCAGTAACAGTTTGTTAAATCAGAGTAGTTCCTATAATCAAACATTTATATTTTACATTTCTGATCACATGTAGACAGATTGGCCGTAAATTAAAAAACAAATGGTCCATGACTTTCCAATGATTACAAACATTCTAGAATTTTTATATTAACTGCTGCAAACGGGTATTCTTGCAGGTATTGCAGGATTCTCAAAACCTATGGTGGTTTGTTCCATATAGTTCCTGAGAAAGCTGTAATACAGTATATGCTATACAGTTTATTTAATGTTTGCTGCTGTAGAATTTCTTGGTTCTAAATTAAGTGGTGCCAAATAAAATTAATTAGTACAATGGTTATTAAAAAAAGCGAATCTGGATATTGGGATACGTTGTATCTTTACACAGGTAATTTCCAGGTTATATTTTCTTTTAAATCACAGTCTGTACCCACATCGTCTGCAATGGTTTAGGTTTGTAAATCTTATCCACCTTATTTAACCTGAGGAAATATCTACACAATGCACAATTCAATACAAGGTGATACTGAGTGAAGATACAACCAGACACAGTGCAGTTTCTTATGGTTCTTACAGCTGCTAAGAAGAGATAGAGTCGGCAAGCCTGCTCCAGGTCCGACCTCCGATTATCCACTTTGATCTTCAGCGAGTCCCATCTGTCCACCACTTCCTGCTGTTTTTTGCGCAAACTTAAACGCTGCTCGTCATTTGATTTGTGCAATGCCTCATCAGCTGCATCAATCACCTCTTGTAGCTGCACAGAATCACATTAAATTAATATTACCGGATCCTCGCTTCGACTTGTAGACTCTTTAATTCACTATTTATTATAAAGGCTGTAGAGACAATGTGGTCAATATAACTAATTTTAGCCCACGCACAGTGAATGGGTGCAAGGAGCTCCTCGTCTCTTTTAATCCAGTTTATCTCTGACACTAGCAGCCCACACTCCATTGTGTGACTCCGTAGGGCCTACTCCTGGCTGTACAAGTTCTTGTGTCGTAGATATCCTATGTACCATGTGTGAGCTGGTCCCATAACATTCTATGATGGAGCTTGGACATTAATAAAGCTATTTGGAAGTTTATTAGGAGCAGTGATGCTCAACCTATTGGCTTACGGAGTAGTTTCATTCATGTCTTTGAAAATGAAAGTATTTGCGATCATATAACATATTACTTTATATTACATATCCTCGAAATCACTAGGGCTGAGGAAATGCTGAGGAGGGATGCATGTAATTAATAAAATGATTTTATTACAGTCCCTTGGTGAGTGAACACTCAGGTCTCAAACAGGTTTTAGCTGAAGTAAAATTGTAGAGATGCAACAACCCTAGATAATGTTTGGCCTTCATTGGGCCTCGTCAGTGAGGTTTAGTGGACAACACTTTAGACACAAGATGCAAGGGGTCCACAAGTGCAATCTATATGTAGAGCTTTTGCTCATAGTGCCAATGGGAGTATTAGCCAAACATTACCAACGAGGCCAAAGGCAGAAATTAACTTCAGGGGCCGTATTTCTAATGCAGAGTGACCTTGTTAACATTTCAGATCTGGACTGCTTTTATTGGTGGGATGAGTCTGATATAGAAATTGTACAGGATCTCTCTGTAATTCTTTAATGCGTTAAAAATTTATATAAGATCTGAGCGGGGCTATCCAAATGGCAAGCTAATGAGGATTTGCCCATTCTCATCGTTTTCATATCATCCGTTTTCGCTTATATGGCCTATGACGTTATCAGAACTGGGCTCGGCTATTCCCTAGTACCAACAGAATCCGTAAATATGTTAAAAGACCAGGGAAATTTAGAAGGGAGTAACTTTTCCCATATAATTTCTATACCACCAACATTTCAGACGGATTCTGGAGCAAGGCAGGTCCTCTCTACAATAAGCAAGGATCGCAAACTTCATTCTGCTGAGAATCATTTTGTTTCTTTTTAGGGTTTGAGATACGCAAGTTTTTCAGATTACATTTTATCTACAACATTGGGCAGAACTGAACATAAAGCCATTTCTAGAATTTAGTGTGATATTTTACCCTAAGCCTATTTTTCTGGTCCTGTAGTAAAGTAATATAGTTTCAGATTATTTTAGATGCAGTTTAGCTTAAATTGCACAAACGTAACATGAACATGTCTAAAGATAGTGTAGACTATAAGGAGTAGAATTGGAACGGATACGTGTGTTCTAGAGACATGCCGTGTAATGTACCCTCCTATACCTGCTGTTCATTCCCAGACAACTCATGTTCCAAAGCCTCATGCTTACGAAGCTGGGACTGGACGCCGCGGAGATCTTTGGCAAAGTCATCGGGAACACTTTTTGATTTCTCCTGCCAAGCAAATTCATTAAACAGAAAAAAAAAATTAGCACTTGCTCCCAAAGACAACAACTGATCATATTCAATATTTGCAGCTTTTTTTTTTCTTCTTTACTTTTTAAAAGAGAAGCAGAAATATAATTCTCTATGCCAGTCTGCCATCTATCTGTAAAAGGAACCACTGAAAGCATCGGACGAAAGCCATCGTTTACAATCCAGTGAATATCTTTATTATATTCTATTTGGAAGGAAAACAGGTTTACTTTCCTCCTGTTTTATAGAATTTGTGGGGTACAAATATCGTTAACCAGCTTAATGCTACACATTTTATTTGGCTGTAAAAAGTTTAAAGGCAGAACCGACTGTGTCTCAAATAAACCAGAAAGCTGTGTTATCGACGTATCATTAGAAGAAAAAAAAACAGTTTCAAAATAATATTTAACCCCTTAAGGACACATGACATGTGTGACATGTCATGATTCCCGGTTATTCCAGAAGTTTTGTCCTTAAGGGGTTAAAAACAAATGTAATATAGAAACATAGAATGTGACGGCAGATAAGAACCATTCGGCCCATCTAGTCTGCCACAATTTTCTAAATACTTTCATTAGTCCCTGGCTTTATCTTATAGTTCGGATAGCCTTATGCCTATCCTACGCATGCTTAAACTCCCTCACTGTGTTAACCTCTACCACTTCAGCTGGAAGGCTATTCCATGCATCCACTACCCTCTCAGTAAAGTAATACTTCCTGATATTATTTTTAAACCTTTGTCCCTCTAATTTAAGACTATGTCCTCTTGTTGTGGTAGTTTTTCTACTTTTAAATATAGTCTCCTCCTTTACTGTGTTGATTCCCTTTATGTATTTAAATGTATCTATCATATCCCCCCTGTCTCGTCTTTCCTCCAAGCTATACATGTTCCTATTCATTACACGACAGGCCAACGGGTATAAAAATCCTTCAGTGAATGTGTTTTGTATTTCTACATATTGTCCTAGTTCAGAGGTCTTGTCACATACAGCCATCAGCATAAAATGCACAATGCACGGCTCTAGCAAGTCGACTGATTTGGCGAAATGCATTGTGACATGGAAGAGCAGAGCAGCGTCACAAACCAATGATAACTCTGGGGTACGTTCTACCCCCTTATATGTTTAGTAGACTGTACATTTATTTGTATTTTCTTTTTCATTAAATTCTGGACCATGTTCACTGGTTCGTTCACGCCTTCTACAAACAGCTGATTTTAGTTCCTTCCACATTATTGGGCTCGACCCCTACCTGCTTGAAGAACACACTATATTTTGGCTTTCTTTTTTTTCTTTCTTTTTTGTGGATTGGCAAATTATATCATAATCCATTGTGATGCAATGCCAAATGAACAGGACAATCTGGGTGAAAATGGGTGAGATTGAGAGTCTCCTCGCCAACTTTGGCCTCTGGTTTTACAATTTTCACCAGGTTTTTAAGCTAGTCAACGCCAGCTGCATTTTATATATTACAGAATGTAGTATAAGATTAAATATTCCTTAAACTCAATCAAACAGAAGGAGTGAGAATACAAACCTCTATTTGAGTGAGGGCTTCTGTGAGGTCCCAGAGACATTTATGCACTATTTCAGCATTCCTCAGACACCTTGCTCTCTCTTTAGTTGCCAGTTTAAGTTCTTCCCAAGATGCTCTGTACCAAAAATAAACAAAAAACATAATATATATATATGTATAAATATAAAAACATTGTGAGATGTTTAAATTGATAAATAGTATCTCAGATGCTCTCCAGTCTTTTTTGAGAATGTAGATGATACATTATAGTGTGTGTGTAAATATATATACAGTGTATTTATACACTAACAATAAGTAGGTGTGGGAATGTGATCCAACTTTAGGTGATCGTGATCTCAGGCGAGTGTCAGACAAATGTCCCCATTAGACGTAGAGATTCATTGTGGTCTGAACTGTAATTCGTTCAAATTTAGACCAATTCGGTTATCAGTAAAATCTCTGAGCCGAAACGTACCAGAATCACTAACCAACTGAAATGCGCAATGGTTGAGAATGTCCATTTTGGGTCATGATTCTGTACTCTATCTATTGCACCAAACAAAATAAATGACAAACGGTAAGGAAAAAGAAAAAATACTGATGGCTAAGGGACACTCAATAAATAAAGAAGAAAACGTGGAGCAGTAAAAAAAATAAAATAAAAATCTGTATACATGACATATTTAATAAATATATACAGGGAGTGCAGAATTATTAGGCAAGTTGTATTTTTGAGGATTAATTTTATTATTGAACAACAACCATGTTCTCAATGAACCCAAAAAACTAATTAATATCAAAGCTGAATATTTTTGGAAGTAGTTTTTAGTTTGTTTTTAGTTTTAGCTATTTAAGGGGGATATCTGTGTGTGCAGGTGACTATTACTGTGCATAATTATTAGGCAACTTAACAAAAAACAAATATATACCCATTTCAATTATTTATTTTTACCAGTGAAACCAATATAACATCTCAACATTCACAAATATACATTTCTGACATTCAAAAACATAACAAAAACAAATCAGTGACCAATATAGCCACCTTTCTTTGCAAGGACACTCAAAAGCCTGCCATCCATGGATTCTGCCAGTGTTTTGATCTATTCACCATCAACATTGCGTGCAGCCGCAACCACAGCCTCCCAGACACTGTTCAGAGAGGTGTACTGTTTTCCCTCCTTGTAAATCTCACATTTGATGATGGACCACAGGTTCTCAATGGGGTTCAGATCAGGTGAACAAGGAGGCCATGTCATTAGATTTACTTCTTTTATACCCTTTCTTGCCAGCCACGCTGTGGAGTACTTGGACGCATGTGATGGAGCATTGTCCTGCATGAAAATCATGTTTTTCTTGAAGGATGCAGACTTCTTCCTGTACCACTGCTTGAAGAAGGTGTCTTCCAGAAACTGGGAGTTGAGCTTGACTCCATCCTCAACCCGAAAAGGCCCCACAAGCTCATCTTTGATGATACCAGCCCAAACCAGTACTCCACCTCCACCTTGCTGGCGTCTGAGTCGGACTGGAGCTCTCTGCCCTTTACCAATCCATCCATCTGGCCCATAAAGACTCACTCTCATTTCATCAGTCCATAAAACCTTAGAAAAATCAGTCTTGAGATATTTCTTGGCCCAGTCTTGACGTTTCAGCTTGTGTGTCTTGTTCAGTGGTGGTCGTCTTTCAGCCTTTCTTACCTTGGCCATGTCTCTGAGTATTGCACACCTTGTGCTTTCGGGCACTCCAGTGATGTTGCAGCTCTGAAATATGGCCAAACTGGTGGCAAGTGGCATCTTGGCAGCTGCACGCTTGACTTTTCTCAGTTCATGGGCAGTTATTTTGCGCCTTGGTTTCTCCACACGCTTCTTGCGACCCTGTTGACTATTTTGAATGAAACGCTTGATTGTTCGATGATCACGCTTCAGAAGCTTTGCAATTTTAAGAGTGCTGCATCCCTCTGCAAGATATCTCACTATTTTTAACTTTTCTGAGCCTGTCAAGTCCTTCTTTTGACCCATTTTGCCAAAGGAAAGGAGGTTGCCTAATAATTATGCACACCTGATATAGGGTGTTGATGTCATTAGACCACACCCCTTCTCATTACAGAGATGCACATCACCTAATATGCTTAATTGGTAGTAGGCTTTCGAGCCTATACAGCTTGGAGTAAGACAACATGCATAAAGAGGATGATGTGGTCAAAATACTCATTTGCTTAATAATTCTGCACGCAGTGTAATATATAAATACAGAATTGGTTTTCTGTTCCTCCTCCTGTTTTTATTGGTTACTTTTCTTACTTTATCTGCAAATCGAATGATGGGAAAATATGCCTATTAGGGCACTGCAAAATACATAAAAAAAATTATATTTTTAGTATATATTTTCCAATGCACTGATTGGCCCATTCTGTGCCGTTTGGATTCGGATTTAATTCTGAAAACATTTAGCTGAAATTCGGGCGTTCTGAATAATTTTCTGTTTTGGTGAATAATAGTTCAGATAAGCCAAATTTATTATAAAAGTCAACATACAAGAAATACAAGTAGATACCTAGTTGGGGTACTTGCACAGTTATAGGTAGCTGCCTTAGTGCATACTAATCCCGGGGGACCCCACATTCAATGGGTTAACTAATCCCGGGGGACCCCACATTCAATGGGTTAACTAATCCCGGGGGACCCCACATTCAATGGGTTAACTAATCCCGGGGGACCCCACATTCAATGGGTTAACTAATCCCGGGGGACCCCACATTCAATGGGTTAACTAATCCCGGAGGACCCCACATTCAATGGGTTAACTAATCCCTTTAAGAAATTTTTTAGGGGATAGGAAGGAATAAACACGGAACAAGTAACTAGGGGGATTATAAATAGTGAAGAAGGGTCTATAATGGTCAATACAGGGCTGTACTCAAAGAATAGTGGGAAACAGTTTCAAATAATTGACATAACTAATAATATCTAATTACCGTATGCATACAGTGTGGTTTGTGCACAGTTAACCTTAACTAACAGAGCGACTGATTATCAGTTCTTTTCAAACTAAACTATTTATTTTCTAACTAATCCGATTGTCGAAGCCACTCGTCATCTTATCGATCCGAAATAGAACGCGCTGCTTAAAATATCTATGGGTTGTCTCAGATAAAACGGTCAAAGCAAAAAACGGCTCCATTACAAAAACACACCATGAACATTTTAATATAAGGCGATGTATAGAGAGAAGGTTAATTACTAAATGGGAAATTGCAAAGAATTAACAAGGGATTTTAACATTTTACACTAAATAAGCCATCTGTAATTTCCCTTATAAATTCTCCACAGTTCCACTGAATAATAGCAATGGGTTGTATTTTGTGAATGCAGCAATATGACTTATTTTGCATCCATTCTTGCCATTTTCCCCTGATGGTTAGTGTTGGTGTTAATCCATAAAATGCAGGAGCCAGGGGCTTAGCTGACGAATCTTGATTCGCCATAATATCATCCACAATGTGCCAAAATAAACCACGGACAGCTGCTAACAGGGAGTGCGTACATACTTACCATTTTATTCTAGCAATAAAAATGCACAACCTGTGTGTGTGTGTGTGTGTGTGTCTGCGCATGTTTCTGCAGAAGCTTGCCACAGAGTCGGCAGCAGGATGTGTTCTCGCTGTATACAGTTCATTAGTTGTGAATAATTTGATTAAGGAAACCTTATTGCGTACATGAAAATACGAATTTAATGGATTTGGCTAGCACTGCGTTTGCTGGAGTGTGTGCATAGATAGGTTTATATTCTGAATATCTCTATATAGTACGAGAATTACCTCAGTTCCTTCTGTTTCTGAACAATCTGCATAGAATCGGAATGTCCCTGATCCAGGAGATTATCGGCAAGTTGCTGACACGCAGCAATCCTCTGGCCGGCTGTGTCCATCTGGTGTTGGAAGGTGTCGAACTTTGCCAGCAAATGCTATGAAATAAATGCAGATCACAGTCAGTTTTAGTGAATTTATTAGTGATGCAGTTTTGCAAAGTAGATGATGGAGAGACAAAAGTAACTTAAAAGTTTAAGAAAACACTTTCCCCCGGTCACATGATATGTTTGGGCCCAAACTTTGCAAAAAAAATAGAAAATAAAATATGAAAGTAAATCTTATATGATTTGGTTATAAAGAGCTAAATAAAGTCAGTCAGTTTTAGTCAAGATTCTTGGCAAAGGAGAAATAGTACTTTTGGCTCAGAGGACAACCTAAACACCGGCCAGTACAAAAAAATTATGTTTCATATTAAATATTTGATATTAGAAATTTAAAAAATTAAAATACCTTTAAAAACGATTTACATTTCGATAAAGCTATTAAAGTGAAGACTACGGTTGCCCAAAGGTTCTAACTTCTAGAACTGCATGTGGGAAACCACTCACCAATACTTGTTCATAGTCACTCCCGTAGTCCTCAGAATTAGCCGTCTGTCTCTGCTGATTGATCCATTCCTGCAGATCCCGAGACTCGCGGAAATATTCATGTAAAGCCAGGGCCTCTTCCAGCTTCCCCCACCTATCCAAAGACAAAGAAACCCGAGATTATAACAAATAATGCATCCAGGGAACGTTACTACACTGCCCTAACATTTCATTGTATTTCTATAAATACACTTTGTTCAATAAGTCACTAAAAGAAAATATATTTCTGTTATATTGGCATAAAACAGGGTACCTTCTCTTGTAGCCTCTGGGATAGAGTTATATCAACTACGAAGGCACAGCCAATATGGTGGGGCATATAGGCCATACAAAGCGTTTCTGATGGCACATGGCCATACAAAGCTTTTTTTATAGTACATGGGCCATACAAAGCCATTCTGATAGCACATGGGCGATACAAAGTCTTTCTTATAGCACATGGGCCATACAAAGTCTGTCTGATAGCACATGGGCCATACAAAGTCTTTCTGATAGCACATGGGCCATACAAAGCCTTTCTGATAGCACATGGGCCATACAAAGTCTTTCTGATAACACATGGGCCATACAAAGTCTTTCTGATAGCACATGGGCCATACAAAGCCTTTCTGATAGCACATGGGCCATACAAAGTCTTTCTGATAACACATGGGCCATACAAAGCCTTTCTGATAGCACATGGGCCATACAAAGTCTTTCTGATAACACATGGGCCATACAAAGCCTTTCTGATAGCACATGGGCCATACAAAGTCTTTCTGATAGCACATGGGCCATACAAAGTCTTTCTGATAGCACATGGGCCATACAAAACCTTTCTGATAACACATGGGCCATACAAAGCATTTCTGATAGCACATGGGCCATACAAAGTCTTTCTGATAGCACATGTGCCATACAAAGTCTTTCTGATAGCACATGTGCCATACAAAGCCTTTCTGATAGCACATGTGCCATAAAAAGTATTTCTGATAGCACATGGGCCATACAAAGCCTTTCTGATGGCACATGTGCCATAAAAAGTCTTTCTGATAGCACATGGGCCATACAAAGTCTTTCTGATAGCACATGGGCCATACAAAGCCTTTCTGATAACACATGTGCCATAAAAAGTCTTTCTGATGGCACATGGGCCATACAAAGTCTTTCTGATAGCACATGTGCCATAAAAAGTCTTTCTGATGGCACATGGGCCATACAAAGTCTTTCTGATAGCACATGGGCCATACAAAGTCTTTCTGATAGCACGTGGGCCATACAAAGTCTGTCTGATAGCACATGGGCCATACAAAGTCTTTCTGATAGCACATGGGCCATTCAAAGCCTTTATGAGAGCACATGGGCCATACAAAGTCTTTCTGATAGCACGTGGGCCATACAAAGTCTGTCTGATAGCACATGGGCCATACAAAGTCTTTCTGATAGCACATGGGCCATACAAAGTCTTTCTGATAGCACATGGGCCATTCAAAGCCTTTATGAGAGCACATGGGCCATAGAAAGTCTTTCTGATAACACATGGGCCATACAAAGCGTTTCCGATAGCACATGGGCCATATAAAGTCTTTCTTATAGCACATGGGCCATACAA